>NW_024528933.1:3341336-3452923 GCF_017590135.1 Pyrgilauda ruficollis | reverse complement strand
GGGAGGGTGCAGAGAGGGAGGGCACGTATTTTCATAGAGCAGTTTTCAAGTAAAAAGAGCCGTTATTTTAATTTGACTGATTACAGAAATCTGCCTATTAACATAGTCAGAGATAACAATTCCTAATATATTTTTGCTGACCCAGTATTCCTGCTGGGCATTCCATGCTGTCATTTCCACCACAGAGGCATGTACTACCAGCTTGCTTCAAGCAATGTCTTTTCAGCAATCACTCAGTTCAGACATTCAGTGAATTCACATCCTGAGAATTTTGCAAATAAGTAACAATCACTAAAAAAAGAGAACAAACTCACAAATCCCCACTTTATTCAATTTTAAATTCACCTCTTAAATAACCATCTTCTGGGTGAGTCCAGTTGGGCTCCCTTAGTCATACGAAAAGATGCTGCACAGTGTGACAAAACAAGCACAAATAAAAACTATGAAACAGTTGTTTGTCAGATCACATATACACAAGAGAATTCAGATATTATTGCCACCCTGATAAGGCACTTACACATTCTTTGCTGATGAGGAAAGCACCACCGAACGGGGGAAGAAGAGCCACTGCCTGGAGCTCTCCAGGCCAGCTCCTTGCTGCTGCTCTGCCCTCTGCTACAAGCTCCAGCCACATCCTTACACTGGTGACTTGGTGACATCAAGTAGTCCTTAGATTAAGCTCTCTGCTTTCTTTCTTTAGAGTTTGCAATTGTCATGTAAGTGCTTTCCTATCCCGGTAGGTTCCAGCCGGGCTGCGCCCGGTGGACTGCCGAGGCCAGGATAGTCTCAGTGGAGGCACAGCCTTGGTCCGATCTCCCAAGCCATTCCTAGCTGCAGGCAGCCAAGCAAGCTCAAGTGATTTCAGCTCTTAGTGATTATCAGCTCTGTGTGATTATCAGCTCTTTTGGCTTGCTTGGGCCGAGGGCAGCAGACGCAGGGAGAGAGGCTTATAGGGAGATAAGCAAGGGTCCGAAAGGCGGAAGAGAGGGGCTTCTAAGGCCCGAGTCATCGTGACTTGGCATTTCCTAGCTCAGGCATTCTGACCTCCAAGGAGGCCTTGCAGGCCCTGTGCCTGCTACACTTTCCCCCTTAGAAAATCCTCTTGGATCTTTGTACACCTCATGGTGCTGTTCCAACCACCCTCCATCTGTTTGTAATATTTTCATTCTTATTTCTCGGCAGAGTTTATTTCTACTCACTTTTGCACCCTGTTGGCACTCACTTCTCTAAGATAGGATTGTGCAGCTGGGTGGGATCCAAGCTGAATCCTTATCTGCTAGGGCATCCCACCTAAACAGGCATGGGTTACTCTCAGACAGGCTTCCTGTCTGGAGCAGGCACTTCCCCACAGAATGCATATCATTTCTCTTATGAGTGTCAGTGGAATCATATCTGGATGCTGCCTACAGAAATCCTATGAACAATTTTCTTCACTATCTCAGGGAAAGTCAAAGAATTGGGAGAAACAGAAGAATCCCTTGTTAATGGAGTAAGATTGACAGAAACCAGGCTGAACTGCAAAATATTCTTATTGAGATAGGAGGAACTTCCAGTGCTTGAACTCAGGTTTTAGGAACAGTAAAATGAACACCCCAGACAAAAGTGCAGAAGTTTCTTGCATAATACATAGAATGGTATTATTTATCTCATCTGGCAATTAAAGACTGAACTAAAAATTCAAATGAACTGTTTTAGAGAATTCAAATCTGCAGGAACAATACACAGTCAAAATTATGAGAGGTAGGAGTGGCTATAATTTCTTCCTACCGACTCATTTGACCCTCTCAGCTTCCCGATTCCTGACTTTTTTTAATGCTTACACTACTCCTTTTTATGCATTTTGGGTTCTTTTCTATAAAAAAAAACTCAAAAAAACCCTTAAATAAGCCAAGGGAAGAAAATCAAATGCCTGCTAGAATATCGATCACTTTTTACAGTTAAGATTTAAGAGGAATTAACACCGAAAGACATGTCCATTTACATGTAAATGTTCAAAAGAGTTCGGTGAGGCTAAAAGTGATTCCATTAATTGTGGACAAATTTCCAGAATCATAGGATTTTATTTAGACATCTTATTACCCTTGAAATTACTAGGAAATCAGACTGTAAAATTTCTGAAATAAATGTTCTCTTCTTAAATAAATGTATATTGGGAAGGCAGCCTGTGAAAATCAGTGTCACATAGACAATGTGCCCACCACTCAATATGACATGCCCACCACTCCCAGGCAGGAGTTGCTACTTTTTGACTAGTGGTGTGTATGCTGCTTTACTGTGAACTAAGAAGGTTTGCATAAACACAGGTGCAAATCCTGCATACCAAAATGATCAGACCAAGTGCACATGCCTCTGAAATCAGAGGCATGATGCCTTTTTCTGCCAGAACTTCTGCTCTGAAATGTAGGTAGAAGCAGATAAATGCATTCACGTTTTTCAGGATGATTTCTGCCTTTAGAAATGTGTATGAAGCCTACTCAATAGTTTCCTTCTCACAGGATTTTTTGCTTTTTAAGTGGAATGCACAACAAAACATTCTTGGACAAAGCAACACAGAAAATTAACTGTATTTAGTTGAATTTACTCTTCCACCACAGTGGAGAAGTCTCAGATAAAGTATCTGAGACTGAACAGTTGTGTTTAATTAGCTTAGTTCTACCTGTATATTTTTATCACTGATTTGCTAGAGGCAAGTGTATTTTTCCACGATTCAGAGGAAATCAACTTCTTTAGCTCAAAGGACTAAAAACTTCAGTTGAGAAAATGAGAACAGACTAAGGACAAAAAGTTGTACACCATTTTATGACAGTAAGAGACAGAAAATCTTTTTTGACCTCCTTTTCAAAAGCATAGTGCAGTAGCTAAGCATTAAATAACAGCTCAATAGGTTTTCATCAATGCAGAAAAATAATTATCTGGGAAAACTTATATAACCTACAACAAACAAGGTCAAAGATCAAGATATTTTTACCCATGGTCTGTAAGCTTTCATCTTGCATGAAGTAACTTCTTGGATAGAAAAAACTCACTCTCATCTTCACAGGGCTGGACACAAATGACCTATTATTTCAGCACCAATTAATTTTCCTTCATGTTGAGCCTATTAGGGAAATTCATTATGGAGTCCCACTGGTTATTCTACTTCTCTGCTCCAGGCCTATCCATGAATCCATACTAACCAACCAAACTGCATCTTTCTTTATTTCAGAAGTAAATTTAAAAGTGTTAGTTTTTGTTCTTTACTAGAAACAAAATTTTATGGGCCTCTCCTAGCTTGTTTTATTGACTTGTCTTTTCTCTTTTTCCTGGAATGTATAACTATTGCCCGTATAACATAAGAGATCCCAGTGCACAGTTAATCTACGCCACTGGTTAAGACCCAGTTAGCAGCCAAAATTCTGATATGAATAAAGGACTGAACCCCATGTCCTTGCAGTAGGAGCCAAGAGTTTCAATTATTAAACCATCACATTTACTGCATTAAATAGATCATTAATGTTCTCAGCAAACATAATTGAGTCAACATCACACAGCAACTGTAAATGCATCTTATGCAAGGACTGCTGCTTACCTGGCTCCATGTATGACATCTTCAGGACTGGTGTGGGAACAATTCTGGCACAACCTCCTATTTCTCTGTGGTGCCTCATATAAAGAAGCTTTATTTTCCTCTTGCTAAGATTCTGCCATTTCTGACACTAAGCAATAGACCTCCCCAGTTAAATACTGCCTTCCTTAAAAGCAGAGTGCTGAGATCTGTTTCAGTGTGGTCAGTGCTATTTCTGCTGAGCCTGGGACTTCCCATTCAAGCGTGTGCAACAGGTGGAGCTGCAAATTGTGGAGCTGAAGGACTAAGAACTAGGAGTATTTTTCAGTCTTTCATAAGGTGCTTGCCAGGTTTGAGGGCAACTCTGCAGGCTACATAGGTAAACCCAGTTTAACCCAGTTGGCTGTGAGCCAGCATGAAGAAAAGTTTCACTGACCTGTCTGGGATGATATCCTGGCAGTTGTATCCTACCACCTCCCTCCAAACCACTGATTCTGACAAACTGGAGGTGGGTCTTGGGCTGATAGTTTTACCATACTAATGGAGTGACATACAATACATTTCCAGATAAATGGAGTTCTCCTCACCACTCCAATTTGTGCGTTTATATGAAGCATAATGCCACAGGATTGAAGCTTGAAAACAACTACAATGGAATTTTTAGCCTATAAGTGTGATCCATTTTCTATGCCATCTCCATCAAAACCAAATCCCATCTCAGTTTGTCATCAGCTGACCCAAAGTCTTTGAGAATCTCAGAAACTACCATCAATTTTAAAACCATGCTTCAGGTTTCCTTGAACATTTTAACATTTCTCATAACATTTTTCATAACATTGTGATAATAGTTTCAAGACCAAATACAAGTTCCCTGGTCAGCTCTGTATCAGATCCAGTATCTTGCTACAAAAATCTACATTTTCCCACTTGAACACCATTATTGAATAACATTGGTGCTGGCATTACTGCCTCTCCAGTCCTAGTTATTATTAATTCTCTATTAATTTACTATTAAGGCTGCTTCCACTGAATATCTTACAGTAGCTTAAATAATTTAAATCCATTAAAATGTTACAGCTTTATAATTATCACTTAGAAATTAAGTGATGCAATTAGTGAGCAATATAAACCGTCTCACCCTCTACAGGTGCCAGCCCAAAGAAATTTCCAGTCCTTTGCATAGAGCAGAACAGTATACGGTTTGTCACTAAGGCAGCTGTGAGCTGGTAACTCCCCTGCCAATGCTCCAGTGGTGCTGCTGGTAAACAGCTGGGTATCAGCCCTTTTCCCCCCTGTGCTGGGAAGTAATATTTCCCTGGTACCCTGAGGAAAAGGTTCAAGATTTTGGACGCTGGAAAGACTGAGATTCATAGCCCTAACTGAATGAAGGCTGAGGTGATGTGTAAAACCTAAGAAAGCAGTTCAATTAACTAGTATGGGTGGCAAATTAATCTGAGAATTGTTTGTATAGTCTGCTTGTGGATATTTGACTTTTTCTTTATTCTGTAAAGAGGCATTTGGTAATCTCAGTGGATGTTCAGACAACAAAATATTTGGAATGCTGCATGCCAGAACTCTTATAAGTTAAGGAAGTGCTACTTTGAAAAAAATCCTTGCCTTAGAAGATTAACAAAAAATTATATATATATATATATATGTATATTTTTATCACTGATTTGCTAGAGGCAAGTGTATTTTTCCACGATTCAGAGGAAATCAACTTCTTTAGCTCAAAGGACTAAAAACTTCAGTTGAGAAAATGAGAACAGACTAAGGACAAAAAGTTGTACACCATTTTATGACAGTAAGAGACAGAAAATCTTTTTTGACCTCCTTTTCAAAAGCATAGTGCAGTAGCTAAGCATTAAATAACAGCTCAATAGGTTTTCATCAATGCAGAAAAATAATTATCTGGGAAAACTTATATAACCTACAACAAACAAGGTCAAAGATCAAGATATTTTTACCCATGGTCTGTAAGCTTTCATCTTGCATGAAGTAACTTCTTGGATAGAAAAAACTCACTCTCATCTTCACAGGGCTGGACACAAATGACCTATTATTTCAGCACCAATTAATTTTCCTTCATGTTGAGCCTATTAGGGAAATTCATTATGGAGTCCCACTGGTTATTCTACTTCTCTGCTCCAGGCCTATCCATGAATCCATACTAACCAACCAAACTGCATCTTTCTTTATTTCAGAAGTAAATTTAAAAGTGTTAGTTTTTGTTCTTTACTAGAAACAAAATTTTATGGGCCTCTCCTAGCTTGTTTTATTGACTTGTCTTTTCTCTTTTTCCTGGAATGTATAACTATTGCCCGTATAACATAAGAGATCCCAGTGCACAGTTAATCTACGCCACTGGTTAAGACCCAGTTAGCAGCCAAAATTCTGATATGAATAAAGGACTGAACCCCATGTCCTTGCAGTAGGAGCCAAGAGTTTCAATTATTAAACCATCACATTTACTGCATTAAATAGATCATTAATGTTCTCAGCAAACATAATTGAGTCAACATCACACAGCAACTGTAAATGCATCTTATGCAAGGACTGCTGCTTACCTGGCTCCATGTATGACATCTTCAGGACTGGTGTGGGAACAATTCTGGCACAACCTCCTATTTCTCTGTGGTGCCTCATATAAAGAAGCTTTATTTTCCTCTTGCTAAGATTCTGCCATTTCTGACACTAAGCAATAGACCTCCCCAGTTAAATACTGCCTTCCTTAAAAGCAGAGTGCTGAGATCTGTTTCAGTGTGGTCAGTGCTATTTCTGCTGAGCCTGGGACTTCCCATTCAAGCGTGTGCAACAGGTGGAGCTGCAAATTGTGGAGCTGAAGGACTAAGAACTAGGAGTATTTTTCAGTCTTTCATAAGGTGCTTGCCAGGTTTGAGGGCAACTCTGCAGGCTACATAGGTAAACCCAGTTTAACCCAGTTGGCTGTGAGCCAGCATGAAGAAAAGTTTCACTGACCTGTCTGGGATGATATCCTGGCAGTTGTATCCTACCACCTCCCTCCAAACCACTGATTCTGACAAACTGGAGGTGGGTCTTGGGCTGATAGTTTTACCATACTAATGGAGTGACATACAATACATTTCCAGATAAATGGAGTTCTCCTCACCACTCCAATTTGTGCGTTTATATGAAGCATAATGCCACAGGATTGAAGCTTGAAAACAACTACAATGGAATTTTTAGCCTATAAGTGTGATCCATTTTCTATGCCATCTCCATCAAAACCAAATCCCATCTCAGTTTGTCATCAGCTGACCCAAAGTCTTTGAGAATCTCAGAAACTACCATCAATTTTAAAACCATGCTTCAGGTTTCCTTGAACATTTTAACATTTCTCATAACATTTTTCATAACATTGTGATAATAGTTTCAAGACCAAATACAAGTTCCCTGGTCAGCTCTGTATCAGATCCAGTATCTTGCTACAAAAATCTACATTTTCCCACTTGAACACCATTATTGAATAACATTGGTGCTGGCATTACTGCCTCTCCAGTCCTAGTTATTATTAATTCTCTATTAATTTACTATTAAGGCTGCTTCCACTGAATATCTTACAGTAGCTTAAATAATTTAAATCCATTAAAATGTTACAGCTTTATAATTATCACTTAGAAATTAAGTGATGCAATTAGTGAGCAATATAAACCGTCTCACCCTCTACAGGTGCCAGCCCAAAGAAATTTCCAGTCCTTTGCATAGAGCAGAACAGTATACGGTTTGTCACTAAGGCAGCTGTGAGCTGGTAACTCCCCTGCCAATGCTCCAGTGGTGCTGCTGGTAAACAGCTGGGTATCAGCCCTTTTCCCCCCTGTGCTGGGAAGTAATATTTCCCTGGTACCCTGAGGAAAAGGTTCAAGATTTTGGACGCTGGAAAGACTGAGATTCATAGCCCTAACTGAATGAAGGCTGAGGTGATGTGTAAAACCTAAGAAAGCAGTTCAATTAACTAGTATGGGTGGCAAATTAATCTGAGAATTGTTTGTATAGTCTGCTTGTGGATATTTGACTTTTTCTTTATTCTGTAAAGAGGCATTTGGTAATCTCAGTGGATGTTCAGACAACAAAATATTTGGAATGCTGCATGCCAGAACTCTTATAAGTTAAGGAAGTGCTACTTTGAAAAAAATCCTTGCCTTAGAAGATTAACAAAAAATTATATATATATATATATATATATATATATCTCAGATATCTCTCAGGGGAACAGTGATAGTGTGATAGTTTCTACTGCTAAACATTTTGCAACTTCTCTGTTCTCTTTGAGCTGATTTGATCATATGTATTCTCTAGTAGTCACTGCCATGTGGAAAGGATCTTCTTCTACTGACATCTGTCTGCACATCAATCACGAGAAGTGGCAAGTGCTCCCTTGTCCATGACAAGTGTTTTGTTTTTGCACCAGTATTTGAGAGGACAAGAAGAGTAGGGTCTGACCATCTGCAACCAAGTTCAGCTTTCTTTTAGGCTTACAGCAAACTGGTCATTTCCAGAATTCCAAGCAGTTTGTGTGGAGTTCTTCCAAGTCCAAAGCCCCTACACTCAAGTCCTTCTTGAACGAGCTGTCCTGAGCTGTCATGTGACAACCCAAAGACAAGTGCACACTCCTTCTCGTCTCTCCAGGTGTGACAGATCCAGCTCCACAGATTGCAGCAACATGTTGGAATTTGACCTGCCTTTGCTCTGCTGCACCATGCAATAAGGAGCACTATAGAGGGGGATCCCTCTGACAACAAAAGTGCACCATCTTTTCAGGCCAGGCCTGTCTTCTTTCTCCAGTGCAGCTGTAATTCCCTCTGAACAGAGACAAGTGTCTCACACATTTTCCCTGGTACACAGAGGCTATTATTTTGTCCACTTCCTTCCCTAAAGCAAAAAGATTCTAGGGTTTCAATTGTAATTTTTGACATTTCATAGAACATTAAAATGCCACATTTCTAAACAGTAAACAATAATTACATATTAAGGGAAGATAGAGAATAGCTTTAATAACATGCAAACATGTACCCATGGCAATGAATGGGAATTTTTTACCTTTAATGAGTCAAATTGTGCAGTGGGAATCTCATCACAACTACATTTTGGCTGAAAAATATACATTTGGATGAAAAATCAGCATTTGCTCACGCCCCTTGAGGGGTAGGGAGCTCTGATGACACCACTGGACTGATCACACCTTAAAGCATTTGGACTGCTCAACAATTATTTTTCCATAACAGTAGTTTCAGGGTATATTTACAGTACAACTGCTGGAAACTTTCATTGAGCAGATGATAAGGGGTGAGTTACTTTCAGTGGATTTGGCTATAAGGAAAATTTATGCTTTGCAAATTTAATTCAGATCTGCCCTGCTTGACTAGATCACTATCACAAAGACAGCTGCTTACTATATTTGTCTTAATTCCCATTGCAAGTTTTGTCTGCTCAAGCAGTAGGTCTTTGGAAAAGCGAAGAGGGAAACAATGATTACATGGATAGAGAGGAAAAATGTTCCAGCTGAAATTCAGATTTATTTTCCCACATCACCTAACTTAGAAGCCTATCAATAAAGATACAAAACATATAACTACTTCTCTCTAGAGCTGTGCTTAGCTTCAAACATTACCCATCTTTTGGACTGTCTGCTGCTTACTTTCAGGTCACCACATCTCTCCTCTGAACACAACATAATCTGAAGGCAGTTTTTTGGGGTTGCTACACTTTGAAAAAGACAAGTAGTTTTGTTTTATTTTGGTAGTGTACCTGCTTAATCTTAGCTGTCTTCAGGGATTAAAATACAGCAGTCAATCTCTGGTGTACCTGTAAGATATGTAGAACACAGTCTGCTGTTTAATAAAAACTGAATGGAGATGGTTTAGCAGATGTCCCCACTGATTCTTAAGTCATAGAGGACAATTTTCCCAAGCTACTGGTTATCAGCAGAAACACCTAGGCAGGAATGTTCTCACCCTTTCTCGAGCTGGGCCTTTTACTCAGATGCACTGTAAGCACTAGAACAGGGTCTACAGAGCACCAGAAAGGCAAAGTCTGCCTGCACCTCTCCTCAGTCAGGATATGTGGCTTCTAAAGTTTTCAGTCAGATACCTCTGCTAATGCTTGCTTTCATAATTGCCAGCAACCACACACAGCACTGCTTATGTCTTGCACACACCATCTCTATTGCACAAACGTTCACTCTGCTTTTTTGGGAACCACAGGTGTTGTCGATACAAATTCTGTCTTTTCCAGCTTCCAAATCCCCCTGCCAAACACATTTTTTTAAAAATTAAATAATGCTTGGCAGTGTATACAAGCAAACAATTACCCACACAAATTTGGTGCAAGCAAGTGTAAGACCACAGCAACAGAGCAGAGGAAGTCGGGTTTAATCATTAAAATGTGTCTCAAGTGCAGGTTCAGCAATTGTTTTTGTTCAACAAACCATGCTATTTTATTGTGTGGTTAGCTTTCCTGGACTATGGATTGAGCCTAAATCAAGCTTTAATGAAACACACAGCTTTTGTGACAAAATGGAGGACCATCTCCCCATCTCTATCTCTCCCCACTCCATCTGATCTTTTCTCACAGATGAGGGCTGAATGACCCACAATTTTGAGACTTCACTGCATTGCAGACACAGATAACACTGTATTGAGGACCAAATACAGCTATCAAGGAGGTTTTGTGTCTTCCCAAAGACAGCAGCAAATAGGCTAAGGAAATTAAGTCTGGCCCTCCAGATCTTGAAGTTGTTTGTATTCTGTCACTTCAGATGCTGCTGCATGTACCATTCTCACCTAATCCTGCTACTTCATCCAGCCATTGCAATCTACTTGATTAATTTTTAGCTACAGCAGTGTTCCTGGGATTTTGATTTTGACTTAATTCCCATGCAAAAAGTAAAACAAGGAAAAATTTACCCATGGTAATTTGAGAAGCAGTCCTGCATCTAAATGAAGTCATACCCAATGCTGATGAAAGAGCATTGAAACCAAAGGGTAACCAAATGCCTGGGGCCATTTCATCATCTGAGGTACACAGGAGTAAATATGAAAGGCCTCTGATGTAGATTAATAGGCATTACAGGTATGTAAATGATATCTCAATTTGGCATGCTATAACTTACTTGCTCTTAGATCTTAAAATACCCTAAAGTGTAACTTTATAACACAAGAAAACTGTTCTTAATTCCCTACAAAAACTCCATGTAATTTTAAAATTAAGTTAATTGTAAGAGAAACCTTTTATAAAGAAAATAAATACTTTAAACTATATATTAAAGATCAGAAAAAAAAAAATCTTGCTTCAGGTTTCACTACAGGTTAGAAATACTATCAGGAAAAAAAAACCAAAAAACTAAAACATCATTTTCTGTTCTCATTTTTCCTACTCTGCACTGATGCCATCCTACATCTCCCAGGCATCATAGTCTGGTTTGCCAAAGCATGTGTGCCTTCACTTACTACTTCCTTGTGGTAACTCCAGTTCCTTCAAAAAGAATGGCAAACAAGGCTCCAAACTTTCAAAAATAACTGGCTAGAATTGTATGTTGGCAATTCAACTAAATTTTACCACCGCTAATATGCTGAATGCAGGTTGTCTTATGCCCAAGTGTTTAATCCCTTTGTCTTTACTTCTGGAATCTTCCCCAGTCAGGCCACACACAGGCTTCTGGGCACAGCCTCGCCACCCCTTTAAACTCACATGAAAAAGATTCTCAGTGTTCTGACAGCAGGTCTCAAAAACAAGGACTCTCCCCCCTAAAAGAGTTATTGAATTACATAACTCATAATCTGCAAGGCACCGTCCCCACACCCCACTTGGGAAAAAAAAAAAAACAAACCTGCAATAAGCAGGATGCTGCAGATAGGTTTCTGAAATTGTACTGTACCCTACCTAGAAACTGCTTATATACACATGCACAGATGGATTCACACTGAGGTTTTACACCAAGGTCTGTTGGCCTTCTCACTGTCTGGCTGTAAGTTAATGGGTGTGAGAACAATGCCAATATATGCCACTTTAAGAACAGCCTTTTATGTAACCCAGATTAAAATTTAACTAGCCTGTTTCACTATTCAGTATGTGCAGCCTTTTCAATGGGATCTGATAAAGATCAGTTTTGCTGGAACTTGTTTTCACAGCACTTAAAAAAACAGCTTCCCTGCCACTGGCACTTGGAGCAAAACAAGCTGCACTTGAGAATGAAGTAACATGCTTGGTGTGGTTTTACATGTGCAATAAATACAAGGCCAAAAAGGGGCTGGAAGGATTTCTAGTACAGTGTCAGCTGCCAATCTTGCTTTAGTTGCATTGTAACACTACTTCACCTCCTAGTCCTGTAGGGAACCGCTTTCATGGCCCGGCAACGGCAAATAGCTGTCAACTACTAAAGGATGCCTGAAGCAGCCTGAAAGTGTGACTGAAAACCTTACCCAGCTCCATCCTCGCATTATGGACTCTTATCACTAAGGAAGTTCAGCCCTCCCAGCTGAAGCTGAAGAACTGCCGTGGGAGGAAACAGGAGAGCTGCAAAATCTTCATTTAAATTGTGGAGAAACAGATGATCAACCTTCAGTTCCGTTAACTCTCTTATCTTGTTTAAACATGTGCCTCTCACATACTGTCAGGAAAAGGTGAATTTATAGAAACTGGTAGGTAATGATATTCCGGGTGTACTGTAAGTGCAAGCAAGCTTCAAAGACAGCCCATGCATCTCCTGATAACAGGCTGTCATTTCTGCAAGAAACAGTTCACTGGCTGAGTGAGCTCAGACATGCATCAGCCCAGTCCACTGGGAACTCCTGTGAGCCCCTATCAATGACAGCCAAGACTGAGGTCTTTGAAGTTCCCATACCTAAAATGAGGCATACCTGTGGTAAATAAGCTCCAGTACATTTGCACAGTTCGATATCAGTCTGTTTACCATACTTCAGAAGCAAGCCACAAGCGCCAGATGCCTTGAGCTGATTATGAATCTCTCCTTCAAGACAAGAATTTACAACACATTACTCTAGGAGTTCAAGACCATCAAACTTCAGATTTTAGATCCTTGTGAAAAACTCTTAAGACATTATCAAAGAAGGATGTGGCATTCGGTACAAAACCCCTGTTAATAAATAACAGAAGAATTTGTGATTACTTTGAAATTACTTTGAAAATGAATTGAGGAATGCAGTTTTCAGAGGAGACACCAAGTTTTTACCTTGCACAGCACCGACAATACCATGCACACCTGTGTATATTCCTGTGTATATACGTGTGTGTATATATATTCCTCAAGACTGTCACAAAAAACTTTATGAATCTGCAAAATAAAATTACTTATGTACATTAAATATATGGTTTGCAAGAGGACTTCAAAAACCTATGAAAATGCATTGTACGTCCAGGAAGAAACCCATGCATTTCTCCTAAAACCTTTATGTCTTTCCTAACCCTTTAGAAAAAAATGCATATGGAGCTTCTTGAAAGGCTATCAGTAAGCAAGTAGAAACAGTACCCTTATAGCTTTCACAGCAGAAATTAGAAAGATCAGTCCCCGTGTTCTCACAGAGGTCATAAGTAAAGGTGTCTTCAAAATCCTAAACTATACTTGAAAAACTAAAAATTGTGAATAATTTTGCAAGGGAAAACTTAGAGACAGTGACAGACTTTTTATTCTCTGTGCAAATAAATTGAAGATTTTTTTGAGACATATTTTTTTAAAGCATAATATCCCTCTGGATATTTTTAGAGGAGTGTTTTTATTTTTATGCATTCACTTTGTCATAGCCAGTGTTAAACATTTTGGATTTACGCATATTTTGTTGAAGCTTGTGGTTTTCAACAAATTAAAACAAGGGTCAAAATAGGGTAACTGTTCAAGCTACTACTATGTGGTTTTCTGCTTGGAAATACATCAGTGTAGAAATTTTAAACACACCATAAGTTAAAATAACATTCTCCTGACTGAATAATTTCCATTAGGCTGCTGATATGAGCTGAACACCAACAACAGGCTCCAGTGGTTGTTTGTTTTGGAGTCCTTGTGTTCGTTTGTATCTCTGCAACCCTTGCTATTTGAGATTTACCTTGATTCTCTAGTGCTATCTAGTGGCTATTACTGAAAACTATTAATGTGTATATATGTAGCTAAATACAAGTCAGCTTCTATCTACCGATTTAGGTCCTTCTTACAGGGCTAGTCTGATTTCAAAGCATGCATATGTGGCTGTGCATTAGAGCCAAATAGTCTCTCCCACAAAGCTTCAGCACCTGAAGCTCCCAGGCTAAGTGTACAAGCTGAAACCAGCAGCTGACTGCACAAACACCTTGTTTATTGGTTTTGTAATACAAGAGAAACACTCGAAGAGCCATCTCCATGCCCATTTGTGCTTAAATAAGCAAGCAATTCTCCCCTCCTGCTACCCCTTAATTTAACTTACCCCTCTTCTGTTAACTCAAATCACTTTTGAATTGGATGTTCATACTATGGCAGTTGCAGCCATCTTTTAAAATACAGAAAAGCACACAGGCTGCCAGATGTCAGTAAATACCTTTGTCTCCTTGCTGCTGGCTGCCCAGCATTTCTGTTTGGTTCACCTCCTCCTTGACATTTAGAAGGAAACCAACCCAATTCAGGCTGCCACTTTTGGCTCGATCAGAGATTTGTTAGCTTGGTCAACAGATTCAAGATTTATACTCAAGTGAGAGTCCATAATATATGTACATGAGTTCAAACTGTCTGTAAAGTAAAACTGAGTATGATTCCTGTATATAAAAGGAACAATCCTACGAATGTGAGGTCTTTCACACGGGCCTAAACAAAGGACTTCTATCAGTGAGGAACTCTGAAGTGTATTCATACTTCATAAGGTGCTTTTAGTCCCAGAAACACAGCATCAATATCCCAGACCCAAACATTTCTCAGCTTCAAATATGACTTCATTGTCCTGAAAGCAGAACCTGGAATGTGTTCCACTTTAAACTTTCCAGACTAATAGAAAATATGTACATTCACAGTAGAAAAAGGTTCACTGGGAATCACAAAATCACAAAGAAGAAACAGATAATGCCTCTGCTGCAGTTTTTCCCTGACAAAATAGATCAAATATTTATTCTGTTTCTAAAAATCCTTTGAGACCTATATATATTAAATAGGATTAGAGTACCTAGTTCAATTTCTTCCGTAAGAATAAAACCCCATACCTGGCAGGAAATAACTGCAGGCCAATAGTCAGCACTTACACAGTACTATTCCCAGATCTTCACATGCACACACGTGCATGAGCACACACAGAGCCTTTGACGTCCTCCCTTCACACATAATTTCCCCGCTGCCCCAGCCCAATGCACATACTCCGATGAAAAGAAATGGGAGCAGGAGAAGTGCAGACAAGAATGGTTTGGTTGCTGGCAAAATAGCATGCTTTGAAGAGACTCTGACTTACAGCGGAAAGAAAAGAACATCTTACAGCAAACAAACTATTAATGAGCTATTTCTACTACATGTAAATATTCCATAAATCTGCACTTAAAGCAAAGGTCCAATTTTATTCTTTTTATTCCTGCTCAAGCAACTACAATAGCAAAAAAGCTTTTTTTCAGAGGGAGACAATATACACAGAATTCTGATGGTCAGCTTCAATTTGAAACAAACAAAAGCCCAATTGTTCCTAGGAAGATAAGGCATAGATTGAAGAGAGCATGCTGAGTCACTATAGTAAAACCAGCTCAGACCAGGAGGTTCCTACCTTGTCTTAAGCAATTCTCCTTACTGCCCAGATTTATCCTTATTGCAAAGGTTTTGTTAATTTAGCAAAAAGGCAATCACTGCTGACATTCAGTGTTGTGAAAGAGGCTGTAAAAGTCTTATCACGAGAGTGTGTCCATAAATATTTTTGTGAAATAATCAACATACATATTTAGTTAGAACAACCTCTAGGTCTACACTAACAATAATTTCAAGTGCAGTACTTTTCCTTACATATATACTTAAAAAGGGTATGAAGTAAATATATTATGAGGTAAATATGAATATTAGCACTTTTACCCTTCTTCTGGTCTTGGTGACAGTAACAAAGGATAATGCTTTCCCCATATAACGATCTTTTATTATCACCTATCCTCAGTGGTCTCTGTCACAAACAGGAATTTCAGTGAACATCTGGTGCCTTAGCAATTAGGACTGTATTGAGGTCTGTCTATCTCTCTCTCTCTCTCTCTTTCTCATTTGCAATACTGGTCTTTCTACTTCCCACAGACATATTCACATTTAACAACATGTAATGAATATATTTTTTTCAGTCAAAACAAACTGTATATGGTTTTGACAAATTTTTTGATAAATATTCCCCTAAAATGAGAGTACAGCTTATTAGCTGTTAACTACCCAAGGTGCTGCTCCCAATGCTTTTGTAAAATTCACAATAGTGTGAAACCTTGAAGTGATGGACACAGTGGCTTTGGCATCGCTGTGATCATAAGGTATTTCAAAGTTACAGCCTGAAAAGATCTTTCATGTGCCTCAGCCTAAGTGCTTGTGTGAGGTGCCCAAACAAGAAACTTCTTTACCTCTAACTGCTGTGCAGTAGTGGAAATCCAAAAATGCATCATTTAAATGTACCCCATGCCCTCAGTTCTCTGAGTCCTGGTATCATGACCTCTTCTGTGGCTGTGGACAGTGAGGAGCATGAACAAAGCACTATGAACACACACCAAACTGACACTCTTGTTGAACAGTGTTGCACAGAACTCAAAAAGTCAACTGACATCCCACAGAAATACTCAAGAAGAACATTCATTCTCTTTTAGGTATAATGTCTACCTTGGTCAGTCAAAGCATACTTTTAATCAAACTTAATTCACTTAACAAAGTGCAATCTTAACTAATAAAATGCCAAAGGCTGAAATACCAGAAAATACTAACAACTGTTAACAAATTCAAAGCCTCCCCTCTTAGACAAAAAGTTTTCTCTTGTCTGCCTATGGACAAACTGAACATCTAATTGCAAGCACTTAAAAAACCCAGCGTAGTACTGGCAGTCATAAAAACAGGTAAGTTGTTTTTGTATGTGATTCAAACACTCCTCTGTTGTAATTTAAAAAAAAAAAAAGTAATTTATCTGTTTAAGCTACTTATATGAAAGTCAAGAACAATGGACCGAATACAAACTAGTCTGAAGTGAAATAGTAAGTGAACACCTGCTTGGCTCACTTTCACAAACCAACTTGCTGCTGTAACTAAACAAAAAAGTCTCCAGTTGAAAACTAATAATTTAGTTTGGAAAATTCTGTTATTTTCAGCTCAGGTATATGCAGCTTTTAGAATTAATATCTTACCAGAATTTAATCTCCTTTCTACTGAAATATGAGAAGCAGTATCTACATTTTTTCTATCCTTTTCAAATAATCAGTTTCACAGGGAGTAGGAAGCTTAGGAAGATTTTACATCAGGAGAGTAAGAACATAGGAACTTCAATCTACTTGGGCATCATTTTCCACTAGGTGCATTCTTCTCAAGTGTTTGAATTGGATCTTCTTACCTGTCATGGTTGCCACTTCCATGAATATAGGTGGCCAAACGTCACAAATAAATGCATTGCCCTGCAACACTGGCTATGGACTAAAACACATTATATTAAAGACCTACGTGTCTGTTGAGGAACATGCATGATGACCAGTTATAAAAGAAAAATCCACACTGCAGGTATTGAATAGTTTAAGGAAATACTGTTTACTATTAAAAATATTTACAGTTTCAATAAAATTTGTAGAGAATGTGAAAACTTTATTCTTAGTAGCTTCAGTTGGAGCTTGTAACAGAAGTGCCCTCTACACAAGAATATTTTAGATGCTTCAAACTATTTGTTTTTAAAAAGCAAGAAAAAGTGTGTGTAGAAATCTAACAAATGTCCCTTTCCAATGTCAGTCCTATTTTGAGGTAAGGCTTTCTTTGCAAAACACTATTAAATGACCTAAGTACTTCCACATTACTTGCAAGTCTCTGTCAGCAAAACAAAACATCTTGATGCTTAACAGCAAGGATGACATTTTTTCTTCATCTAAGTCTATAGAATATACAGTTTCTTTTTTTTTTTTTTTCTTATAAAAAGAGACTGAATAGAGTGAAGGAAAGGGGATCAGCAATAGCTATTAAATTCCAACCTTTCTCTCAGCTGAGAATTAACAATACTACTGCTACCATAAAGCTAACACAGAAATAAAATCTAACAGAAGAATGAACAGAAAAGCAGCCATGCCAACGATACCTGCTCGCTGTCAAGAAATGAAATATGTGCATTCATATGAATCAGCTGTGCTTTGTTCAGACCCATGCTTTCAAAAAGTGACAGTCCCTTTCATTAATACCACTCTAAAATTAAAGAGCTTTTCATTAATACTACTCTAATTATCCCTCAGCAATAAATACCTGAGAGTTAAAAAAAGGGCTGAATATCTGACCAGACAATGGGATGGAGCCTTTAAGATGCCAGACCCTTCCAAACCTGTAACACAGTAACATTGAAAAAATGGAACCAAAACCATAAAACTTGGTAGAACTGGGCCACAGCACCTAGCACCTTACAAGACTAACTCTTGTGACTGGAAAGTTGTGTTGAATACAAAATGATAAAGAAAATCAAACATCCTAAACCTGGAAAGTCTAGTATTAAATGGTCCAGCACATGGCAGCCATTTAGAAGTAGTCATGCAACAGTTTCCTGGCATGGGGCCTGGGGGAAAGCCTGTTCTCTGTCCCCTAAGCTCCATGGCCCACTGTTTTTGTCCCTCATGTCACATCCTGTGCCTGAAGGAATGATTTTTTAACAGTCATTAACGCTCGGTTACAAAAAAGCAAGACAGCTTCACAGTTTCATTAATTTACTAAGAATTTGCAAGTGAAGATAACATCTTTCAAAAAATCAATTTTTAGCAGATGCTTTAAAGTTTACATCAAGAGTAATGTCTTTTATAACTATTAAATTGTTTTGAATTAATCTTTTGCAACAGAATGAATAATGCAAGCAACTAGTAACACACCCAGAACTTCACTTCATCATGACAGTTTGAAATTTATTAATTTAAATCCCCCATTGTGACACAACAGCAGTAATAAAATAGCTGTACACTACTTCTGTTACAAATATAGATAGTATTTAAAGTGACTTTACATACTCTAATGTAGGCATTTCTCACTCTATGCAAGGAATAAGTACAAAAGCAATTCCATAACAGCAGCATCCAGCAATGGTACCATCTAGTTTATTGCAGTTTAGCCTACCACAATGTAACTTCTAGAACAGTTAAAAAGACAAAGAGTGGGTTTTTTTGTTACACTTACACATAGCTAACAATTTGTTAATACTATTTGACAGACACTCCTAATACTGCTTTTGTGACCCTCTAAAATGAATGCTAGACTTTTGTATTATCCCCTAATAATGGCCTGACCATTGCCTGCATTTTCAGTTCATATTTCTCGTAAGTGATAGTTGAGATAGTGGCCTTCTTGCTAAAATTCCATTCTTGCTAATTAACAGAAAGCATCCTGCTGCCAGTTTGACTGGTATGTTCCTCTCTCAAAAGACTCAGCTAAATTTTTCTGCAGGAAAATAAATCATGAGAAAAGCATGCTTTATCTGCCAGATTCCTAAGAGCATGGCAGGCAAAGGCAGGCAGGTTACAATCAGCTAAGTGTTTCATTGAGTGCAGTTTTTAGATGAAGTTTAAATAATGATAAAGTGATGCATTTATTGACCACACTGCTGATCAAAGAAAGCTCCACATTTGCATTGTACTTTCTAGATGCTTTTATTTGTGCCTCTAAAATTAATATCCCCAAAATAATAGTTGCAGCTGTCAAAGCTCCTCTCTTCCTTATTACTGATACAAACCCTCACTACTGCCTTACTACTCACCTCCACTGTGAGGCATTTTCAGGTCTTCACCCATCCTCAACCCATAACTCCTGGTTGGTATCCCTCCTCAGTTCAAGGAGGACTCTACCTTTGCTGCTAGTGATAATGGCAGCAACACCATTAATGTCAACTCCTTCCACACTGGCAATATCCAGGTATTTGCTGTCAGCTAAGCAGAGCTGCTCTGAGAGGTTTGTTCATGGCTCTGAAGCAAGCAGCTTGCAGAAATGTCTGCACCGATCCTGTAGTTGGAAGAGGACAACCTTTGCTTACAGACACTTCATATTAGAAAAGTTGTTTTCACCCATAAGGACTATAAAATATTCCTATTTTAAAAGTCTAGTTCTTCTAATACTGCAGTTGCTAGGCATTCTCAATCACCAGGAATAGCTTCCACTAGTAATGGATTTTTCAGCCCTGAGCACAAGTTCCACAAAACCCAAACAAAACAAACAAACAAAAACCAAAACCACCATCACCAACACACCCCGCTGCTGCCAAAATAATGAAATCCTCAAACCTAAGCCAAGTGAAACACAGTGCTTTTTTTTTTTTTTTTTTTTTTTTCAGCTACACCATGACTTAGAAAAATTTAAACACACAAAAAGCCAGGAAAAAAAAAATCCACCCAAGTTGCCAAACTAGTTCCTTCTATAGAGCATTGTGAAATAATATGGTCATTGAACAGTCTGGGTTGAAAGGAACCTTAGAAATCATCTAGTTCCAAAGAACCATCTAGTCTATTAACCATCTGCCTCCAGATTACATACATTTCCCCTTATCTCCCAAATCTCTGTTTTAGTAATATTTTATTTCTTCAATAACCTTATTCCTGTTTTCTGACTACTGCTACCCCAGCAACCTCCATGCTGACTTGGTGAATTTATCCTTTTTCTAACATTATTCAAATATGCAAAGTCTCTTCCAAAAACATTTTCAGTTTTCTTATGTGGTTATGACATACATTAATGACAACATTTTTTTTCACGGTGACTTACTAATAGGAAAAATATCCATGTGTTTCCATTGTCAACATAACTTCATCCCAGGGTTTGACAGGAAAAGAAGTACTTCTAATATATACAAAAATATGGTTAAATGTTACTTTTCTTCAGTGTTGTAACACAGTTCTGTGAAGCTGAAAGAGCAAGAAGACTACAAAAACATTTCCATTCTCTTTACTACGTGGAAAGTAAACAATATTGTCTTATTGACCCTAGCCTGTCAGGCAGCCAGTTCATGACAACACAGTCAAAGTGACTGTTCCTTTTGTCCTTTTCAGAATAGCAACTGCTTCCTCGTGGGTCACCCCTTCTAAACTCTGCCCATTCACAGCAATGATTTGATCCCCCCTCTTGAGGCGTCCATCTTCTGCTGCTGCACCCTGGAATGATAAAACAAGTAACTGCAGACTCACACATTTCTTTTTCTCCCTGACACACAGTCCTGAAAAGAAAATCTCTTACAACATTTTTGGTGTTCAGGGATACAGATAGAGCCAATTGTTGAGAAGACTGCTAATTTCGCAGTGCGCCCTGCCTTGTCTAAGTCCACATCTAGAAATTGGAACTACATGCTTGGTTCCCTTAACCCTGTTTTTCCAGCTAGTGTAAGATTTAAACCTAGTATTATAAAAGTAACATTTTCAAGACCTGCAGAACTTTTCACCAAGTGGTGTAAAAGACAGCTTTATACTTTGATATACCTTAAAAATTTAGCATTCATGATTCCAGTTTTCTCTGAGTCTCTGTTGTTTCCTAGAGCCATCCAAATTATCAAATCCAGGTCAGCATCTGAATTTCTCTGAAGGTCCAGTCTGAGCTCAATAAAACATTTCCCTCTACTACCTGAAGTAAACACACTCTAAATATAAGGCAAGGGAGCTTTTTTTCTACGTATTACACAATTCCAGTCTCGAGAGGTGGACAAGACTCTGCCAATAGGCTGAATCATGTATATTTGGAAATTCTCAATCTTTTGAAAATTACAGCCTTCAAGTGCTGCAAGCACATTTTGATCAGCCTTTGCACTAAAAAGGAAAAGCCGTGAGAAGCTGCAACATTCTTTTGACTGCAAACCCAGGCCAAGATTTAGAACAATAACTACAGTGAACTAATAAATGGATTGACTGGACATATTTCCACCTACCTTTGCAAACACTGTCTTCACATAAATAGGTAAGTCTCCATGGGGACTGCCATAACCACCTACAATACTAAAGCCAAGGCCGTCTGGTCCTCTGTCCAGAGTAATGGTCTTGTACTGAGGAGGTCTAAGAAAAGTGAAAAGAGTATTTTGTCTGAACTTCAGATTTAACACACAGAATATTCAACAAAAAAACATTATTCCTCTTAAGCTAACCAGTACATTTCTCTTTCCACTATGACTACAAATACTTTTGTTATAAAGAACAAAAGTATTTGTACTTATAGTAGCTATTTCTGTTAATGCAAAACTCTCTAAACTACCTAATGCCCATATTATTATACAAAAATAGCTATTTCAAATACAGAGCTCAGGGCGTAGTTATAGCTGCTATGTGCCACAAACAGTGCTTACTAGTGAACTAGAGAGGCATTGTCAGTATCTCCAGATTCCCTAATATCTACTTTAAAAATCCTGTAATAGCTAAAATTAGCTCAAATAGTTTATGCTATTAAGGTTTAATTGCTTCTCTCCTAATAGATGACTCTGTATTTGTATATATGTGTTTGTTATACAGATCATTTATAAGCGTATTTCCCCACATGTACTTTGATAGTAAGAAATTTTGGAATTCTACTTTTCAAAGTAAGTATGTGTGGTTAAAGAATACGTCTTCTCTTTCCCCTTTCCTAAAAGAAAAAATGCCTCAGATTTATGACAGAGTTTGACACAAAACTTGTTTACATAATGCACCTTGCAGAATACCAGAAGCAGTATACCCTGTATACCAGAAACATCTGGCACGGCTGATTGCCCAGCACTAGAGAGCACACTACAGAAACACAGATACAACAGTGGAAAGAGAATTTCTGGGTGTATCAATTAATCCTAGCTACTCAATCTCCGTGAAACAGTAGAGGCTGTAGAAGAAATCAGATCACAAAACAAGCCTACAGAGAGTAAAAAAAAATGCAGCACAGCAAATTGCATTATGAAAAACACAGAAGAGGGCCTGTGGCCCACAGGTCACATGTACAGCAAATATGTTAATCATGATTAAGCCAAAAATGTCATCCATTATTTGCTAGAATTTTTAAGGTTTATATGTTGATTATCATCCAAAGTAACTGGCTACAGACACTGTACATTCTATAGTTACCCTAAATCATCCTGAAAAATGCCAGTTGAAGTTAGTCCAGCAAATGAAAGACTGGGCGTAGGTGGATCCTGCTGCTGACCAGTTATGACACTCACTTCTCCCCCAGCTACAACCTAGGAACAGAGGTTGGAAATCAGTGACATAAGAATGCTGACACTAAAATAGCTCAATGTAGCAGCTGGCAAAACAGTATTCAGAAAATATTCAAAATGTCACTGAGGATTTTTTTACCTGCAACTCAATAGTGCCTGAAGCATTTTTTAAGATATTAACAGCTTGGGAATGAGTCATGCCCTCGGTAGGTGTTCCACAGATGCTAACAATCCTGTCCCCAACCTACAGAAGAAAATGTAGAAAATCTAACTTAGTTACATAGATTTATTTGTCACTTTCAACAATAGCAGAACTTCGAAACGGCCCAGTATGAAGGCAGGTATTTCAGCATCAGAATTAGCAAATGACACTGGTTTAGTGTAATCAGTGTAAAAAATACTGATGCTTTACAGAACTGATCCTAAAACTCTAGAAATACATGTTAAAAACCAGAGATGCATTTTGCATGTCACCTGAAGACAGGCAGACTGATGTAGCAAATTATAATCAGAGATTCTGTTTGACTTCATCTTGAAATAACATTTTCCAAGAAACCTGAGTCAAATTCAACCACCTTTGATGCAGACTGGATACAGCATACACTTAAGTACAGCTTCAGATAAAATCTCCCTCTCTAACTCAGAGCCTAAAATGTACTCTCTATCCTAAGCATAGGAAAGATGAGTGATAAAACAGACTGCACACCTACATTTGTAGGAATGACCACTACACTCCGCAGTGGCACTTGTTTATAGAATGCATCCTTCTGAACCACTTTCTATGCTTTTAATTTTCACAAGCTGACTAACTCTAAGATCCACGACTGCTTTAGGACCTCCTTTCTTAAGTTAGAACATGTCAGCAATTACACTTTCCCATGCTACCAATGTGAGTACCTTTCTCATCAATCCAAACAGCAAGAATTCTTTCCACAGCCAGAAGCACTTATGACCGTTGCACTGAACTGCTGGTTTACTGTCTGTCTAGAGTAATCACATTACCCACCCCATCTTTACAGCCTTCTTAACAATTAACTTACTCTTAATTTCTGAGTCTGAGCTGCAACTCCATTCGGGTGCATCATGGCAATAAATATAGGAACATCTCCAAGAGGACTTCCTACACCTCCAGCAATGCTCACTCCTAGTGAATCTGTAGGATTCTGTTATAGTAACGAAAAAAAGATTAGATTTTTCTGGAAAGAAAAACACAGAGAACTGTAGCTTATCTCAAAAGATGGCTAAACCCCCTATTTTATGAAGATCAGAATTCCTGTGTCAAGCCAGTTTTTAAGCTTATATGCTCTGCATCAGCTCAAGAAAGCAGAAAGACCAGCATGGATGGTTTTTCTTCTCAGTGGTAGGAGAAAATTTGCTGATTTAGTTGTGTGTTTTATCTTAACCAAACTAAATAATTACAGAATTCAGCACCTGACTCTTAATGTCAGCACAGAGGTCTGTGCAAGGAAAACCAATGAGATGGGATTGCTGTCCTTAGTACAGTCTATATGAATATGCTGTTATGAATCTCCTTAAGACTAGAATTAATCTTTTTGCTCCCCCTAGTGCCCAAATGTTGAAAAGCAAAACCAGCTGCTTACCACTGCACCACACCCAAATACCTCCCTGTAAAAACTGCTACTGCAAACTGCTATTTGCAGATTCTACTGTTAAAAGAATGGCTGAATACAATCCGTGTAATCAAGTGAACTAGATGCCAAGAAAAAAGAAACAAATATAAATATTTTGGAAAATAAGATGCAGTTTGTGGCTAAGCTCACATGCATAATGAAGGTGACTGAATTCACACTTGAAAACCTGGCAGCTATCATGCAAGAACCTACTCATTAAAGATACGTGTGAAGAAAAATGTCAAATACCAAAAAACAGCCTTCTAACTTTGGTACAATACCCCTGACTTTACCACAACAGAGTATGCATTTAACTCAATCTGGTAACAATAAAACTAGGTCCCAGTATCTCTTTCTTCTTTTACTTTCAACATGATTCACAAAACATAATAGCATAAGTCACACTACTTTACATAAAAATATAGGCAGTGCAAATCGTACAGTCTCAAACTGAAAAGAGAAACAAATTAATTTCCTGTTCCTTTCCTAAAACAATGAATAGCCCTAGACTTCTTTCATTCTGTAAAGATACCTATTGGAAACATCTACAAAACCTATTCCTGATATATGCCATTGCATGCTACAACTTACCTTTTTTATTTCAACTGTTCTTAGTCCCTGTATTTCAGAAGCTGCTGTCAAATGAATTAAGATAAATGAAAAAAAAAAAAAAAGTTAAACTGGCATTCTGAGAAAACTTTTTCAATAAAGTCATCCAAATTACTATGATGATTCTAACTTTCTGCTTGTTTGTTATATACATTTTAATCTGATTTTGATAGTGGCTATCACTAAAATAATCGGATTGAAATAATTCTAGAATAGGTGAAAGAATCAACCATTTTCTCAATTTAAATAACTTTTGGAATAAGACTGCTAAACTCAAATGGAAGAGAAAAAAACCATTATTTTCTAGCAATACTTTGATCATAAATAACTTTGTTCTAAATTTAAGTATGAGACAGCTATTCCACATGTATCTGGATTTCTATGAGTTAGACAGCTTGTCATATGATGTATTTAAATTAAATAAAAAATTATGGCTCAACTTAGATTGTCAGTATCTAAACTGCTTACATAACAAGCTGCCAGTTTCTTTTATAAAAGGCTACTATAACATATATGTGATGTACTGCGCAGTAATCATTTATACAGCATTTTACTGACTAAGGAATTACTTTGAGGCCTACGTCACATAGTTAGACTATTTAACAGAAAGATCTCAGCTACCAGATCACATGTATAAAATACTGAAAGCACCAAAATTTCTCCAACTTACTGGTATGCTTCTTTAGGCCACTTTCAAAGACCTCAGATGCACTGGACCCAGAAACTGGGAAACTGAACGATGAGAGACTGCCACTTCCTTCACTGACCTACACACAACGTTAGAGTGGGATTAGAGAGGAGTTTCGCTGACCCAGTTACTAAAAGTAAAACTGTAACTCGCTGTATTAGTTTTCTTTTCTGCAGTATTTTATTTTTTCTGTACCCAGTTAAAACTGAATCAGAGAACTCCACAAAATTTTTGGTCACTGTAGATAGCTGTTTTTTGAAGCATCATTAGACCAACAGAAATTGTACTTCTACAATCCCATGCAAAGCTTTCAAGTGCTTCTTCTGAGGGCCAACAAGGACCTGGTATTTGCACCTTCTATCACCCTCTAAAGATCTTCTAATGCAAGTTAGCTACAAGTACCACAATAAGGACAGAATACAAAAGACAGGTATCAGTACGTCCTCATGTGGGCTCTCAAATGTTCAGGCTACAACTAAGATTAGAGTCTCCATTCAACTTGACCTGCACAATTTCCAGGAATATTTTCACTATACTTGAAGGGCAAGCAAAGGAACAACATGGATCCTTGTGAGCATAGTCCACTGACTGTGACACACTCTTCAACAGTGTGAACTTCATCTTAGAGTAAGACCAGCCAGAGTATGCACGTTTTCACACTGTTTAGAAACACTAATTCTGAAGAGAGCCTAAAATGTCAGTCTTTTCTAGTCTTAAATTGCTCACTTGAATTCCAATAATGTCTTAAAACTATTTATATTTAATACTTGATAATTTTTATCCTCAGTTCACAACCAAAGTTACTAAGGTAATTTGTGAGCCTTCAGAACTGTAGCTCCTACTGGACAGAATCACAGTGCAAGCTGCTATGCCATGGAAGATGCTTTCAAATACAGAAATTTATTTGAGGTTGTAACAATTCACCCTCAGACCAACAATAAAATAAATAAGAGAAGTCTGATGGAAAGAGCACAGGTTTCCTGCTTCTGCCTAACAAGTTGACAGTAAGGACATGCAAGGAATAGAGAAATTCCCTAAGCTTACCAAAGCAATACTCCACTGCATGCCAACTATTCTGACAGTAACTATGAGGTTTAAAGTTGACTCTAACTTCTGGTATTGATGAGAATTGGAGTTCTCTATGCTTCCAAGCTGGAGCCTGGAGCAAAGTCATTTCTGGCTTATATTTTTGGCTGGATCCTGTCTATAGAAGAACAATTTGCTAAACAGAGCATATAAAATGGCTACTGAAGATCTGCAAATTTTTTCCATCTTGGATCAGGCATGTGAAAAATATTGCCATTATAAAATAGATTTTTCTATTTGCTTTCATTATTTATTTCTCCTAAACTAACCAGTTTTATAGTTACATACCTGGCTGCTCTGGGATGTTCTCCTTTCAGAGTGAAATGGCCCAGCTTTTATTCTTCCAACCTCTAGCCTTACAGTACCTAAGGAACACTAAAGAAAAGTTACTTGTAACATATCTCTTCTGCCTACAAGACTAAAAACTACAATATTTAAGTGACTTTCTAGAAAGTGGAAGAAGAAAAAAAAACACATGGACAGACGGAAAAAAACCCCATGGACTAACAATCCTGAAATGAGCACTTTGCAGATAGAGCTCATAGCAGGACCCGTGACACACACAAAGCACACCAAGGTACTCAGTACTAAGCAGGATACTTTTTTAATACTGGATTCATCAGTATTACAATGCACACACGAAAATCACACAAGAGGAATAATTCTATTACATTGCAATTAATAAGGAATAGCCTCTGAACTGCAATGTCAACATACAATTTTTACAATAAAAGCTAAAACCAGTGTAACACATCAAAGTCTTAATCATTATTTATCTTAATATGACTAAGAACATGGTAATGAAACTGAAAGTTACTAATCTCTCTCAAACTTTTGAAATTATCTGTTACTCTGGATAGACACCAATAAAACTAAGAATTTTTGTGCAGAAAATTTCCTAAACATCTATAGTTTAAGTGAACTTTCTGCACCTGACTCTCAGCAATAAGCTGGGTAATGTGGACTGACTGCACATTGGAAAGTCCTTTCAGTAGCCTTTAAGATTTTAACTAATCTATTGAGTATTCACATGTCTACATAAAATGCATGTCTCGAGAAAATTCATGCTGCAATTATATATTTAAAAATCAAGACATTATTTTGAAAAAGCAGAAAAGTTATTACCACAAGGCTAAGAAAATTAGACTTTCAACATAGTAAAAGTCGTGTCAAGAAAAGACATTGATCTGCGATGTATAATACAGAAATTTCAGTTTTGTTGTTATTTTGATTTTTTTTCTTTCACTGGAAAGTTGTCAGCGGAAACTTCTGCATCCAAATAATTTAATAATACATGAGGTTGCCTTTATTTGTCATGTTTTAACTTGATTATCCTAAAAGAGATTCATGCATTTGTCAGAAAAATCCATAGTAATAGGTCAATATTTCAAAACCAACCAGACATATCCATTCAAACAAAGTTTCAATACCTCATATCCTGTTGCTATTCTCTTAGGAATGACACTAAAAAAGATTTATTACTAAATCACTTTTTATTTTATAAATAATGTTGACTTCTCAATGCCCTGGAACAGACTTGATCAAAGCTCAGGCAAAACCATTCTTCTCTGCTTGTATGAATTTAGCCATATTAAACCATATGGACAACTCTTATTCAAAGTGGAAAACTGAGGAAATATGTACCTAAAATTACCACATCCTCAAATACACAAACCCACAAATGAGATTTTAAAATTATGTGTGAAAGTAGGAGGTAATACTTTCCAGTGGGTCTCGTGAATAAATCAATTCCCATTTAGTTTTACTGCACTTTTCTCTCTCTAAATTCTCCTATTTGATAGATCCAGTTAAGTTTAGTGAGGGGAAAAACTGATGGTCTTTTCACATACTTTAGGGGATACTTCCAAAGAAACACTGCGAGAACAGACAGAATTCTCAGACCGATGACACATTCGACTTGTCTCATTCTACTTTAAATACACAGGAATTTTCCAAAGACTATAAAATAATTTTCCAGCAAAATACATTTTAGGCAGTTCAAGACAATTCACTCTAGATCCTACTCTCATGAATGAAAACCGAATGGATACATGAACAGGAAACAGTGACTGCCTACATGTGAGTGACCATGTTTTATTCCACTTATACTACATGAAGAAAACAATTATTAACAATAACATGTCTAAGGTATTTTAAAAGCCTATTTCTCAGGGCTATGACAATTAACCACAAGTACTACTGAGCAATGACGAAGTACTTAAAACTTGAATATATGAATGGTAAGTGCAGTCAATTAGATACTCCAAAATGCTTGTCAAAATGAAAGAAATTTCCCACAAGAAAAGGCATTTTTATTCAGAGCAGAGGTAGAGCATATGAAGAAGAAATGCTGTGTTCTTAAATAAAACTTAAAAACTGTCACGTAAGATGGGAGAAATACTATAACCAAAGAAGAGTATACTAATTAAGTTCAGTGTCACAACATAGATCCTGTTCTGGCATTCTCACTAATGGGCACAGATTGAAAATACAGAAGTCCTCTTTCTGACCACTGATCTCCCCTAGGACCCGTGCTTCCCAATAAATCCAAAAACTCAAGGACCTGTTCAAGATCTGGAAAAATATACCTTTGACTGTGAGTGTTAAGAAGCATGACCATGTGCCTATGTATACAAGAGACAGCTATAAGTAACATCTGTTAATTTTTTTCCAGTGAAACAGTTTTCCATTGAAAATGCTGACTCAGTGGAATTTTTACCATGCAGCATGTCTCAAAACTCTGGACTGAAAAACAGACAAGGTGGTTAAGCAGCAGGAATTCTTGGCAAACTACAGGAAATATTGTAAATCTGACTTTATTCTGATTTGCAAATAGGGGAAGGACATCAGAAAAAAAAATTATCAAGAATAGGTTGGCTCTAAGAGCTGCAGGTAGTTACTTCAGCAAAGTCTGAGAAAGCAGTTTCTTATACCAAATGCTTGGTCACTGAAAAACACATTGTAGATTTTAATGGATGTAGGGTGGCACAAGATGTACACAATAAAAAAAAAAAGATTAATGTCTCATAGCAGACCTGGTTACTCAACCTGGGGCTCTGAGTAAAAACCCTCGATTGTACGCTTCCGGACAGGGCATCCACACCTTCTCTGGGCATCCTATTCCAGGGCCTCACCATCCTCACATTAAAGAATTTCTGCCTAACAACTAATTAAACTTACTCTTTTGGTTTTAAACCATATCTTCTTCTCCTGTCACTACAGGCCCTTGTAAACAAACTATGAAAGCAGTCATTTTTAGCACAACCACTCTGCTGAATTCTCCATCGTTGAAGTTCTGCTTATCTTTCTGAAAATGCAAAACAGTTTACCAGCTATCAGTGTGTTCGACAAAATACAGTGTTAAGTTTTCAGTTGTTCTAGGTAATGGTATTCTATAACAGTCATCTATAAGCCCTATGTTCATAAATATACAGCTTTCTGCACCACCACTACTCCCAGTTTTATCAGGCAAAGTATCAAAATCTGAGTGCTCTAGATTTCAGGAAGCTTAAATTTGGATCCCCAAGTCATCTCACTGACACCTCAGTAACAGTCTGATCTCAGTTTGAATAAAGTTAAAGCTTTCAAAAAAATCTGGATCTCAATTTTTCATTCTTATCCATCTTTTTTCCCAATACCTTTAGCAAAGCTGCAACAGCCTCTTGGTTAGCATTTCGGACATCTTCTCCATTCACTGTCAATATCTGGTCTCCTTGCATCAATCTCCCATCTGTATCTGCTATTCCTCCTTTGACGATGTCTGACACAAATACACCGGTGTCATTTCTGCAAATACATACATGAATTTTACATTAAAGTATTGTTTGACAGTCATGTTTATGGCTTGTTATTGGGAACACAAACAAACATTGTCTCATTTTTCTGTTGAATAACACTGGCTTAGTTCCTCCAGGGAAGACTGGTTAGCTTAAGCACAAAAATCAGATGTGTGGCCTTCAAGCCCACAGGATCTGAGCACCAGACCACAAAGAAACGTGGTAAGCAAGTTTCAGACACTGAATCTCCAGGTACATTACATACCTTTTCCCAACAATACTCAGCCCAAGGCCTTTACCAGGCTTCTTCTGGAGCTCTATATTCAGCACATCATACATGTCTTCCTCCTTGTACTGGGCTTCATCTCTGTACACAGTCAGACGAACTTTTTGGGGTGTCTGACGGAGGACATTAATGGCCTCATCATGTGTGGCATTCCTGAGGTCAATTCCGTTCACCTGAAATGAAAGTGTACAATGGTAAATTGCGCAGCACCTTCCAGCAGACAAATACAAAAGGCTTAGCCAGCACTGAAAACTAAAACAACCAAAGAAATCACCATGCCTCTAGTATCTGATCACCAGCCCACAGTCGTCCATCTTTAGATGCTGCTCCTTCTTCATATACCTCATGGATAATGATTGCTCCCTGTAAACAAAAACAACATCAAAATTGCATGCTGAAAGAACAGGCACCATTTTGAACAAAAAGTAACTGCAAATTACTACTACAATTCATCAGTGAAAAGTCAGATGGAATGAAAGTCAGATGCACAATGAAAAAATTACCAAAATATTTACAAAGCTCATTTATACTTTTAATTTTAGGAAGAGCTTTCTTCTCATTTTTGTTTCTTTTGCGTCTTTCTATAAATGCTTTAGAAACAAATGACAAATCTCTTCTTTCAGACTTTATTTTCATTATTGTTACTTCACGTGAGTGACACATAAATTTCTTCCAACCAACCAGCAAAGTGTCTGCTCCTCCAACAATGCTCAGACCAAGACCAGTCCGCCCTTTGGAGATATCAATGGTTGTTTCACATCCAGGAATGATGGGACAAGTAGCTGGGTCGGAGGTTAACATGGCTGGAGTTGAAGACCTGCTTGTGTCTAGAACAACAATGAAACATCCTGGTTTACAGTAACAGAGTTCAGTATTAGGAAAGTGACTTTAAAATAGAATTTTTCAGAGTTCACTGACAGCTGTACAGCAGTAACTGAACAGCTGATCCACAGACAATGATGCTGCGATTTCTCCCTCCTCCTCAGAGAAGTACTATCCTACAGTTTTATTTGCCATGCCTCCTGTAGTTTTTATGCCATCATGAACCAGGTTTATAGTCTGGACAGCAAAAGCAGATACTGTAGACAACATACTCTATTTAGGATAGAACTTATGATATTGCATTACTTGAGTTATTATTAACTTAGAAGTGTCTTGCTTAACCAATGACTATCATCCATCAGAAACATCTTGACTCTCCTCTCTGATGGAAAAGAGCCAAATGTGGCTAGTCATAAACAGCAAGACATTCTAAACCATCCTCTTTTTCCACAAAAAATGATGTAACTTTTCTCCCTAACCTAAAGGAATGCCTCACTTAGTTCTAGACAACCATGACAGAGGCACCTGCTTCATGTCTGAGATGAAGGAGAAAATCCTTTTATCCTCCCTCCTCTACAACAGGAAGCCAAGAGGTAGGTCTTCAGCATGGGGGCACAATGCTTTATTTATACATACATGAATATGTAATCTGGAAATATTAGAAAATGCAGAAGACAGCTCAGTGCATACAAAAAGGGAAAACTTACAAGCTGGGTCTTTGTTTTCATGTTACAACCCCAGTGGTTACAACCCCAGTGAATACTGACACACAAGGAAAACATTACTTTTGACTGCTTCTGGTTCTGGTGAGCTGGAAGTGGGGACAGCTGCTGGTGGTTGTATATGCCTCTTCTCTGCTGGGACAGTGCTGGGAAGGGCTGGTGCTGTAGTCAGATTACCTGTCTCTGCTGGGTTGATTGTAAGCCTCACCACAGATTTGGATGTCTTCAGGAGACTAATAAACTGAATGATAAAGAGAAAAACCTATGAAAATTGTAACTGGATTGTTCAGTTGCAAACCAAAAATAAAGCAGAATAACAGCTCTGCAAACGGGAGCTACATGCTACAATCTTGCAGGTTATCTCATAAGGAACAAACACAAATATTGATGTTTTTCCTAAGAAAATTTTTTCCATGAAACTTTGTCAAAATGAGAATATGGCAGTCTTCCAATGGCTTCTCTAGACAAAATACCATATTGTACAGCAATTTTAATTTTTTTTTTTTTATTGTATAGCCTTTTAATGCTGGGTGGAGCCCAGTTCTGTTCTCACAGAAGTCAATGTAAAAATATCTAGCGAACTAGAGAAATGTGCAACTTTCATTCTGGAAGAAAAACTTGAAAATACTACCTGAACCATGGAAAGGAGAGACAGACACCAAGGTGTAGTACAAAATCTAGTTCAAAGAGATACTGAAAACCCCTCAAAATCAATTGCCATCTTACAGAACAGACTCCAAATCCTTCTGACTTTACATTTCAGTAGAGATATTTTCAGAAATTACTTAATCTGTGTTCTTACAAAGCTTACCTACCCCTACCTCCTTACAGAGAACTTCACTATCTCTTACTTATTTACTGCTTCAGAGATAGCAGCACATCAAAGAGTAAAATTGATGATCTCCTAATTGCCCTTTAACAAACAGAAAGTAATCTACTCATGCCTGAAGAATCACTTCTTGGTAGCAAGGTAGGTGCTAGAAAAACAGCTTCCTTGATTTACTACAGAACCCAAATTGAGTTTGCAGAGCTAGAAGCTAGAAATAAATCTTGTTATTTAGGAATGGATATATTTTTCTCCAAAGGTTTGAAATACTATGCTTGGAATATAATGAGACTGTTAGTACAGACAGTTCCCATGGATAAGCACAGTTTATTACTTGATTTACCACTGATACAACTCACTCATGCAAATTTACACATATTAGTTTTACTGGTTCTAGCACCTTTAAAGTGGACTAGCCATGAAGACTCATTATTGAGCAATAGTTCATGGCTTTATCACACTACTAAGCATCTCTCAGTCATCAGGTCTGAGCCACAGGGAAAATAAAATCACATTTGAAGCAGAGATAGGAGGATTCATGTAGTGCATTAATGTAAAATAACAGTTGAGCTATAAATTTACTACACTTTAGCTTATTTTGCAGTGGTTTTCTTGTGCCTGCAGATCTTTGGATTTTTTAGCCAGGTTTGCAAATTAAATAGTTATGAGAAATCTCACTAGCTTAAAACACAACCACCTCCTACGTTAAGCAGTATGCTTTCTACAACATTCCTGACACTTCAGAAGCACCTTTTCTACAGGATATCCCACAACAATTTCATCATCCACTGCCAGAATCACATCTCCAACTTTGATACGTCCATCCTGAAAAAACATAAAATAAAAAATATGAACTATGGATGCTACTCCAAAAAACATTCTTCATACTCTAATCAGATTTTAAACGTTCTCACACCTTTGCAGCTGCACCATGATCTGTTAAGCTTTTAATAACTACTCCATTAGCTGTGTCTTCTTCACTAATGGCAATTCCAAAGCCTCCTTGATCCTGGGCAAACAGAAAAATGCAAATGGTTAAGTACTGTGACATCAAAATGTTAGAATACAATCACTAAAGACTAGTGAAGCCTGCTGTCATATCAAGTCTGAGGTTTCACAATGCACCAATATTTTTGTCTTAAAGTATTTCTGGAGTAGATTCTGCCAAACAGTATACTGACTACCAAGTCAAATCTGAAACACTTCTCAATTCAAACCCATTCCTCTGAAACTTACAAGGTGAAACTGTAATTCAGCTTTTATTTTGAACAATTAGGGCATTGATTTTACCTGAGGAACCATCAGTAGAGATGGTTGTAAGAAGCTGGGCAAATAGAATAAGAGAATACTTCTTCCAGAGACAAAAAGCAATTAGCAAATCAAAAACAGTCTTTCTGTGAGGAAAGCTTTGTGGTCCATTCCCAAAGAGGAAGAGTAGATTTCTAGAAATCTCTTTTCCAACTTCTAGTAACTAAGAGACTATTTGCTCTAAGAGGGACAGCATTACAAAATTGAATGGCTATTGAATAAAAATGTGACTGATGTAAATTCAGTACATACCTTAGGAAGTTCCACATAGTGAATATTTTTACATGAACTTAAGTCAGAAAATGCACTCGGGTTTGCAACACTGATGTCAATCTAAAAGAAAAATAAAATGCAACTGTAAGTGACTATATCCAACATTTTGCACTAAAACAAAGTAGTGAGCAAATATTTAAATCTGCTCATTTTCTAGTTTCATTTAAACTTCTAAAACTCTATTGATGGGAATATTAAACTTACTTCATAGTACAGAAGAACTTAAAATGGAACAAAATTGATGACAGCTGTACTAAATTTAGCAACTTTACTAAAATGTCACTTGTTTTTCTATGAGTTTCCTTTTCTTTTACCGTATTTCCTAAGCAGACAGGATCCTCCTCTACCCAGAACAATTTTAGTATTTTGGTCAAATAAGAAAAACAAATATTTACATTACCTCTTGCTGTTGAAGTGTCCTTGAAGTACACTGTGAAGCCTCTACTGACTTTGCAGGGCAAACAGCCATCTGATTTACTGCATCCTTGCTTCTGCAATATATTCAGTTAAAGAAAGTAGTAAGAAGGCAATAGTACTGCCCCATATTTCTTAGGACAAGTTTAAGTCTGGTTCTTAATTTCTGGCAGTCACAATACAAATATCAAAACAGAAAACTACAAGACATATTTAGCAAGTAGTAAGATTGTCTTCAAAAGCACATCTATGTTACCAAAATTAAAAATAATAAACACTGTGTGAAACTTGAGCACATTAAAAATGAAACCTTTTCAGCCAAACCTTTAATCAGAACCTACCTAATATAGATTACTTTAACTTTAGATGGTGCACATTTGATTATTGAAGAAGCGTTCTGATGAGTCCTTCCATAAAGGATTTGGCCATTTATCTAGATAAGGAAAGGTAGAAATTATTTATCAAAATATTTTACACTTAAACTCCTTACACTTAAACTAAATTTTAAGCCTTAAAAAATTCCATATCACTGACTAAACAGCAACTGTATAAAATTAGAGTTATGTCCTACTTTCACTCCCTTTTTTCAGAAAAAAATATTCACCATAGTTTGACTTCAGACTAACACTGTCACAGTGCTAAAAACGTCATTCTCTGAGTTATATTGGGTTGACTTGGCACATAATCTATTTTCACTTGCCATTGATCACTTCTTGACTGATAAGGTGATTAAGCAAGGCCATGGGAAATTCTAACCATAACAAATAAATGAATTGCTCATATCCTGCAATGAAATTGCTATTCTTTATTAAATCTCTTGAATCCCTGAGCCAGGCACTTTTATACACAGAAGTCTGACCACTGGTACATTTAGCAGAGTTTTAAACTAGATTTGATGAGGAAGAATGAAGGGGATGTACTAAGGAGGCTTCTTCTCAAAAGGTGAAAAGGTTGATAATCCAGCTTAAGTGTCTCAACACCAATACGGGCAGCATGGATAACAAGAAAGAGGAACTGAAACCAGGTCCTCGATTGCACCAGAATCATGCAAGTCAAAGTCTATAATCTAGCTAGCCTCAAGAAATCTGGTGGGATGATTCACACCACTGGAACATTTCAGTCAAGGGCTACAACTTTCTCAGAAGAAAGAGCCTAGGAAGAAGGGGCAGCTCAGAAGCCTGTGGGTAAAAACTAAGGACAGCATCAGGGAGGGACACATTGTGGCTGGGATCCACCACAGGCTGCCTGATATATGCGAGCCTGTTGACTTCTTGCTTCAGATACAGAAATCATCATGCTCACATGCTCTCATCCTGAACGGGGGATTTCAACCACCTGCATGTCTGCTGGGAAAGTGGTACAGCTGACTGCAAGCAATCCAGAAGACTCCTGGAGAGCACTGAGGACAACCTCCTGGTCCCGGTATTGGACAAACCAACCAGAAAGGCAGTGTTACTGGACCTGGTGCTCACCAGCACAGATAAGCTTGGTAGAAGGATTGAGACTGGAGGCAGCCTCAGCTGTCGTGACAATGCCGTGGTTACATCACTGATCTCGAGGAACATGGGCTTGGAAAAAATGCAGAGTCAGAACTGACCCTTATCTTTAGAATAATGGACTTCCAGCTGTTAAAAGAATTAGTGGATGAGACTCCCTCAGAAACTGTCCTTAGGAACAGAGGACCTCACCAGTGCTGGTAGTTTTTTGAGGATACTCCATCCCCATGTGTAAGAAATCAAGTTAGGCAAGCTGGAAACCAACATGGCTAAACAAGGATCTGCTCCTCAAACTGAGGAGTAAGAAAGAAATGCATAGCCAGTGGAACTAGGTACAGATGATCTGGGAAGAATGCATAGATATGGTTTGGATAGGTGTAGAGATGGGTTTAGGAATACTAAGGCACAGAAGAAAGAGGCTTTGGCAAGGGATGCAAAGAGTTATCAGAAGGGGTTCTATAAGTATAAGGGGTCAGAAAAGAAAGACCAAGGAGAGTGTACCTCCCTGACAATCAAGAATGGACAGTTGGTGACAATGGATGTGGAGAAGGGTGAGGAACTCCAAAAGTTCTTCACCTCAGTCTTCAATGACAGTCTGGCTTCTTACATCTCTCAAGTTACTGAACCTTAGGAGGGGTTGAGAGAAGCAAAGTCTCTCCCACTGTAAGCAAAAAACAAGTCTGAGACCACTTGGTGAAACTGAATAGGCACAATTCAACAGGGTCTGATGATCTGCAATCCAGGTTCCTGAGGGAAGTGGTTGATATAGTTGCCAAGGCACTCTCCATCCTCCTTAAGAAGTCATAGAGGTCAGATAAAGTCCCCAGTGACTAGAAAAAAGGAAACACCACTCATTTCTTGAAAGTGGACAAAGGAACCTCCAGGAAACCACAGACAAACTGAGCCCCATCGCTGTACCTGAGAACATCATGCAGCAGATCCTCATAGAAGCAATGTTAAGGCATATAGAAGACAAGGAGATGATCTGAGACAGCCAGCACAGCCAGTGACATCTACTTAAGCCTCTGTAAGGCCTTTGACAAAGTTCCACACAACGCCCCTATTTTCAAATTAGAGACAGAGAGAGGTTTGAAGCGTGGACTATGTGGTGGATAAGGAACTGGCTGGATTGAGGCAGCCACAGAGTTGTGATCAATGGCTGTGTGTCCAGGTGGAGGCTTGTGACAAGTCAGGGCTCTGCCCTGGGAGTGGGGCTCTTCAACTTCTTTATCAATGATACAGATGAAGAGATTCAGTACACCCTCAGCAGATTTGCAGATGACATGAAGATGAGTGGTGCTGCTGACATAACATAAAGATGGGGTGTCATCTGGAGAGACCTAGACACACTTGTCAAGTGGGTCTGTGGGAATCTCATGAGGTGCAACAAGTCCAATTACAAGTTCTACACCTGGGTTGGGGCAATCCAAGATAGGAGTATGGACTGGGAACATTGAGAGCAACCCTGTAGAGAAAGACTTTGGGATTCTTGTGAAAGAAAATCTGGACATGAACCAATACTCTAGGCTTACAGCCCAGAAGGCCAATGACATCCTGGGCTGCATCCAAAGAGTTTTGACTAGAACGTCAAGGAAGCTCTACTCTGCCCACGTGAGACCCTACCTCAAGTATTGCATCTCATTAGGGAGTTCTCAGCACAAGATGTGGATCTGTCAGAGCAGCTCCACAGGAGGGCCATGAATATGATCAGAGGGCTGGAGCACCTCTCCTGTGAAGACAGGCTGAGAGAGTTGTGACTGTTTAGCCTGGAGAAGGGAAAACTCTGGGGATACATCATTGAGCCTCTCAGAACTTAAAAGGGGCTTACAAAAAAGAGGAAGAGTAACTTTTTACAAGGGGTGATAGATTTATGAAAAAGGTTTTAAACTGAAAGAAGGAAGTTTTAGAATAGATGTCAGGAAAAAACTCTTTACCCAGAGGATAGTAAGGTACTGGAATGGGTTGCCTGGAGAAGCTGTGGATGCTCCACCCTGGAAGTGTTCAAGGCCAGACTGAATGGGACCTGAGAAACTTGATCTCCTGGTTGGCAACCCAGGCCATTGAGGAAGACTTGCAAGTAGGACCCTTAAGATCCCTTTCCAACCCAAGCCATTCTAGACTCCACACTTATTATCTAAAGATGTGACCTGGCAATCTTTTTTCCATTTGGCAGAGCAGACTAGTCACTATAACACCTTGAAGTACCTACAATTCAGACAGGAGAGGAGCTGTCAGTGTGAATTTATAGACTATTATTTGTTTGTTTGCATTTTATTAGTTGCACTTTTTCTTGAAAATGGAAAACCACAGTGCTGAAGTTAATTCAAGAAAAGAGAAATGATGGAAAAAGGACAGTTTGGACCCACACAAAGGGAAAGTAATAAAATGCACTAATAGTAATAGGTAGCACTAACAGAAGCAGACACACAGCAAAGCAACAGATGAAAGACACTGTACTGAGGGCTAACCACAACACCAATCATCTCCTATGCAGGGTGTGCGCACCAGGCACGGTCACAGGGATCCTGAGCTCCGTCATTTACACTGGAGCTCACAACCCAAATGCAGTGCTCCCTCCAGTGCTTCCCACAGCCTTAGGAAAAATACATGGTCAGGCTGCCAAGTGTGGGAATGGGAGATGGCCCTCAATAGCTGATGGACGGCTTGGGAACATAGAGAGCAAGCTCAGATGTCTCCTCTCAGAACAGGCTGAGGCAATTTCTTAGCGTTAGTCTGAAAGTTTATAGTGTGGACAGTAACCAAGAAATCACAAGATGATAGCTTCAGACAGACGTGTGTCAACATGTTTCCAGAATATTCCACCACTTCTACATCAGGATTTTAAAAACAGATGCTTCAAGTCAACAGTCTCACAATATTGGAGTCTGCAACAAAGTTCCCTCCATGAAACTTGGTCCATAGTGCCAAAAATCCCTTAATTTCTTTCCTAGTCTGCAAATTCCAGCCTATATAATTTACTCTCTTAATGTCTCCCTCAAGCTTTGTTCGGATTCACCATTCCCTCTCTGTACCTGTACTTCGCCAGTACATCCTCAAACACTTCCACATATAGCTTTGAAGTTATACAAACTATTCTGTGAGGGTAATGTTACCTACTGCTATCAGAAAGAATGGGCAAAGCTACAGTAGAGAATACATCTCCAAGTATCATCAAATGGGCTGTGGGAATATAGAAACATAAATTATGCTCACACATGTACTTGGAATGTAAGTTGCATGTTTAGTGGTTCAGTCACTCCACCCCAATAGAAAACAGCACCCAAACATATAATGAGTTAGAAGTCCATAATAAAAACAGATCTGTTCCTGTTTCCCCAATTTAAGTTCCACATTCTGTGTTACACAATATAAAAATATTCTGCTATTATCACACTTCTAGTAAATAGGGAAGTAATTAAAAACTCTAGAGTACTTCACAGATGGATGGACTGGAGGACTTCAATATTTTTTATGGTCTGCAATTCACTGCCATTCCATATGTCTCAGTAACTCAGAAACAGCTGTTGTCCCGCATTTCTATTCAACAGACCTTCATTCAGAATTGCAGAATCTTCTGAGCTGGAAGGGACCCACAAGGATCATTGAGTCCAACTCTTAAGTGAATGGTGCATACAGGCATCTAACCCACAATGTGGTATAATTATAACCAGGAAAAAATCTGCTACAGCTATCTGGCATAAATGAGAAGGAAAATCTTACAGCCTAGTGATATGAACTTGGATAAACTTGGGATTTCAAAGTCTACTGAAAAACATACAAATTTCGGCAAGAATCTTTTATTTGAAGTCAGTACATTTGGGCTTCAGTATAAATTGCAAAAACTCACCTCTAGCAACTCATCTGCAATCTGTAACCTGCCATCTTTTCCAGCTGCTCCATTTGGATCAATTCCCACTATAAAGACACTCATCCTGGATCGGTCTTTGTTACCAGCAAGACTAAGTCCCAGACCTGTCTTTCCTTTTTCCAGCTCAATCATGTGTAGCTCCCCTGGTAGATTTCCATAGCGCTGCATGATCTTTTCTAAATGTAAAAGTGTGGGTAGCAGAGGTTGGATTTACATTAGAAAGTTTCACAAGTCACCTAGAGAGTCAAGATCAGTGCTCAGTGTGCAGTATCTGACAGAAGAAGCCCCAAATGGATGATTAAATTTTCAGTGTAAACCACACCTTCTTTAAAACTAAGCCTTAGGTGATTTATAAAAATATTTCTAGCTTCTTGTTTTCCTTATACTTTCAGAAAATATTATAACTGTTCTTAAAAAAATTCACACACAAAAGAAGTAATCTTCTCATCAGTAACAATTTCAGGTAACAGATACTACCACATTAATCACTGCCAACAGTTACCTGAAGTACACTGAAATTCTTCAAGTAGTCCTACATTGAATTGGGACCATGGAGAAAAAAAAAAGATTGCAGTGCAATGAAGAAAAAGAAATGAGTTTTATATTTTACTATGTGAATCTGACCAAGCACAACTAAAATAGCAACCTTAGCACCTAAACCATGATGCACATGAGAAAGAAGCAGTTCAAACTGGATGCCCCCAGACCTGTGTCTTTTACAGTGCAATTTTAATACTAAGCATTTCAAATATTATCACAGGAAAAACTTACTCCAGCTGTAACCGAACTCATCCTCCTTCTCCACATCTTCTGGGACTCTGATAGAAGATGACTGTGCAACATCAGAGCTCATTCCTGAAAATGCTGAAGGAGGGGGCAGAGGCAAGTTACAAAGCGAAGTCTTTTCTGGTTCTGTATCAGACTGACCAAATGCCTGTGAAGAATAAGAAAAATGAAGTGACTAAGAAGATGCAGGCTCTCTGTAGGGCAAACTAGTACACAAAAATGTCAAAATGGCAATGACTATACCTTCAAAGTTTCAATACCAAGCAGCTGAAACTCTAAATTAATAACAGCGCACAGAAAGGCAGAGAGATCAAAGACAGAAACAAACACCAGGCAAGGTAAGAAAAAACATCACTCCAAAATGTATCTGGAAGCAAACATGTCACAGTAAAAGCCCAATTCAGTAAAGTTTTATGTGCCACTTTACGTTTCAGAAAAAGCCTCTTAAGAAGACTCAAGTGCTTTTGTTTTAATGCCAGATTTGTAAAAGATTTATAACCAATTTTACTTTTAAGAGTCATCACATGTAATTTCCTCCCATCATATGCTTAGGAAGCCAAACATGATGAAAGAGAAAGTAAAAAAAAAAAAAACAAACTGTGAACTTTCAAAAATACCTACAGGAAAAAAAAAGCAACTGGCATATTAACTTAAAGGACAGTTAAAAATCAAAATTAAACAGACAATAACTGAAGAAATTCATAGTGACTGGACCTTTTCAGTCTCATTTACTAGTTTCCTACAAGCTGCACAGAGAAGATCAAATAAACAAGGATACAGGTTAAATCACAAGAGACAGATACTTGATGTGTTCTATTCATATTCACACAAAGTTAAGAAGTATAAATGCACAACTACTGCAATAAAATGGTTAAATGCCCAAATCCACAGCCTTGAAAGCTTCCATTCAAGACAGTTTCCTTAAGGAATATGGACTCTGATAAGGAATTTCACTATGTAAAATCTGTAAAAAATTGCCTTGCTTAAAGTAAACATGCAAGCAAGAAACCTCTCTCTGAATATCATCATTCTTTAGCTTATGTATGCCCAAGAGACCTTGATATTTGACAGACTGGCTACTGAAGTAAACAAGAATTTTAAAAGAAAGCCAAGTTTTTACAACACTCAAGTTTTCAGGTGTGTTGCCCTCGCTTCATAATCCTATTGTCATCATTTCAGTTCTCACTACCTTCATCAGCAAGTTTGAACACAGTATCTCTGATGGTGCCTTTAGGTGCCAAAATCTCTTCATCAGAGGCAACAGTGAAATTAATAACAACATACACCTTGGAAAACTTTATCAGCTTTCAAATTGAAAGTGTTGAGAAACCTGGGAAGCTACCAGTTTAGTAATTTTAAAATTTAAGAAAGGTCCCATGTCTGAACAAAAATTACTTATCTTCACCCTGTAACTCCAAAGATATAAAGACACTGCAAATGTCCTACTTCAGTTCTCTCATTCTGCTTCTGCTTGAAGAAGATTTTTCTTTCATTTAGGAACTTCTTTGAGAAACTTAACTAAGAAGTCACTAAATCTCAAAAGTGTGGGAAGTGACACTGAAGCAAATAATTCATCTAAGACAATGTCATCCTTCTAAGATCATACCTAACATTCCTAAACTGAAGCAACAAAATTCTAGCACAAACATTGTGCTAGAATTCTCAGAATCATTCTCAGAATCAGAGAAGAGTAGAAACACTACCTAGTAACACTAGAAGTTATTTTTCACAATCAAAAATTCATGTGTGCACAAAAAGAAAAGTGGGTAATACACCTCCACATCAAGGAAGGGTAAAAGGGAGAGAAGCTCTAGAAAAACTCTTTTTTCAGAGGTCTTCCTAGAGTTTTACTAAAGCTAAATAATATCCTGGAAAAATGAGGAAATATGGTGTTGTGATGCGTTGACCCTGTCTGGAGGCCCACCAAAGCTGCTCCATCACTTACTTCTTCAGCTGAACAAAGGAGAAAAAATATGACAAAAGTCACCTACCATAGCCTCCCCAACTACCATTATCTTGCAATGCAAATCCAGTACAAGTGTGAGATCAAACCAGATCAGCAAACCTTAGTTTTCATGTTTTAAAACCAAAATTAACATATTACTTTAGAGGTACTGTTTGTAAGCGACACTGTCCAAGAACAGCAAAACTTAAAGAAAACATGACCAAAAAAAGGATCAAAATATTGGTGTAAAGGATCTCTGGAAGATTTGCAAGGTGAGGATGTAGGGCTACATCCTGACAGATTAGCACTTATTAACTGCTGCCACCATAATATGACTGACAAAAAAAATGCATCTTTTTGTATCATTGTGAATGTGTAACAACATTACATAATGTGACCATTTTTGAGGCATAAGGAAATGCTGAAATGAAAGTAAAAACAAGAGTCCTTGGTAGGAGGGTAAAAACTGTGCTACAATGACATTTGGCGGGAGGGGAACATGTCCTGCCTGCAGAACTCCGCTTGACACATTTGAACAGCCAGAAGCAGAAGCTAGTCCCCACAGTTTACACACACATAAGACTTTTGCTCCCTGAATCGGGCAATACACAGAAACCTAAAAGGCTTTAACTCATGAAATACTTTCAGTGTGTCACACCACAGTATTTCATTTAAAATGCAAAGCATCCAACAGTTGCTGAACCCATTTAGCTACCAGGGTCACTCTGATCACAGCCAAGCAAATACTGAAAATGGCAGCAAGTCTGGAACTTGAAAAAATGAAGGCACAGGAGGAAAGAGAAGCAGTACTCCAGAAGTTATCACAGGTTGTGTACAAAAATGGACAGCACACATACAGTAGGACCAACTGACAGGAATTAAGACAAACCTTGAATGGTGTGGGAGCAAAAGGGTTAGTTGGGGAACAACGGAAGGTAACCCTAATTGGATTCGATACCTCCTACAGTAACAGAAAACAGCAATCCACATGTTATAGCATCTTTGGCAATACACAGTACTATTAACCAATAACTCATTTTGAATTACGGATTCATTTTACTAACTGCAACAACTTTATTAACTTGATTTATAAATGGACCAAAGCATTTAAGGAGTTACTAAGGACCCTGATTCATCAAAGTTTCTCACTACACATGAACCTGAGTTCAGAAAAGGAGAGAGATTACAAAAGCATTCTTATATGAGTGCTAAGAAAGGAATTATGCATAAACTACAGGATCATCAGGTTTTCTTTTAAAATGTGTGCAATGTTTTTCAGAAATACTTTTAAAAATATAGAAAACATAAGTCATCATTTATGTTACATGTCTACTCCCTTTCCTCAGAACTGTAACAAACACAAAGAGATTTCAAAACACACATGCAATTATACACCACGTATCATATTTTAAGTGTTTGTTGCACATTCAATATTTTCGACAACATGGGAAAATAGACAAAGGGCACAATCACTTGCAAGATGTAAAACCAGCTAGAAATTATTTTATTAAATCAAAAATGCATGCATATTAGGATTAAAGTATTTTTATTAGAGGTTAACGTTGTTCCTATTGTGAATAACATGCAGTAAGTATGCACTAGCCACAAAAAAAGTGTAACTTTGTTTTATTTCCAAAGGCATCAGCATCCTAATCATGGTGCATGTAAAGAATTTTCAAGAAGCAGAGAGCAAATATTTTCATGAAGCATCATAAAAAAAAAAGTTGCAAGTTTGGGGTTTTTTTTTTAATGCAAAAATGAAAGAGAAATATCAAAGCTGGAAAGTCATAACCACAAAAAAACCAAAAAGACGTACATAGCAGCAAAAGACCTTACACTGATGAGAGAGTTACACTTGTAACTGATCTTATAACTGAAAACGTATTCCTTTGGTAGCTCTGAATAGATCAGCTTTAGTAGTTATGATTAATGGAGCTGGCATTTTTTAACTTCTCCATAACTTTTCTATATATATGCATGTCTGTGTCTTTAAATTCACTACATAGAGTCCTCAAGCTCATCAGCCCAGCACATAATGCAAACTAGTATAAAAGAATTTAAATGCAGAGAGACAGCAATGGGAAAGAAGCACACATAGGATGTTTGGTGAGTGAAAAGATAGTGCGTCATCATCCAACCTTAGCAGTGTTGAACTGAGAAGAATCAGCAAATGGGTTAGTGCTGCTGAAGACAGCTGGCCTACTGAAAACACTGTTCTGCAGAAAAGGCAGGGAAGGGTTCTAAAAGGAAAGCATAATAGAAACTAAGCAAAAAAAAAAAAAAATTAATGAATCCTTTTCAATCATGAACCAAAACACATTCATTCAGTTGTCTGGGCTAACCAAACAGGGTCCACATTCTACACTTGCAACAGATATGTGAAACTGGGCACAACTGTATTTGCCCTGTGTTTCTGATGCTCTGTCAGCAGAGAGGAAAAGCATCAATTCTCACACCTGCTCTGGATCACAAAGTACATCAAGTTCAGAATTACACTGCATTTATGTGTTGTGATATTTGAAACGTTTTTTCCAAACATATGGGACACTCTCACACATTAATTAATTGTGGATTTCTGGGTTAGGATGTCCAAGATGCTAAGTTATCAGAAACTAGCAAGCATTTAATACAGCAGCATAATGCTGTAACATTACTATGGGACCACAATCACAGTGATATATTGTTTCTTACACAGAAATGTACAGAGGAGGGTATAGGTATGAAACACACTATCACTATCTTTTCACAGGCTACTTGCATTATTCAGGCTGTTCTGAAGTACACACAGGCTCTCTCTTAACTACTAAACCTTGCATGAAACAAAATCGAAGAAATGGACTCATTAGCTACATGTCACTTAAACTGACTGCCTGGTTAAATACATAGTGGTACCATAATAATTATAGCTCATGTGTGTAGGCAGTTAACTACATGGGCAACTGCACATGAATGAAAGTAGGAAATTCTTATTATATAATAAGATCTTATTATTAGGTACAAATGCAAGTTTCAAAATATGAAAATAATAAACACAATGCTATTTATGAAGATCACAACAAAATGTATGGGTACAGGAAGAGCATTTGCAATGTTTCTGCTTACAGAGAAACAAGAGTTTGTTAGTACAGTCAAGAAATAACCAACACGCTTAATTTGAAAATAGAGAATAAAAAGCTACAATAAAAATAGCAAAGGAGCATTCTCTAAATAAAAGTAGTGATATAGTAATGGCATAATTTCCATCCCAAATGGGCCTAAACATTCAGTAGCAGCAATTCTGTTCACATCACAGCAAATACAAAAGCATTACTTTAGTAGTTTGAGTGTCAATAATCAACATTCAACAGAGCTTCTTCATGCAACTTTACCTTAGATGACTGACGATAAAATGGGTTAGTAGATTTCTGCCCACAGGGAGCAGAAGCTGAAGAAGGGCTATAAAGAGACTCTGGCTGGGGAACAAGAGTTATGAGACAACTAGTAAATAAACATGCAGCTTACACAAACTCTACAAAGAGGAAGTTTAGTTTCTAGTGATGCAAGCAAGTTATATTAAAGCACTGTAGCTTTTGTCTGCAATGTCCATGCAGCTTAGTGACGGAAAACTTCCGTGTACTTCTAGGTCCTTTCATTAATGTCCACAGAATTTTTTAACAGGTGCTGTATTTCTGCATGCGCTCCTCAGACACGCTGTCAATCTCTAACAGATGGTTTTAGTTAGACTCCTACTCTGCCCCCCAACAAATTATCTTTCTTGAGGCTTTTCAAAATAGTTTGAGGACGGTGTGCTGGAGGGTATTTCCAAATCCAAATCGATTTCATTCTAAATGGAAATAATACTTAAATCAAATCTTTGTTATCAAAAGAGTTGAGATGGCACTTTCAGGATTAAATATCCCATTCCCAAATACCACTATCTTGAACATTTTCTTCATCTATTACTATGTATTACATCTCTTTTCACATTCTTTATGCTTACCCTTGGTCTGCTTATAATGCTCTGTACCATAAAGACTACAGGATTGCCTGCCTTCCGTATCGCTTCCACAGCTTGTTCGTGGCTGGCATCTCTGAGGTCAATTCCATCCACCTGTAATTGGAAGGCCTCATCTTAACATTGCAAGAAGCTACAAGAGTCAGTTCTGAGTTTTGGTTAGGAAACTTTGACTAAAACCTAAGCCCAACCCTCTGTTTTTAGTGGACCTTTCTACAGACTTGGCCTGAGGTCCCTCAAACACAGGTTTGGTATTTTCAAGAGTGCTAATAGAACATCAAATAAATATTCTCTTATTCCTCTGTTTTAAAAATTTTTTAGTTCAGACTCCATAAGTTTTCCCACAAGCAATGTAACAGAAGAGATATGATAATCTGGAGAGTAGGAATATTTACCAAATACTGCTTCCTGCAAGTCCCACCTGAAGAAAAAACTATTACCTAGGACTTTATGAGATTTTAAAACTGACACTTGTTAGGTGCTGGAGAGTTTTTCATGATGGGGTATTAAGCCATTACAGTGTACTTTTTTCTTTTGTTTTATCTTCTATTATTTTTTTTCCTAGCGCAAGATAAGATTAATTTTAGCTACTAGACACTTTCTTCAGAAGTTAAATTTTTAGGTCAGAGCTGAAAAGCTTTCTATCTTCTGGAAGAATGCATGTACACAGGATGGCTAAGGACAAATTTGTGCCTGGTTTGGTTTTTTTTTCATGTCTGTATATGTATGGGTATGTAAAACAATTTGTCCTGTTATCCAGGTAAGAACGATGTTAAGGTGAGGTTAGCATCAATAAAGTATTGTCACAATGACCACAATAAAAGCTAGAAGCTAACACAGAAAGGTTATTTGTTAGTGGCAATTCTAGCACACAAACTTATATGATGAGGATTACCCCTACAACTTTTTAATTGTCTAAGTCCACCTTAACCTTAATCATCCATTGCAAATAAGAGAGCACAAAAACAATCTGAGAGAAATTCTAAACCTATGAGGAACTGAACAAGAACAACAGTAGTCTAACTTCTCATGTCTGAAAAACTGTATGCACTACAGAGATGGAAGTTTACATATGCAACAACTTGAGAAACTGAAACCATTCATTCAGAAACAGTCACATTAACACTATATTTTGTTTTCACTCACGCATTCCAGTTTCTGCAATCATCACTGTCAGAGACAAATGCACTCAGGTGAAATGAATGCTTTTAACTTTGTGGCCTTCAAGCAAAATTCCAACTCCCAACTTCTTATACACTGCAAACTGTTCCATCCTGTTATAGAAAGTGCTACCTACACTAAGATATTATTTCAAGATCCTCAAGATCGATATTGTAGTAAACAGCAAACTGCAGTTTCAGTAACACCATGTAAGTCAAGCCCGGTCTGAGCAAGAATCATCAACTCCAACACTCTGCTTGTTGGGCTTCTTACTGAAGGATAGTCAGCTAAGGACATGTAGCAGGGTTAAATGGAGGCAGTTTCTATTAGCCTGACATTGGAGATAGGGCAATGTCTGACACCAATAGTCATGTTAGGAAAGATCTATTCTCTTCAGCATGTTTATTCTGCAATATCTTTAAGTGACAAAGCAGAACTGCCTGCATGAGCACAGGACTAGCTAAGTACAAGAGAAATGATGATAAATCCTACCCTGCAATACCACTGGCTACATTATACTGAGACATGGGCAAAATGTTCCTCATGTCTCAAGTATTAAACACAGATTTCTTCATGTCAGGAGAAAAAAAAATGTGTCTCCCTTAACTCCCGCACAAGATGCGTAAGAACTATTTGAATCAATTAAGAAATTGATTCAAATTATCAAATTATGGAAATAATCTTGGCATCCATTTGCATGGTTTGCACTGGCTGTTGCTATTGTTACCCAGTGAAAAGGTGCAAAAGGTGAAAAATCTTTTCGATTCACCAAACTTAAGCTTTTTCCTACACATTCTGGTTTTCAAATGGGCAAGTCAAACTGCTGGCTTTGTAGAACCCTGCTCACACAGTCAGTCATACGTTTCAGGTTGAATATTCAACTAACAGGCAGCTGTCTGCACACAAACAGCAGCCGATGGTACTACAGTCTGTGTGGCTCAAGTGGTATCAGCTGTGGCAACTGCACAGCTGTCAGCCCACCACACATCCATTTCAGTGACTCCTGAGATGCTGGGGGAATTGCAGCAAAAGGGATTCAGATGGTACCTCTACAATCCGATCTCCAGTTTTCAGTGTTCCATTTTTGCCAGCTGGGCTGTCTTCCAGGATGTGTTTGATAAAAATCCCTCTCATCACTTCTCCATTGCTCAGGCGGCTTCCCATCCCTCGTCCTCCAACAATGCTGATGCCCAACGACTTGCTAGGCTCTCTCCAGAGTTCGACCCTTTTGTGATGAAAAAAGGACCAAACCAAATTAAAGTCTGTTGTGATTACAACAAAGATGCACACTGAAGACACCTGGATTAGCACAATTATTTTGAAAAATTCTGAAATAACTCCTCGTTGCAAAGTTTTGTCTTTCAGTGGAAGTTATGTACCAGATTGATCAGAACTTCTGCAATTGAGTCTAGTATTGGTCAGCTTGTTTTGAGTTCTAATAGAAACTTTGAATCTTTCTCTTCATCTTTTTTGACTTGATCCCTGTGAGTCAGCTTGGAATAAGTAGAGATGAATTACTATAACAATTAAGACACTGCTAGACTGCAGGGACGTAGCCCAATGTAGTAAAAGTCAATCATTAATCATTCCAGCAATGCATAACATACATAAGAGCTGCAATTCTGTTGTTTTTTACTTTTCTCAAAATATGTTTCAGAATTTTTGAATTTCAGATGATATTTTATAATGTGCAACTAGATCTGCACTTACTTTCTGGGCTGGTTCCAGTTACTGAAACCTGCATTTTGAAGTTCACTTTCTTCTCCCTCCCCCTCTTCACGTTCTGGAAGCTCTGGAAGTTCTCTGATGATAAACACGAACATGTAATTAATTTCTAAAGAATACACATAATCACTAGATTTTTCTGAAAAATTTCATATATTGAGTCACCCTGACAGTTTCAGAATTTGTACACTGGATTCAGGTAAGGAACTTCTTTTTCTGATGTCTTTTAGAATACATATGCTGTTCAGGGATTCCCTGTCTACTTCTTATCTGCAATGAAGCTTCTATCCACAACACAGAACAACAAAATGCAATTTGGAACTACAACCAAATCAAAGCTAAAGGTAATTTATGGTTTTCAAAATGGAAGAAATTACAACAGCAGCACTCAACTAAACTTACTGCTTTTGGAGATTAATTGCAAAAATCCAATTATTAATTACTTTGAAATTTTAGACAGCAACTGCACTGAATTTTCAAAACTGAAGGAAAAGAACGACACAATTTATTCTTTCCAGTCATGTTCTGGAAGACCATCAATACCAAAATCTTATGTTGGAAACTTCAGTATTTGTGGCAATCCATAAATCCAATTGCATGGTATTTAAGAGAAATTTAGGATGAGAAAGAATTCAATCTCCTTTTTGGACAGATCAAACAGACTTGCAAAAATGCTTAGAAATTTGCTAGTCAAAGCAAAAACTGTATTTCTAACAGCTTTTTACTGTTGTGGCTGCCAGACTGAAGAAAATAATCCATCTTTCATGTCTTCTGAAATAAAACTTATCTTCCCAAAATGTGCAAGGTCTATGGAAAGAGTTACCTTTGAGAGGTATTTGGGAGAAAGTTGTAAGTCTTTTGACTCACCTGACAATATGTGAAGGAAAAAGTTCAAGTGGCACTGTTCCCTCTGTCTGTTGTCCCAGACTGGCCCTGTACTCGTCTAAATTTTCTGCTGGCACATATGTAATACTGCAATAAAATGGGACATGATTAAACTAGCATAGGGAATGCCAGTCCTCCATTTAGTGGGTGTGAGGTATGGATATGAGGAAGATACTCAAGACTACTTTGTTGACTTCAAAGCAACAGTGCTGGTATGCTGGGAATAAGCACTTACACAAATCCTTTGCAACTTTGCAACAAGTACACATCTATAGTCAAATTAGGTAGCTGAAAAGCACATAGTTTTTTGTAATTAAAGTAAATGGTGCTTGAACAGTGACAGGAATGTAACAAGAGACAATCCAGCTTCATTCAAAACATAGATCCCTCATGCAAAGACAAACACTGAAGGATCTGTGAGGTTTGAGGCACCATTACCACCCTTAATGACTGCTGAAAATGTTTCTGAAAGTCAGCCTGTAGGAGGTTTTGTGCTTTTATGGGTGGTTTTGTATTTATTTTAGATTTCTATGCTTTTAGTGAAGAACACTTCAGGGTTTGGACACAAAAATATGTTACAGCACACCACCTACGCCACAGGGACCAATCCCCTGCTCAACTTCTTCCTCCAGGCCTTCGTGCATTTCCAACCACTTTAGGACAGTCAGTCATGTTCCATTAGAAAAAATTATGTGCAGACTCCACCTGATGTTTGAAAGCCAGAAACAGCCCAATAGACTGGGGAGAATGAAACAAAGAGGCGAAAAAAGATTAAGCCCTAAAGAATATTTCTTGAAAAGCTTCCATCTGGGAGGCAAAAGGATACCACAGTGTCCTCCATGATATAAGCAGGGCTACTTAGATATCCCTCCTTTAACGATGCTGTATGTTCTTAAAAACCTACAGCTTAGCTATCAGACTCAAGTACACCAAGAAGTAAGGCTGATAGAAAAAGGGCAGAAAAAAGTCTTGTCTTACCATACATCACATTGTTCAAAGAAAAAAATAACATATTTCCTCATGGAAGAGACAGGGCTAAATCAAAAATAAAAGGCCCTGGCCACTTCACAAGGATATATAAGCTGCTGGAAAGGGAAGAGACCCTTTCAAGTCTGAGGCTTTCACATGGAGCCGTCTCCTGTCCATCATCCCTGACTGATGTCCTCTTTGTCACGCCCTGACTGCCACTGATTCCTCCTTCTCAGTAGTTTTCTGTGGAATACATCAAGCATCAGAACAAACGCAAATAAAGTTCTATATGACTAATGCTGTCAGTCTAAAACACTCTACCAAAAATTATTAGAAGGGCCACCTTAATTTGTTCATCTCTGTATGTGTCCAAGCATGTCCCCTACCTCCTCTAACACCTACCATATCTAGAAAAGTGAAAAAGGCTCTCTAGGGTGCTGAACAGAAGGAACTTCCTAGTTCTCTTAATGGATATTTCTAAAACCATATTATCTAAATTCATATAAACCTCGTGTTCTGCATTGGCTTATTTTTCAAACACATAAGTGTTACTCCATTTGACACAACATATTTTCCTTTTGGAGTGCTGAGAAGTTAACATACACTTGGAAACAAACTCTCAGCACTATGTCACTAACCTTTATCTGCCTTTCCTGAGGGTATTCTACCACTGCAAAATGCTAAAGACATGCATCAGCTATTATGTGAACAGCCAGCAGTAAAAGAGAAAAAAGTAAGAGAGAAAAGAATTTTGGAGAATAATGACTACTATTTCTCAGCCACCTCCAACTCCAAGTGTATTGAGCTACAGTGAAGTAATAGTATTGTGCTCACAAAACTCTCATGGGTCAAATGCTGATGCAGCATCTTCACCCAGCTGGCCCACCAGAATACCTTGCCTCTACAAAAACTTAAAGACCTGTAAATTTAATTTCAATGTAAGAAAATGTAACATTCATTCAGTTATATTCATCACTTATAAAAATAAGTAGGAATAAATGTAGTTTTCCCTTTACAGAATGATACAGTAAAGAAACCAGAACTTCTGGCTAGAAGGCCTGGACAATCTCCTTTACGTAAACTGAAGCTGGAAGCTATAAGTATGGAAAGGAGAAAGGCACACAGAAAGTCCTACAAAGGAAACAGGTTATACCAGATTCAGTGTGAATATATACCGCAGAGTGTGACCTCTGATAGTACAGTGTCCAATACATATCAGCTCTTATCTAGTCCTTTTCTGCAAGGAGTACAAGGCAAATAATTATGCATAGTGCCAAGGTCCAATGACAGCAGTAGTCCTTATCTTATGCATGAGCACTTGAGATCAGCTGATCTCAAGGGGGAGGCAAACCATATGCGCTCCAACTTCTGGGATACCCTATTGTGTTTGTTATATGATTAAATAACTGACATTGTGCTGAATAATTAAAAAGGTATGACTCAAAGGATGATCTCAAAGAGTTTTAAATGCTACTTAGAAATGTCTCTGAAAAACTGCCTTAGCTTTCCTTTCTGTGTACAGCACTGGAATTATAAAGAAAAAGAGGTTTGTTTTACCATTTTTTAAAAATGCATCTAAAATTGAACAACCAAATTACCTAATTGATTTCCACAGATGGAATAAAATTCAGATAATCTCACTGGCAGCTGTTACATTTTAGTTCTTTGGAAAAAATACATTAATTGTATTCTAGTACTTAACTACAGTTCTAATAGCCTAGTATAAAGCACTCAAATGAATATTCAGTATGTTTTTGACTGTTTGTTCTTATCAATATGTTCATTCTTACCTAGTTTCTATAATGCTTCAGTTGTTTTACAAACATAAACCAGAACACTTGCATTTTGCAAAAAAAAGAAAACATACAAAAGAAAAACAAATTATATGGATCAAATATATGAAAAGTTATATTCTGCGTGGAGTTCATCTTTGTACCTTGCTCATGATTTCTAAAGTCCAGTTAACTGCAAAGGTTTCCCTAACTGCTCTTATTACCTGTACTACTGATGTGACTGTCCTGCTATTCTCTCTGTTCTGCATGTTATTATTGAAATGAAAGAGTATTTTCCCTGCTTAGTGCTCATGGGCTGACACCTCACAGTTATCAAATCCATCACTTGCTGGATTGCTGCTGTAGCTCAGTTGGAGGTCAAAGTGAGGTCTGAAGACATTCAGCATCATCCTAAACAGCTCAGCTTGTGGCTGGGATGATGAGGTGCACAGAACAAGAAGTGTTTCTGGCTCCTCTGGCCAACTCTGTTGAACTTTGTGCCGTAAAGCAGAAATAAAACCCCACCAAGGCACCAGTTAATCTGCAAAACAGACTGGTAATTGTCTTAATACAGCAACAGGGAAGACAGTAAGACAAACAAGGGCCAGAAAACAGACATGAAAGCAGAGAAAACAAAATAAATAAATGTATGCTCCACTTCTGTGTCATATTTATTCGCTGCAAGAGAAATTAAAGTTCAACAACTTCAAAGGAAAGTATATGCATGGTTTAACCATCTTCCTCTCTTTTGTAGCTGTACAGCTTGAAAGAAAAGTGTTCTGGTTTTCTTTCTTAAGAGCTATCACCACTTCTCCTACACCCAGAAATATGCACTATCAACTAAAGCAGTGAAAATGGAAACATCAATGGTTTTACTTATGAAAGTGTCTTGTAAACACAACACTGCATGCAGTACAGAGGAACATTTATCACATGCTTGACTGAACAGCCACACAAAACCTTGAAACACCAACAAATAAATTACAAAGTATGGAAAATGCTTAGGACAAATTATTGTAATTAACATTTAAGGTTCAATTTGAACCTTTGCATACATGACGAAAGTAAAATGTAAGTGCCACAGAAAATATGACACTGAGATTAATCCAGATATCAGTACATTGTACTCATGCCAATTCTAGAAGTGAACCCTGTACACATACACACAACATGCACACGTGCTCTGAGCACATCTTGAGTGGCTGTCATAGATGAAATTTAAATATATTACCAATATTTTTATTTTAGAATACAGGTATTTTCATTCCAGACTTAGAAAGCATGCTCCAATCTTCAAGTTTAAAGCCACATATAAATATATAATACAATTGTACACACACAGTTGTATCTTTCTTAATTAAAAAATATATGCACATCCACATGTGCAGCCACATGTGCATGCACACACAAATATACATGAGAAGAAAGAGAATATGTACCTATATCTGGATATATCCCTGACATTACTATTGATGTCATAAAAGCATGGAATGATTTTACAGACAAGTTGCAACACAGAGCCATAATGAGTTTCTGAATTGCCAATACTCACACATAACACAGGGCCTGATCATCAGCAGGTGCTGGAGAAGATCTAGAACGTGAAGCATATGATGCAGCATCTTTTTACAATGGTGTTAATTAATATCAATGTCTCATGCTGAATGTGAGAGGCATACTTATGTATGTAGAAGTGTGAGCTGATATTTTTTTTTCTTCCTTTCCTTTTTTTTGTCCTGTTCCACCTCCACTTCATCTACATCTAACCCAGGAAACATCTGGTCTTTATTACTGTCTACAGCAGCAATTATTAAGAGGCATGGAAAATGGAACTGCAATCTCTCCCATTTCTTGATCAGGAATTCATCCCCCCATTCAGTCAGGTGAATTCTAATTCAGCTTTATAATTATCTGACAGATGTTACAAGCAGCTGCTGCTGAGCACAAAATACTGCCTTTATTACACAAATATAAGAGCTCCTGGCAAGGTAGAGTGAGAAGTGAAACAGAATGCATTCAGTAGGGTCACACATCTGGTATTCTACCCACAGAGGGGAAAAAAATTAAATATGCAACTCTGAAACTCAGGCTGCTTTTTCTTGAACTATTCAAAATCAAATCCTTTAACAGAATTAAAGAATGCCTTTACATGGCTGGTAAGAATGGGTTTGTGTTTTGTTTGCAAATACTATTTGCTACTATTTGAAATACAGCTTTGGAAGCAAAATACTTCTGCTTAATCACTTTTTTGGGCACCCTGCTACCCAGAAAAGACTCAATCTAAAAGTTAAGGGGCAAATTTTGCAGTAAGGACAAAGAGGAATGATATCTAGATAGTCATGTCTGGGTGCTGGCATAGCCTTGTTTTCCAAGGAAGACACCAAAGAGATTCAACTTAAGTCTTTGAAATGATGGCCCTTAAATCAAAAATGCTGCAAGGTGATGCCCCACATTAGCTCTGAATTGACAAATATGGGAGGGGAACGGGGGAAGGGTGTTTATCCTTCTCAGCAAACATAAAGAACTGTCTTAACATGAAGCTCCTCATCTCCAAATTTCTGATTTGGGGTGTTAGCCACATGTTTGTATCATAGTATTTTTTCTGGGATCCTGTACTGCTCCTTCAAGTTAAAAATTAAACAAAAGTTTGATTGTGCTGAATAGTGCTACAGCAAAACTATGTAGTCACAAAAATACTGTCATTTTTCTTGCAAGACTCCTTTAGAAGCTAGCAACTGATTTAGTCTTTCTGTTTCTAAAGTGGAGAAGCTGGCTTCACTCTAAAACTTGCCATGGGAATGCAAAAAATAACATAAATACAAAACAAAAGACAAAAATCTTGAGTAATAATATGAATAGAAATTGCCCCTCTTCTGCAATATCTTTCAGGAATGGGGTGCAATTTTCTCTGGAGAATCTGAATATCCACACCTAAGGCAAGATTTTAGTACTTCCAACAAAACTGCAGAAGAGTAAGACTACAAAACAAAACTTGTAGTCACACAGCATTAAATAAAGCAGCTATAAATGCAAAAGCACAAACAGTGAACACACCTGTATTTGATTATGAACTATAGCACTAAAAGAAGACTTCTCATAGAAGAATAGTGCTGCAGCATTTGTGTCTCTAAGCAGATACACACACACACATGCATGTGCACATACAGCTGACTTCAATCATAACAGTTGGGAGTCGTAGTTTGGAACCCTACAGTAATAATTAATGTCAGACTTTAGCAACACTGACTCACGTATATTCCTGAGAGCATTAACAGTAACGCAATCATTACATGAGCATATCCCTGTATTTAAACAGGCTTACATTAAATCATAATCTTAAATGCATGACATGGGGCAGGCAAGTAAACCTAGTAGCCATAGTGAAGGTACTTTGCCCACCTGTTCCCAAAACACTAGGTCTCTTCCAAGCTAGAATACTTCTGGGCAAGTATGGAATGCCCTGCTGTCCATTCTGAACCCAGCTGTAACCTCAGTTACACCTATAACCACACTGGGACTGGACTGATTCTTTCAATGCTACCCTCACCAATAAGCAGAGGACTCTATCAACAAGAACTCCATTAATCCCTTTTCACATCTGACTCATCAATGTTACCACAGGCTAAGCAGAGAAAATAGTCACTAGGTTTTGAAGCTGTAAACCAGCACAACTGTGTCTACAGCACTACCCACATCTTCATGAACAGCCTCATTTCCAGACGGTTCTTGTGGGCAAAGTTACTTCCACAACCACAGCAACTAGAAAGAATTGTACTTTAAGGCAGTTAAAATTTTGTAAATTTGTGAACTTGAGAAAAAGAAACTTTATTCTCAAGAGGGCTTCTGAAAATTTGTATTTATTATTGAAAATTTGAAACTACTACAACTACTACCAAGAGCAGACAGTTATGCACAAGAACAACAGCTTATTCATATGTACTAATAAAAAACTGGAAGTGACTACAAAAAACAGTGTTTCTACTGTTTGTCATAGACATACTGAAATGTTTTAAATATTAATTTTCTGCATTAACATCATATTTCATACTGTCTGGCACCCAAAACCCATGAAAAAAAAATAAATTAAATTACTTGTGCAACGGCCAGGACAGTCCACCTTCAAGAACCACAAACATCTTGAGAAAATTGTAACTTTACTTACAAGATTAATATTATGAATGCAAAATTCTGTCTAGTCCTATTCTTTCAATAAAACTAGGCAGGACAGTAATAATGATGATACTCATGACAGTGATTTCTAAGAATATCTGAAACCTCTCACACAAGTGATCTCATCTTTGAAATCCATGGAAATGAAATCTGAAGGTGAATTATCCACCTGATGCTGCAACTTAAAGGTAAATTGATGTGTAATAACAAAATTTTCATTTAAAATTCTTGCATAAATAAAAAAAATATATTATCAGCTTTTTCCTACCACAATTCATCATTTAGTTTTACCTACTTTATGTCTGGTCCAATGAGTGAATGTCGTCTCAGCATAGCCCGGGCTTGTGCATTAGTTAAGTTAGTGGTTGACTCTTCATTAATGGACAGGATGCAGTCCCCCACACCAATCCGTCCATCACGACTTATTGAGCCTCCATGGATGACACTGCGAACTATCATTCCCAAGCCATCTTTATTGGAACTTACTGTCATCCCTATAGTAAAAACACATGAAACAGTTAATATCTTTGAGCCACAGCTCTGGGTGCCAAAATAAAGAAATGGGGCACAGAGAAAGGAAAAGTCAGTCAGCCAAGCTGCCAATATCACCAAGCCTATAAATGTTGCTCTTATTCTCCTTCTTTGAGACAGTAATTACAAATCACCATCGCAGTAACTTTACCTTGCTGTCAGTTCACATACTCAGTTCAATACAAGAAAAATTAAGACAGTGGAGTATTTAAGCAAAAAATAAGAAAGATAATGAAATTGCTTAAAAAACATTTAAAATCATCACTCTTCTAATGGTTCACTGAATTTATACACATTCACTTTTGTTTATGACAACTCTCTTTGGAAAGAAGGTGAAATGATTAAACAGGTAATTAATAGGCCAAAAACAAATACACACTTATTTATGAATCAGATCTCACTGAGATGTCTTCCTGCTCTCCTGGGTGGGCCATAGCTTAGACCCAAAAGAGCATTCTGACTTCAGTGAAAGTCTGTATATTGCTAATGGATAAAGCCCAATATTTTACTTAAAACAGTATCCTACCTGTGGCAAAGAAGGATACTGCTTCTCAATATTTATACCCTTTAACTCCACTTTCTTTCCAGTAATGGAAAATAAGATATCCTCCTGGCCTCTCCTCTTCCATGGGGAACCTATAGGGACTGACTTATGATGACCTTCATGTGTCATTGTGACTGTTCTTACACACATGAGTTTTCACTGTTATCTTCAGGGCAGTTGGTATTCATCAAACAAACCCTAGTAACAGTTTCAGGAAGAACTTAGTTCTTCACTAAGACAGTGGAAAAGGCAGGGCTGAAACCCTTAAAGTCCACTCAGTGGACTTCCACTACTACCTTAATACTTCTTAATAAAAAACTTTTTATTTTTTCAAAATAAGGTTTGAAATTCTGAACCTAACCTTGCTGTTTGGTTAACATAGTAACAGACATTACTGAGGGTAGTGTAACAGCGCTTTAGGAAAACATCACACATACAACAGACTGCCTTTCCCTTTTTCTATGCTGACATCATCCTTACAGATATAAAAGCCTAATGTTACACTTTGGAAACCCACAGTTTCAGATTAAAAATGCAAATTCCAAAGTAAAGTTGCCAAACTTTTTGCAGGACAATGGCATTTCAGCCCTTCTGCATTGGAGTGCTTCTCGCCTTTTAAAAAATCAGTCAAAATGTTAGAGCTCCAGCAGCAGCTGGCATTAAAGAGCTGCTGCAAACTCTGGCTGACACCATTTGAAAGGAAAAAAGAAGTGCCCGTTCTTAATCCTCAATTATTTAATCAATGCAGCTGCAGCTTTCAACATCACTCATAGTTCTTGACTTAGCTGCTTTTATAAAAGTGAAGGGTAAAAGCAGGGCAGCCATGTGCATAAACTGATCACTATGCAGAGGCTGCTTCCCAGGCCAGAGCACACTCAGACTGAAAGAAAAATGCTACAGTCAAAAGCCAGAAGAAAGCAATACTCACATTTTGTACATATTAAGACCAGTCTTATTTTTTATTCATAAAATGTCTGCCAATATGGACCCTGCCAAAGTTTGTATTTTTATGCTGTATTAAGCTTGAGATGAAATTTTCTTTGATGTTCACTGCACTTAAAATATTCATCCATAAATGAAAACCTACTCCACTCAATGAAGTTTATTGCAAAGAAAACTATTTTTTACAAAATCCAGATGCCTTGAAACGCACTGTTACCTGCACTCTATACAGGCTGGCAATGAGGCCAGTAAAGGTAGTAGTTAATCAAGGTCCTCATACCAATGAAAGATAAACCTTATACCCATACCAGCCTTTTCTACATCTTTTTATTTTTCAGATCCTGATTTTAAACCAGATCCATTTTGAAGGATGGCTGTTTCATGAAGGTGGTACGTGAGAGACTGAGCATCCAGACATCAGAAAGCAGATTATTCCAGGTCAAGATGCCCACCGAAATACAGCTGTAAAAACTGACACCCACCTTTGCACAGCAAAGAAGTCCTGACTTGGGACTGTTTACAAACATCCTATTCTGTGGACAGCCCATTTTAAAGCATTTGCAGAGTTACTGCTAATAGCCAGCACCCACACAAAGTCCTGCCCTACCAATCCCAAAGACTCTTCAAGATTATGCAGTTTGCTGGAAGAAACGGTACCAGGAACTTAAATCAAACCAAATAAACATACAAGCAGAAACAGGAGGCACACATCACTGCCTTTCAACACAAAGCCTTCCTGGTATGGGCTCTGGGAGGGTTCTGGTCTTGTTCTCCCCCTCACACTGCCCAGGGCCACACCTGAGAGCAGGACAGGACAATGAAAAACATTATCATCTGTTGTGTGTGTTCACTCCAAAATATGTTTCTAGTCAGTATGCTCAGGAAGTTGCAGATTGCAGATATCGAAAAACTTTGAACTTCATTACAAAATCATAATATTGTTAAGCAAAAAATACTGTATATTAAATTTATCAATGACATACTTTTTAGAAACACTGAGGCACTTTGGATTCAAACTTGAGGCAAGCAAGCAAGCAGCTTGTTTAGTCCCATTTGACCATCCTCACGAAGCAAGATCATTTTGTGTTTACAAATATTTTAAAGTCTCATCTACACCTCTTTAGCCACAATGTTCCTCTACAGCACTCCTTGGCTAATTCTTGGTTTTCCACTACATTAGTACATTGAAAAATGATGCATTAAAATTGTTCTGTTAACACTTAGGAAAGATTAAACTCCTTTATGGGAAAAGAAATTCTCAACGAGACTGAGAATTGGTCCCATTGTGAACACAATGACAGCAAATGGATCCAGTGCCATCACTGTCAAACAGGGAAAGAGCAGCAAAGAATGAATGTCCTGCTCCCACTAAATATTTATTTTTTACTAATTAAACAGGGAACATACAAGGAAAACCAACAGCCATATTCCTGAAGAGTTTACAAAAAATGTTTGCTAACTTACCTAGGCTTGAATTGCCTTTTGCAATAGTGATAGTCTTCTCATAAATGTTTTTCACTGAATTTTGGGGTATGGAATTTCCCTCCAATGATACTGGGCATCTCTTTTCCATTAAAAGCAATTGATCCTAACACAAGGGAAAATAACACCAGCTCAATTTACCAAGATAAAAATGTTTAGTCATACTGATCTCAACTACTTTTGCCTTACACAAAAGCCATGCACATAATTGAGTCAGATCCTTACACAGACAGAAAAGTCAGTTCATCAAAGATCAAAGTAACATCACGATTTCTCTTTTCATTCAGGCAATATATCACATCTATCACAAAGCACACTTTTAATTCAGGGATGTCAAAATTAGTAGAATAAATTCAAGGGCTTCAGATTCATTCACACAGATGTCTGGCAATTCGCCAGTATTAAGGCAACAAATCTTGTAAGAAATTGCAGCTCTTTTAATCATTTCTTAATAAATCACTGAACAGAACAAATAAGAAACACACATCACAGTGACTGTCATATAAAGGAAAATTATGTTTGCACACTGCAGTATCACAGATCAGTTTGTGAGCTGAACTGCACAGGCTTAAAAGAACACCATGATGCAATACATTCACACCATCCCCCTTTGGCTTCCTAGGCCCAATTCCAGCTGTGCACCTCCTACTATGCACTGATGCCCCTGTGAAGGTTAATAAGGGCTAAGAAAATTCCCCTGTCTTGCCTAGGAGTTAGGCAAGTTAATTTTTTGGTCTAATTACAGGCTTTCTGTATGTTTTTTAAATTATTGTAAAAAAAAGAAAAAGGCAAAAAGGCAAACTTTACTTTTTCATTGGGATCAAGCTGTGTGGTAGTAGCAAGGCTTGGATTTAGTACAATTTCTGATGCTGTCTGAGAACCAGTCCACGTTGCTGTATTTTCACTTTCATTTTGGTTGATATCTGAAACCTCCTGAGTCAGAAGATCTATTTTAGTAAAATCACTTGCAGTTTCCAGGCTACTGTCCACTACAGACTTTTCATCTCTCAGTCTGTGATTCAGATTCATATTGTACAGATTCTTCTCAGATACATGGAAATCAGCTGCAGCATTTGGACATTCCTCTCCAACAGACTGTTCAACACAGGAGACAATGAACAATCACCATTCAGTTGTAGTGTAATTCAAAACCACATTTCATGCTAAAACCTTAAACAAAAACTAATCTCATAGAATTTAAACATAATGCTGTGAGATCAGCAAGATCAACCTCATCTGCAGTTCCCTACAGGCATTCATTCTACTACAGAGCGAACCTGATTTCTTAGACAATTTCTTCTGCTTTATAACACCAGAAATCAGTAAAATAAGTTACCATCTCCAACTTGAATAACTCCAGTAAGTTTTTAAAATTCAAGCATACAGTTGTTTTTCTCAGGTGAAAGAACTTTGCAAGACCAATGTCTTTACTTTCAGCACACTTAGCAAGCAAAGAGGAATTTCAAGCAGCTCAGATAATAAGAATGCAATGTTATCTTCCATTTAACTAAGCAGAAACATATTAAGACTTCTCTTCCTCAGAAAGAGCAACAAGTAAAAACTTGGTCAAACCTCAGCAAAAGGTGAATATGTGGGATTTGAAATGTGACAATAATGAAATACAATAATGCAATTACAGAAGATTACTAGTTAATAATTATTGCAAATCTACCAATTGTGGCTGCAGTACTTGGACTTAAGTTCCCTACACATTTGTTTAGACTTCCAAAATTCTGAGGCCCTGCCTTTGAAATGTTTCAAGGGGTTTCAGTAATCACAACATTCTAGGGAAAAAAAGACCCACATCAAATATTCTAGCTGACCTTTTAAAGTAAGTTATTTTAAAAACAGGTAGGCCATTTGATTTTAAAAAGATATATCAAGGACTCAGACCTTGAGGCTCTATATCAATATTAGAGATGTTTTTTCTGAAATGCAATAAGAGAGCTAAAAATCAACTACCTCTATATGTCTTAGTTGTTATCCACCAGTCCTATTAATTGTTTTATTGCTTCTCCAAAAAGCTGGGGAGACATGCTTCCCAGGATTTGGGAATATTTTGCAACAGTTTGTCTCAAGAGCCCTAGAATTCATTTTTGTCAACTTTCATGAAGTGCATACATGCTTGTTCTGTCCCCAGACAAGAATCAAAAAAGGCTTACTAGTAAATAAGTGGTTTAGGCAATAGCTGAGAAGATAATTGAGCAGAGCCTAAATACAACTAATCTGCATGATATAATCAATTACATAATTTCCTACCTTTTTGAGAACAGAACACAATACTATAATCTATTTAAATTATTTTACAAGGTTTCAAATACAGCTGGGACATCTACTTTTAAGTTTGTTTAGTATCCGTTTCTAAATCAGTGAAAACAAGCATCAAATCATACTCAACACTGATTTCGTACACCATATATTAAGAGTTGCATCATTTTTATTTTTGTTTCCCTTAAAGAAAAGCCAATGATGCAATTTTCTAGGACTAAGACAATTCCAGGAATTCATAACTATAGTAACATGTGGCATCACTAGAGCATCTGCTTTATTTTAAGTATGTTCTTCAACACCTATTTTAAATGTGACACCAGAGTGACACCCACAACCTGCCAACTGCCCTGCAGCCAGAAATAACGGAAACATCTTCGCATTCCTCACAGCATCAAACAGTGCTGTTTTAATTTTTACTGAATTTCACTTGCTTCAAAAGTCTTCATTAATGAACAGATTTTCCCACTATGTTTGTTTTTTGAATCATGAATAGGCTGCTTGATGAGAACTTAGTACTCACTTCATACTAGTGTACAGAGATGAACACTGAAAAGTCAGGACCACGGTATTTTAAAAGAGTATATAAACCAAAGCTATCTTTAAGTCAATGGTGAAAATAACTTAAGACTTACTAGAGCCTCAATGTGATACATAAAGTAAATCCAGACTCTATCTCACAAAATGCTCCTACTCCTAAGCATGTAAAGTGCATAATCCATTTAAGTAACAATTACAGAGTTAAACAATGCAAGCTGTCCCACTGGCACAGCAAAGACGTGCTCTTCTGTGGATTAGGAGAAACCATTAGAAGATGAATCTTGCTTTCTAACCAGCACTTCATAAGGGCTAAACACATTCCAGAAAAGTTGACGGGAGTTACTGCAGCTCAGGTGTGGCAGAAAAAGCAGCAGCTTTTATTCAAGACCACAGACTGCAAACCCAGTGGTTTTCAATGAAGACTGCTAGGACAATGGGATTGGAAAGCTCTAGGTTAGTGATATTAAAATCTAAAGATTTAAAAGAAAAAAAGAGCATGAGAAACAATGGAAAGAAAGATAACACAATCAGGTCATTATGGGTATGTGACCAAGAACAAAAAAGCTATTGATCTTTTTAATACTCTTAAATAAATATTCATTTATTGCTTTACATAAAAATCATTAGCAGAGTTTTGACATACACGGATTTACTTTTTATTACAGCGTCATTATGAAAATTTCATTCAAAACCACAGAAACATACTAATTATGAAGCATAAAATAAAAATAAGAATGAAAATTTACTCTTGCTTTTCATATCAAAATACAGAGCAATAGAGTAATTTCATGTTACCATTCTTTACTATGCTTTGAATGACAATTATGTTTTTCTAGCAGACTGCTCACCACACCTTTAATACTACAAACAGCTCACCATACTCTGGCTAAATTGTGCTCTTATATCTAGCAAAAATCCAAGCTTTGTCCCTTCTATCTGCCTCTTTCTTCAACAAAGACATCTGCAAGACATCAGCAATACTCTAAACAAAATGTTATCCTGGTAGCAAATAGGACATTTTCAACCAGCATGACACAAAACATTTCTGTCTGATAATACAGCCTGCTCACACTTAAAATCAAAGTTTGCCATTAATAAAACCATCCTCGATTTTACCTTGGGAGTTGTTAATGGAAGAGAGAAGCTGTCGCTCACCCCACTGCTACAGGCACTGTCATGCAGAGCTGTCACTGAGTCCTGGAAGACGTCTCTCTCTAGAGAATACTGTGATTCAAAGGTGGACTCATCCCCTAGATCTGCCTCACCGGAGTCCACCTAACAACAAAAGCAATTCAATCAGCCAGGCTGTTGCCATCACACCACGTTAAGTCCCAAACACATGCAGACCAGCCACTATATACTGATACTTTTCTTCTTTTTCATTCCATGTTTTAGACTGAAATTACATTTGCACAGTGCAGCAGGAATATCTTCTGCTTCCAGCAAATCCATGTTACTACTTCTTCAAAGGTTGCAAAGAATATTTGAAGCAATGCAAGAGCCTGAACCAGAGTAAGTTTTGGGGCTGAGGCATGCTAATGCCTATTAATAAAAGTACCAAGTGTTGGGAGAATTCTGCTGTACTTCTTGTTGTCTATATTTTGATTTCCTTAGGGCTTCTTTTCTTTTTTCTTTCTAATTTTTTTAACAAAAATTAGCACAGAAAAAATATTGAACTTCACTTGGTGCCACATGTCAGCAATATTGTTGACTCAACTTCTTAGGATCAGTTATTTTTAAACTCTTTTAAAAACAATCAGGAAACTACAGTGCTTTACAGTGCTTTTATACAAAAAATTCATTACATGATTTTTTTACAAGGATTTTAAATTATTTTGCTTTTGACTGTAGGGATTTGTGTATTTCTATTACTCTTACATGAGAAATAAAATTTTTAGAAGATTTTTAGACATTGACATGGGTAGTATTTTTGCCTTTTTTTTCTTAATGAAACATATTTTTTTCAAAGACTCAGACTTTTTAAAATACAAAAATAAAATTAAGCCCTAAAAACCCTAATTTATAGTGCTTCATACACTACACTTTGATTATTATTTCATCTCCCGGGCAGAGCTCAAGAACATATTGTAGGCTAACAAAATGATCACTGGGTTAAGAGCCGTGCCTGTATCATAAACTTGTATGAAGCAGATGAGTGCACCCATCTACAGAGATGGGATCTAACTTGTTTTTCAGCCCCTGTGCTTAATCATATTATGAATCCATTATAGCAGTAGCAACAATCTGCAGTAATTCAACACATTGATTACTTTTCAGGGTAAAAAGGATTATTTTTTTATTATTTCAAACCTACAGACTTAACTGATAATCCAAACTACTTCTTTGCTGTAACTTACTCTCAGCTCATCTTCTTGAAAATGCATATTCGTTTAACCAAAGCTGTGCCCTAAAAAAGTATTGTGAAAATTCAGGACATATCTGTAAAATCTGAGTACCGATCTGTCTATGAAAAACAGTATCTCATATGTGCACTCTCGAAACATATCTTCAGCTGGGTGACTGCACATTTAGTTTCGCATTTTGCACATTTAATTAGACAACTGACAAACATGACTGACAATTTTATTATGTCATGTATTTTCATTGCTTTTTTTCACAAGTTTTTTGGACTGGAAGCACAGATGGAAGTCAAAATTTTTAGACAGTTTTAATCTGATAATTTCAACACATCTTCAGTTAAAGGTTATTTAGAATATAAAATTGTGCTCTTCTAAATGAATGGAGCAAGAAAGACACTGTTACCTAACTGCTAAAGGTAACAAACTGAAGAATTAAAAACATGTAGTCTTGTTTGAAGGCAAGCTATTAAGTCAGCCTGTCATCTGCAAATGTGAAAAAACAGCAAACCTGCTGCAAACAGTAATGCAGAGATTTTCATCTTGATGGACTCCATTTCAGATTTTTGTTCAATTTCAACTTTTTTTCTAATCAACTAAGTTCTCATGTTTAGAATCTGCTGCCCTGCTCAAGTCCCCAGAAAATGAGGGCCTAATAATTTCTACATCAGATCCAGAACAGAGCAAACAACCATGAGAATACACACTTGGAATACATACATATACACATGTATTCTGGCTTGTTGATTCGTTTGGTTTTTTTAATTTTGTGGGAGGAGAGGTTGGGGGATTTTTTTGCTGTTTTATAGTGCCCTAGTTCCTGTGTACTTTTAATCTGAGTCCTTACTGGTAACTTCTGGGCTATGTAAGGCACTGAATGCTCAGGTAAGCCGCATTGTTTGTACAAGTGAACACCTTTTGACCTTGTAAATCTCATAATCACTGATTGATGTTGAAGGCTGAAGAATATTATTAGGAGGAAGTATTTGCAGCTTTTGAAGACAGAGTATTCCTTGTAAGGCTGGATTACATGCAAAAAGGGAATATCAAAAACTTTTCACAGTATAAAAGTGATGTATTATGATACATAGAAAAATAAGCACATGAACATTTCTCTAAAAAGGTGAGATTTCCAAAGGGCTGCTCAGTGCATGCAAGGACAAGTGGATAGCCATGCACTTTTGAAAACATCAGCAAAATACTTTTTTTTTCCTCAGCAATGAACATATCATAGGCCAGATTCACAGCTCATGCAAAAAGCCCAAGTCTCTATACAGCAGTTTCTACAAAGTCAGAATCCATTCCACCTACAGGGGATGAGTAAGGTGGACACAGTGAACACTAAAAAATAAGCATGGACAGTGATAAGGCAACTCCTTTCACTACAAAATGCAAAGACTGAAGAAATCTGTGGTAAGTTGGGCCACTAACCAGAGCCAGCTCAGCATGGAAGAGGGCTGCATCAACTGGCCCCTCCTCCTCAAGTGACTGGGCAGTGTAGAAAAAGCAATCTTCCTTAGCAGAGACATAGCCCTCCTCAGGTGAAAGCTGCAGAAAGAACGAAGCTCTGAGTCGGATGAGTGGCCTGGACACAGCAGGTGCAGAGTGCATTCTGCGAGACGGGCAGGGGACTGTTTAGAAAGGCAAATGGATTCCAAATGCAGCAAAGAGATCATTTCAACCACAGTCACAGTATTCAGTGGGTAAAGAGACAAATTCTTTTTTTCAAATTTACCTGTATTGATTCAGCTTCACATCCCATTCTGAAACCACAAATAATGAAAAAGGTCTGTCCAGGTATACCACAGAGCCCACAACTTAGTCTAGGCTCATTTTTTTTTAGTGTATCTTTAATAAAGATATACTAAAACGGGCATCACAGCTGCCAACAGAGAAAGAGCCTAACAGCAGAGGTCTTTATAAGCTTGCTAGCCACACAGCAATCTCGCTTGCAGGCAGGAAGACTTAATCTACTCTATGTTTTACAATTGTATCTGTCAGCGTCTAGAGGACAAAATTTTGCCTATAAACCAATAGCTTTTTCCAACATAATTTGATAGTAGGTGCATTTGTCCAGTACTGCAAAAGAAGTAGGGATTATTTGCAACATTTAATTGGCAAACATAACACATGAAATATTGAAGTGCAAATGCCATATGTTTACAACTTCAGGGAAACAAAACCCCCTGCATTTTCTCTTTTAGAGTGGCATCTTCTAGAGTATGAAATTTTGATTGCAATTAATATGGAGTCTCCAATAAAAAAAAATAATTTAGCAGAGCAAGTTAAAACGTACTCTCTTACTATGAAAAGCAAAGTTTCTGGGAATTTAAACAACAGCTATTCCCTCCCACTCTCTCCACAAAGATACACTAAGAAAGAAAATTTGGTATCTACATCCACAAGGGTTACAAATCAACTCATGAAAAGCAAAAATTAACTCCTAAAACTGTGCTTGGGCTTATTAATATAGAGAAATGGATCTTCCTTGTATGTATGTATGAACTAATGCCATTCTACTGATTTGAACTTAACCCATCAGGAATGCTCACTAGGATGTTCACCAGGATTCTTACTGCTACATCATCTCAGTGGCCACAGGTCACCTTTAACCTCCTTTTTCAAATTCTTCCAGACTACCTTATAAAACCAAACCTGAAATAACCAGTTGGATGTATACAAACTGAAGACTACACAATATAACATAAGCAAAGTGTGCTGTTTAAATACAAAGATTGCATAGATACTTGTGAGGGACTGGAATGTTTATGGTCAATGCATCAAGCATTTGCTGAAACAGCAGGTGCTTTGCTGACCAGGCACAAAGTAATCACCCAGCTGCAGAGGGGATGCACACCCACCACCCAAGGCTACAAGTTGGGTTTTGAGCCAGATAAGGGAAGAGGCTGGTAAAAAGCAAATCCTGCAAGGTGCAATACTGCTTTTTATCATGACCATGTCCTTACACAAGTGGCTCAGGTGTGAAAACTCCCCTCTAGAGACCTACCAGGACACTCACACGAAGCCTGAAGGTATTCATGCCTTCTCATGGACTATAATTGGCTCAACTATGCTAACCTGAGAAGAAGTTCTAACATCTTAGGTGTCATAAACCATCAAAGAGAGAAATGCCACGTGATCTATGGTGTTACATGAGACAGTGTAAAACTCTCCACCACAGGGGAGATACTTGGGCATTCTCATCTAGCCTGAGCGTGTATTAACTCATTAAAGTTGGTGTTTCATGGGTTTTCCCCATCCCCAGTGAATCAAGACTGTGACCAGCACTTCGAAGGGGCACTGAAATTGCAACCATCTAGTCTTGTCACTGTATCCATGGGTGGTGACTACATACCTTTTTACCCTTATCCTCTCTGTCTTTTCCCATATATATTTTCTGAAGTGTTATTTTTTTGCTTTTTTATGGTTGCATATTGAATCAAAATGCCTACATTTTAAAATTTGCCAAGTATTATTCTACCTTAATTCTTTAAGCTTGCAAGTAAAAATTCGTTATTGAACGTCTTGAAAGTTTTCTTGTTTCTCCCACACGCCACCCAGAATAAATCAAACAACCTCCCCGAGGAGAATAACAGCCATAACGATACTATACCTTGCAAACCAAAGGAATTGGTAAATTCCACACAAATCAAAAACAACTTTATGTCACCATCTCACACATTCAGAGAACCATGTAAAGTGTACAGTGTACAATATTATGCCTGGCAACTTTCAGCCCTGAAAGGCTCCGCTGGTTGCAAGGTGCTTTGCTGTTTTATCTGCAAGACAGGTGTGCTAGGTCCTGCAATCACTACACCAGCAATATACTACCTCAGCCACTCCTACATGTAAGGCAATAGTTGGGCCACCCAGCTGTACCCCAAAACACACAAAATTATGGAGAACTCAGGATCAGCATATACTAGCTTCAATTATATTCTTACAGGCAATGGTTTGGCAACTCCTATTTTAACTGCTCCTGTTGGGGCTCCTTTCAGTGCTTGCACCGCTTCCTCCAGGCTGCCATTTTCCAGGTTGATATCATTGACAAACATAAGCCGATCTCCTGGAAGAAGTCTGCCATCTTGCTCAGCCACACCCCCAGGAACCAACGAGCGAATCACAATTACAGTGTTTGCTGGATCAACAGGATCCTAATTAAATAAAGGGAAACAAAATATTTAACTTTTTTTACTCTTTTGTATCTTGAGAGGAGAATTTTTATTCATGAGCTTTTATTAGCTAGAGTTGTGTTATTAAGAAGTGCTGCTCTCCTCTAGATGAGCCTTCAGTAGGAGCAAACCATCCTGTCTGTACTGTCCATACATTTAGACATCCACTTATTTTTAATTCTTAGATGTGAAAATTTTTACTCTTTTCTAGGTGATGTTCCATCATGTATCTCCAGTATAAAATACTACTATATGTGCACAGTGTTGTCCAAGCACACCAGAAATTCATAGACTTCCTACTGTAACAACAGTGTTGCAAATTCCATCCTCCCTTACGCTCAGAGGTCTGAGAACACAGGTGGGCAATGCAGACTGAGGCAAATGTAGCACATGCACTCTATTGGAACGAGTTACTTATTTTCATTAACTGTCTTATACTTCATGACCTTGCTCAACTGAGAAAGCAATTTTCAAGAGGCAAGGTCTTGTGCATGCCTAATGAAATACTTACATGAGAGAGGAACATATTAGTCCTATTTTGATAGGACTAATCCACAACACAAAACAAAGTGATGTTTGCTTTTAAGAAAGAAAACTGCTTTTAAGTGACTGTCCTCCAATTTAGTGATTTTTATAAAAAAAACTAGCATCAAATACTAATAACAGGAATATATAATTCTGCTACAACAATTATCACACAGGCAAAATATTTGTGTGATTCTTACAGAAATACATTCACAAGGAACATCATGTTAATACTTCCAACATGCAGTTCATTTGAGAGCATGAACAGAAAAAAAAACCCAAAAAATGTAACTATGTACCAGCTTTACTGAAAGCAAAAGTAGAGAAAAGTAAACACCTACAAACCAGCATGCAGCTGTAACAAGTTTTCATGTCAAGATGTACACTTGAAAGGACAGACATCATCAAGGCAACATGAAAAAGCCACAGGAATAGGGAGACCACTGAAAGCTGGTGTGAGAGAGAAGTGTTGATGGAGGGAGGGAGAGAGGGAAAGAGGGAGTGAAGGAAAGAAGGAAGGACACCAAGACGACCTTTAACACTTGATGACAGTAAAAAGAATGCCATGGAGCAATAAAACACTTCCCAAGTCAAAATATTACTAGCAGCGCTGCTGAGCATTGGCATCTTCCTCACTATTTTAACAGTAAATACTTACACTGTCACTTCAGATGGCACTATGTATGCCACATTTTTTGGAAAAAAAACAAAAAAAGAAACAAGCCTCTCTAGTCTATGTGACCATCTTCCTTAGGGTTAGAAATAATGTAGACCTTTCTACAGGCCTGCTATTGTATAAAACGTAAGGAATGTATTAGTATGAACATAATTCTCCTCAAGTTTAGTTCACTGTTCACTGAAAATGAATTGAGAATTTGATGGAAACAGAAAAATAAAAATGTAAATCTCCCTGTAAATTTACTGTTCACAGTCTTACAAGAAAGCAAAACTTTGGTGACTAAGTGAAATTTTTTACTGCATATCAAAGGAGAGAACATATGACAGTACCCAAATATTACAACATCAAAAAAAAGCTAAGTATTAGAAAGATGACTAAAGCTAGAAGACTAATTCATATTTGAAAAATACATTAACCAACTTAATGCACTTCCCACAAGCCTTTAGGACTATTATCCATAAACAAAATTCAGTCACTAGCCATATATGCACCCACCACTTGTATTAATCCTCAGAAGAGGCTAAAGCGAAAATATCTTCTGAGTGCTGACATGGACTCAAACATTCAGGTTCATCTGTGATGTCTCACTGCAGAGCATCATGAGCAGCACTTTAAAAAGCAGTCCGTGCTCAGCATTCATAAAAGACACTATGCCTTTATCCTTCACATTATTACACTACACTGCTCTTCACCTTATCAGTGTGCAAATGCAAAATCTAAGCCATAGCTTAATTGTAAGGAGTGCCCTGGGGCTGTAATTTCCACCTGGAAGTGATCTCCAGATGTAAATGCATTTCTATGGACAAGATCCAGCAGAAACCTGGAAAGAAACCTGACCTCCACAGCACCACAAAACAGCTCAGCAAAAGCCTGCACTGACCTCAGGGAGAAATTACTTGACATTCAATTAAAAATTATCCACTAGAAAACTGGGAACAGGAGGAATATTTGTTCTGGCATCCTTACCAAGTGAAGACAAGACACAGACACTGAGCTGTTGATTGGGACACACCAAGATACATATTTTAGACATCCAGGAATTCTGAAGTCAAACATAAAATGAATGGGGATGTTTAAGCATGTCCCTGACAGACAGCAGCTAAGCAAGGGATTTCAGAATTACAGCTCTGGATTTTACTAAATCCTGCTTTAAGCATTTAAGTCCTTTATTGGATCTTGCCCTAAACACCTCACTGCAGGTGCAAAATACATGGCTAAATGCCTAAATATGCTGGCTACATAATTCATTGTCCTTGGGTCACTAGAAGACAGCTTTCTGAAAACCCTAGCATATAATGGATTATCTGCTTTTCTGAACCAGTATTACCATCATCATTAGAAACTGTTGTCTTAATACAATGAGAGGAATATGTAATATAATTACTGGAATGACTACGAGTTGTGATTAGTTCTGCTCTACTGCTTGGTTTCAATTAATGTTTATCCTTAAAATGCATAGAACATACTACAAGATCCAAACAATATGCAGTATTTTGTACTCCATCCAAAGAAGTGCAGAAATTACCTGATAGTCCAATATGCTAAATCCAAGCCCCATACTCCCTTTCTCCAGCTCAATGTGCTGTACTTCTGTTTCCCACATTGCCAGAGATGAGCTTTGCACCTCTTCCACACTCTGACCCTCATCAGCTGTTTCCAAAGTTGTTCCCTCTGTGTCTGAGGAGCCAATGAATCCAAGTTCTATGTGACCCTGAGAAAAACAATAAATGTTCACCAATAAAATGTGGGCCCTTGAGAATCTTTAGAGACAAAACTCTGCGTATGAAAACAAGATGAAACCTAAGTGATATCTCTAAACACAGAAGAAGTGCACTCAGAAGATTTAATGAATACTGATAAACCTAGCACAAAATTTAAATATCCTTCATAGCCAAGCTGCAAGTATATTAAACTACTCACTAGAAAAATATTTACAAAATGGAATTCTGTCAAATGAAAATCTTCAAAAAAACTTTATTAGTATATGCATTCAAATACATGGGCAATATATTTTATTAAATGGTATGTCTAAAATATGCCTTCATTAAATGTAATCATACTGACAGTAGCCAGAATACTCAATAAAAGTAAAAAAACAAACAAATATGTACATACACAGACTGTTCTTCACTTGGTTTCACAGAGAAGTTAGAAACTATGATCTGAATTTGGTGCCTTGCTCAGAACTCAGAGTTAACTGTTTCTCTTTTCATACAAATACTATTGCTTTGTATACTACACCCTAGGCCATTCCTACATGTTTAGTTCACCAGGCTGCCCAGAGCTGTGCACTAACAAGTGACAGAAGTGTCAGTCAAGGAATGCAAACAGAGTTATGTGCAAATCTAGGTAGCAAAGTTCAAAACTACATTAAATACATTCAGATTCTAAAGAACCCACAGTTCAACTTGCTATACTCCTAGATCTCACCTACAGAACAAGAAGTACAGTACTTAGAGAGACAGCCCCCACATCCTAGAATATTTATGCCTATGATCAGCCAGGATACATATCTTCTGGGGGCTTAAAAATAGCCGATAAACATTATTTGCTGTTTCCTGCTTGTCTGGCTCCAATTAAAAAAAAATTAAAATATATTTATAATCATGTAGAAGAACTTAATTTTTTTTTTTCTCAAGGAAACTGTCATTTTCAGTGATTGCTTAAAGACAAAATACCTTTTCTGTGAGCTGAACCTCAGATAGGCTTAGACTCTCTAGTATTTCTGGCTGAGTAACAGGTGGAGCTACTGGACGACAGCACACCATTGTCACCTTAATAGGCAGCTCTTTCAAGATATTGACCACATCCTTGTGGTTTTCTCCAAGCAGAGAGATCTCATTTACCTCAAGAAATAAAGAATACACACTAGTTAGAACTATATACTATATATACGACAGTATATTTCTAAGCACAGTAAGAAAAATGAGTAAAAAAAAAACCCAAGCAAACCCGAACTCACTAAACACTTCATTTAAAAGAAGTTAAAAAAAGTAAAATAAAAGCAACAAAAATCCCCATGCTAATAGACACTTTCAACCCTTATTTTCTACTCAATCCAGTGCTCAGCATCAAGGTATGTATTGAACTAAATGTATGGTCTTTTAAAATGCGTGACACCACCCTACAAACACCATATACACCGTAGCTTCCTGTTTCTTGCATTAATATAAACGAAATTCACATCTTAATTCTAAAAGAATAATTTAGAAAAGTAATTAGATGTTTAGTCCCTTCACTGAGTTGGGATAGTCCTATTAAATCTTAACACTTTTGTTACATATTCTTTTTTGGTGACTGTCTTGATTTCAGCTGGAATAGTTAATTTATTCTCAGCAGTTGTGCAATGTTGTGTTTTGGATTCAGTTTTGGATTAGATAACCCACCAATGTTTTGGTTGCTGCTAAGTTGAATCATGGACTTTCTTATGTCTCATGCTCTGCCAGTGAGGAGGTACAAAAAAGGAAAAAAAAGATATGAAGGAACACAGCTGGGATAAGTGACCCAAATTGTGGATATTCCACACCCTAGAGCATCACATTCCCAGTATATAACTGGGGAGTTAATTGGAAAGTGCACTGATCAGAACTTGGGGACAGGGTCTGGCATTGGTCAGCAGGTGGTGAACACTTGTACTGTGCATCACTTGAAGGTTTTTCTGCTTTTTACTATGATTATTATTATTATTATTATACTTTACTTTGTTTCAGTTATTAAACTGCCATTATCTCAACCTACAAGGCTTTACTTTAGATTCTCCTCCTCATCCCAGCAGACCGGGGGTGAGTGGGGTGGGTAAGCAAGTGGTTGCATGGTGCTTAATGGCCAGCTGAGCTTAGACCATGCGAGAAACCTTGGACTATCGAAAAATCAGCTACCAGTTAAGAAATGTATGTAAGCACATGTACTCACATAAATATACGTAAGTACATATGAAGCGACTACTCAACCACAACCTGGCATCTGTTAAACATACATCATTTCCACGGTCATAGCCTTTGAGAAAGGCTTTACTGCTCAAAAACCTTACTGAATGCAGACTAAGATAAAGCAGTACTTCATCTTACTTCCAGCAGTTCATCTCCACTGAACAGCTTGCCACTTCGTCCAACTGGCCCTTCAGGTAAGATAGATCTGATGAAATGATGACCCACTGTAGCTTCAAGGCTTATCCCTAACCCACTGCTTTCACTAAATTTGTTAACCACAGCCACCTAAAATAAGATGTAGAAATGGTTACACTGTCATATTTACAGCAGGATCCATCACTCTCCACTTCAATTTACGTGCAATTAGGTCAAAATTCCAGAAGTGAGAAACCAGAAATACTGTCATGTAAAATGGGGAGTCAGGTAAAAACTGACTTGTTGGTCACACACCACTTGCAATACACAAGTGGGAACTGCTTATGACAACAACGTATCTAATAATACATACTTCTGCAGACACTACATCTGTGACATACAATCTCCTAAACTGAAATACTACTTTTCTTCTGTATCTACAGTATATGTTCTATGCATTATTTACATCATTATGTGAAATCATTTATTCAGTATGCAGAATGAGAATGAAGCTTCAAGTTCCAGCTAATGAAGTGAGCTTTGAAGTTCATACTAAATTTTTTTTTTCTCTAAACACATTTATCCTCCTATCCTGAAGCTAGAAAATCGGTGAAACAATAGTCATGAGCACAGTAATCTAACAAGTCTGCTATGGTTTTGATAAAATACAGAAAAATACATATCTGCATTCAAAGTCTATAATTAAAATAATCTTAACATACTAAGGAGCATATGTGTAATTTTCATACATGAAGGAACAAATGCAATACAAACATAATTCCATCCATATGTTGTCAACATAATAGATGCACAGATGAAAGAGATGCATATTTAACAAAATTTACCTACCACTATCTCATAATTGGAACCCATAATCCTCTGCCATTTTATCTTTGCAGCCGCTTCTTCTGTACTAGTTAGCTGGAAATCTAAAATTTATATTTAAGATTATTGTGACAGAGAATTAAAAAACCGAGTCAACTCCTAAAACTGATAAAGTATATGGAACATGCATAATGACACAATCATTCCCATGATGTCAGAACTCTCCTAAATACGACTAAAGACCTGGCATGTTTAGTCTCACCAAGCCTAGGGTTACCAAAGCAAAAACTCACAAAGCAGTATAACGATTATAAACATGAAAAACTAACCGTGTATTTTGAAATACATGAAGTTCAGTCAAACAGCTGGGAAAAAATACACTAGCCTCAGAGCTGAGTCTATTTTTTGCAATTTTTCAAGATAATAGGCACAAAGGATATGAAAAGGTTGTGTTCAAGCCCTATGTTAAATCAGAATACATGTGGGCTGCTCAGATTGATTCATGGGGATGGCTAGAATACTTAAAAATGCACACTGATCCTTTTGGACAGGCCCTGTATTTTACACAGAATGTCCAAAAAACATAATCTGGAGATCTTACACTTTTTTTTTTTTTTTTAAACCATGAGCACAACTGTGAAAGATTTTTCTGAAACTGTAAGCCCTAAAGGTCAGTAACAGAATGTAAGAAGTCCAAGTTCTTAGCTTTTTTTTAAAAAAAATATTTTAATAGCTAAAGAACAGTAACAAATTTGGAAAGGAAGGAAGTGGGAGAACTGATACAGTGACAGGCTAGGTGGCAAATTGTGGCAAATGTTAATTTGACTGAAAGTTTATTTGCAGGTTTGAAAAACAGAGAAATGCTTTATTCCTGCTCATTTCCCCCTCATTCACATTGTCTAGGCTCTATGGCAGAAACCAATAAAAAGCAGTATTTAGATACAACAGCCAGCAAACACAGCAAGTTTAACAGGAACCTACATAGTCAAGGTCCATGGTCTGGGCTGTGTCTACAGTAAGTATCAAAATAAACTCTCCAGATCTGAATGCTCATCACAGGCAAGGACAAGAATTTTCATTACAAAGTTCTCAAATCCCACTGATTTTAGTAAGAATAGAAAATTACTAGGAGCCTCAGACGGTGTTTTAAGTCTAGTCATTGCCCAGAGACATTACTAAGTATAAAGTCAGATGTTGCATGTCATTCAAAGAGGACAATACCTTCCCCAAACCCAAGACACAGCAGTATCTGAAGGGAGGAAGTTAAAAAGAAATTCCTTCAGCTATCCAAGAAAATCAGAAAGCATGAGTTATGAAAAGATACATATTGCAGAACTTTTCAGTTCCTTTTACTCCAGAAGCACAAAAATGTTACACATCAAGTTGACATATCATGTCTAAATCTGAAAAGCATATCATCACACAGGACTTCTGAAAATGCCAAACAGTGCTCTAGGAGATCAAGCTGGAAAAAAAACCACAGTAGAAAATAGGAATTTTGACAAAGAGTATGAGAAAATTTGGAGAATATCAGTAAACCAGAACTGACTGAATTTCAGACATTACCAGAGAATACTAAACTAAATGTAAGTTCAAGAATTTGGTAAAGGAAATTCATCAGAAGATGTAGGAGTCCTGGAACTGTAGCTGGGCAGCTGCAGACAACTGGAAAGACAAGAGGAAATGGGAAGGAAACGGGAAGGAAACTTTTTTCTTTTTTTCCTAGACTAGACTAAGAAGAGTAGATATGCAAAACTAGACTAGGAGAGGGTTGAGCAAGTAGCCAAAGCAGACTGCTTCATGTGATATCTTCAGCATATAATTATTTTCAGACACATACAGTAGTCTTGTTCCTACAAAACTTACGATTAAGACTGCATGACTAAATGTATGACTACTTTGACTTTCTAGTTCTACCTCAGCTACAGAGCTTGCAGAAGATGGAAAGACACACAAAACACCTGATCTTTGTGTAAGCACACAGAAGGGCATTTTCACAAAATAAAATATTAAACCTTGAGAACCTGTTTCCAGTTGTTTCATGTCATCTCCAATATTTACCACACTGGCACTGCATGGCAGTGATGGGGATCCCTGTTCTGTTTCACTGTTATCTGAAAAAAAGAAGAAATCTTTTCAGCTATTTAGGTATTTTATATGTCACAATACTTATCAAGCCCACAGGTATGCTGTGGGGCACCAACTCTCTCCTTCACTGGACTTCAGAGTACCCATATTTGGCAAATGGAATCTGGCATGTGTGGCCCAGAAGAAACATCATATTTCAAAGAAATTGTCTTCTGTTAATGCATTGCCTTGTCCAGTGAATTCAATGAAAGAATCTGACAAAAAACCCAGCACATTATCAGTACCTGCATTTCTACAACTGAATAAAAACACATCTTAATATTAACATTCTTTAGCATTCTTGTATTAATTTTTTTTTCCTTTGTGCAATTCAGAAAACTGACACTGAAAACAAAAATGCTTCAGCCTTGGACACCTGCATACCTGCACACTTTTACGTAGAAAACCTCTCCTACCACCAAGTTCTGTTATGGCTGTTGCAACCTGTCAGATGGGTTGAACACCTGCTGGCTGGAGAAACAGCATTCTGAACACTTGGCCTATCCCTCTCATTAAAGGTGGGAGTGGGAGGATGACATACAGGTAACATGCTACTGGCTCTCTGAAAATCTTGTGTGAGATGAGAATTAGGCCTCTATTGACTACTTGTGACATACTTTCACTGCTGTTGTTTTGTGCTTCAAGACCCTGTGCAGATACCTTTCATTCAAACACACTGACTTTCAAGATGTGGCACATATACTTAAATATGAGAGTATGTAAGATAAAGCTGCACTAATCTCATGTCATCAGCAGGAAAATTACTACTGGTCCTTGGCATCTGAACATTTTACACATGCATCGTCAATACCCTATCAGCCCCTAAATACAGGCTACTCCTCTCATTCCTGTACCTTGTAACAAGCAAGAGTAAAAGGGGATGAGATTGATTATGCTCATCAAGGAGGACCTTTCTCTGATTGCTTTTGAATGCAGCTTTTACTCTTGAGTATGAATAAAACATTTGCTGCCTTCTTACCATTCAAAGATTTGCAGGATCAAAGGTTTGAAGCAATTCAGCCAGAAGTGCAAAGCAGGAAAGAACTTTCAACACTCACTTTGAAAATGTAGCAAATAGTATCACTGTGTCTAAAAGATTAATCAAACCATTGTAGACAAAACTCTACCCTCATGCACAGCAGCTACCCATTACCATCTGTAACAGCTACCCAGAATGAATCTGGCCCATTTTATTTACAATTTGCAATTGAAAAGAAAAATGTTTCAAGTTAGCAGCAAAGCCCGTTTTAATTACCTTTGGCTGTGGTACTATCCCTTGTTTGGAATAGTAAATCCTGCTCAACAGGAACACTGAAGTCCTCCTGGGGTAGAATACGATTTTCCTGCTTAAGACCTCTTCTGATCAAAGTGAGGCGAACCGTTTGTCCCGTGTGCCGCAAAACATCAACTGCTTGCTGGTTAGTAAAACCCTGAAGATTTGTTCCATCCACCTGCAGGATCAAGCAGCTTTTCAGTTCACCCACAGAAAAAAAGTTCAGAGCAAAACAATGCAGTGAGCTCTCAGCATTTGTTAGCCTAAGCAAAAAAGCAAGTGGAGGGGCAAGAACAAAACCTGTACAATTTTATGTAATTGGATATGCTAAGCACACCCACTGGAGTACCCCAGAGCTAGGTGACAACCAGCACCACAGCAAAGAGGGGAGGAGAGCCCACCATGGTGCAGCCAGGCAGATCTGCTCTGCAAGGTGGGAGAGGATATAACATGTACTGTGCAGGGCATATTGCACAGCCTGTTGCTCAACCACTTCATCCATCCCTACCTCTGAGGAACAATACTGGGTGAATAAACCAACACAGCCATGGCTATGAGTTCTGGAGAAACAAGAGTAAGGAGAGAGACACTGATCCACTGGGGCAGAAAGACCTACAGAGTGCAGTCATTCTGAGGTCAAGTAAACTTAGATACAGAGAAGTCTACCAATGAACACTGTGAATTCCAATTTCCAAACAAAACACTGTTGCAAACAACCAGATATTATCACTGGTTCATCATTTTAAGAGTTCAAATAATAAAATTTTAGCCTCCGCTATTTGAAATTATTTTAATATCTCATTAACTCAGGCTTTTTTCTGGAATTCAAAACTTTGGCATTTCTCAATTCTATCCCATTATCCCCACCTACCACCCACCATTTAATCCTTCTTCTCCCTGCAAACTCCATTGTATTCTATTATTTCTACATCTACCCCACAGTGCCTTAAATTTCTCAAATACTTACAATACTATATTCTTTGACTCCTGTACTTGTTTCTACCTATCTACACAAAACACCTGATTCATTATTTTAAGTCCTCCTAAATTAAGAATGAATCCCCTGGACTCTTAGTCATTTGTTGTCCTTCTCTGAAATTCTTCTAAATCTAAAGTAACTAAAAATCAGGTGGGACTATTTTTTCTCCACACTTAAACCGTATTTAAAAAACGTTTTTTATTCTTCAGTGTCTAAGATCACTCAAATAATTTTCTCCTTCTGCATCTGCAGTAGAAGAAGAAAACAAACTTTGGAATAATCCATTTTAGCCGTTTGTACTCAGCATGTAAATCATTACAAAAAAGATATGTACTTCCACAAACAAACATGCAGGCACTTCTGGAGAGAGACCTGTTCTTAGAGCTGTTTTCACTTAAATGCAAGGACAGATATATGAGAGACACAAAAATGCACTCCTTGCATTCAGGACCTGATTTCCACCACAAAACCAACAGTTTATGAATGAAAATATGTTCTTTCTCTGAACATCTAAAACCTTTGGACACAACTTTTAAAAATCATTTTGAGAACAGTTGCCCAATTTGAATCAAACTTTGAATTTTCACACTTACCTCCTACTGATATGAAGGATGTATAATGGTATATTCTCACATACAAGATTTTTTGAAGAACTACATGCTACATGCAGGTAGCACAATCAGAAAACACATGATGAGATTCTCTGTCAGGAAAGGACTCAGAACTGCAACACTGATCCTTAGTATTTCATGAGTATGAAATTTTCTTTACAACATAAAGAAGCAGAGTCTTGTAGAGAAGCGACCTCAGTTCATCCTGTGTTTACTTACAACTATAATTTGATCTCCCACGTGGATTCTGCCATCATGTTCAACAGCACTGCCTTTTGTAATGCTTTTCACAAAGATACCAGAAGGTTCTGGGATGAAAAAAAAACAGGGAAAATTAAGTTAATTTATTAAGAAACAATTTAAATAATGCAACTAAAGGCATCAATCAAAAAACGGGGAAAAAAAAGAAAAAAACAATCCCTAAGATAATAAAAGAATCATATAAAGAAAGCAATGATTTGAGAAAAACAGATATATTATTATCATCTTAAACAATGAGTCAGATTGTCTGTTTGCATTGAATCAGATTTCACTCAAAACCCTTCAATGCCAAATACACAATTTCTGACGCAAAACAAGAAATATTCTAACTTCCTTTAACCTAAATGTTGAAACCAACATAGAAAAAAAACGTATTTCTGACTTTTGCCAGATTTGGACAGAAAATTCAGCTTGAGTATACTAATCTGGTAATTTCTGAATTTTCTAGGTACCTAATAACAGCGCAAGAAAATGTATGCTTGGATTGCCATATTGGGAAAACGAAAAATGAACAGGAATACAACTTTACATTTGAATCAGTTTTTAATTGTTGTTATCAGTACTTGATAAAAAGGTCACAAAGTTTTAAAAACTGCAACAGAACAACAAAATTAAACAAAAAAAACACCCATCAAAATAGAAATATTTTAGTTATTAGGTAGTTACTACTTTTGAATCAGAAGGAAAGTAATACATAGAAAACACCTAGAGAAGGGACATTTTACTAAAAGAAAACATTTCAAGAAAAACACTTGCTTTGAAACAACTTCAACAGCTCAATAAAATACAAATATAAGGAGTTCCTACATTCACATTTTGCACAGTTTACATTAAATAAAATACAAACTGGCATGAAATCACTCTGACGGTCTTAGGCCTGTAACAATGATATCAGAAATCATAACAGCATCTACTTTCTCTCAACAAATGTTCTCACTCTGTTAAATGATTATGTTTCATGTGAACATAATCCACTACAAAATGTATTTTAAAAGCTGCCATACCCTTTTCAGGCCTCAAGCTAACTTTTTACTGGCCCTCAATAAGACAAAAGTTATAGGGAAGGAGGGTTAATGACTCAGCTTAGAAAAAACAAGATTACATATATATTCAAGTCACCTAATTGAAAAGTCTCTCTTTCTCTGTCCGGTTTTGGTATTTTTTGGGGGTGGGTTTGAAGAAGCTGTTTGCCCAGGCTTTGTGCATAATTACATGGCTGATCCTCCTAACTTCTAAGCATTCTTATATCCTGTAAGAGCTGTAAGATAACATGACAAGCTATTTGTCATTTACAAAAAATTCAGAAATGTTATTTGTTGTCCAGTAGTTTTATTGCTGATTCTCTGACAGCAAAGTTGTTCCATAACTGTCATGCCACAAAATTGAGTTTCCTAACTAGCTCCTGAGACACAAATATTTCTAACATAGCTACATGCAGCACATTAACTTCAAACTGAAGACCAATGACACCCAAATACTAAATCAGTCAAAATATGCCCTCAGATCTACGCATGTTCTACATCTTCATTTGTCTTTTGAAATTCAGCTGGAAGCCGCTAAAGAGTGGACTTGCATGAACGCTGACTGTCTGGTCCTGTGTAAGTCCAGTTTTCTCTGATCCAAAAAATTATAGCTAGAAACTGCCAAAAATATAGAATGTACCTATCCATACATTATTCCAACAATATACAAGTGGATACAAGTCAAAGCAACAGCTCTTTGAGAAGCTTTATGACACACTCAAAAGACATCCCTTCCTAGCATTACTGAATTTGCCAAATTTCCCCTAAGGAAGCCTAAGAGCTCCGGATTATTTTTGTAAAAAATGTAGTAGAAATTACAAAGTAAAAATAAGCAGCTTATTTATTTAAAAAAACAAGCAATTTATTTACTTAAATCAACTTATTTATTGTCTGCCATAGCCCACACAGGTGAAGAAACATTTATTACATCCAGAAGTCAGTAAAGAATTTGTGATGTGCTAGAAGCATTATGCACATTGTTTAAAAATTAATAACAATCTCTTAAAACTAGTCAGAATGCTACTGTGTTGCTTGTAAGGAAGCTACTTCTAAGAGAAAGGGCTCAAACGATTTTACCATTGTTTTTCAAAAACACGTAAGTACAAGTCTAGCCAAAAGTGAAGATAAAACCAATTTAAAAATACTGAGGTGGGATTTTTTAATATCAATTGATTTTATTCTGAACATCCTTTTTACAAAATGAAAACCATTCTTTTTCCTTTTCAAATTTCAAATAGATTTTAGATGGTTAAGGGTTTTTTTAAGATAAGTTATATGAAAATTAAGTCTTTGATGCACATGTACCATAGTATGCAACAGACTGCACAATAAAGTGCAAGAATCAACAATTACCTGATGTCTTGTCTCCAATGTAACCAGCAATAGTTATTCCTAAACCCTGGTTGTTTTTAGTGAGTTCAACATTGAATTTCTCCCCCTCTTCACAGCTATCAACAGAAGCATTGTCCTAAAAAGAAAATGGAGATTAGAAAGGAAGCTCTTTTTCTTTAAAGATTCACCACATTCTTTAATGTCAGTAAGACATAAAATTAGAAAAAAACACAAAAAAGGAAGTATGAAATTTGCTTCTCTTCTTACTTGCTGTTCATCAGACAAGCAAAAGGTAGGTAACATTTCTCAGGGTAAAGCAATGCAGGGCAGGTCACATCCTCCTTCACCCCACTGCTCTGGGTTATTACCTTTAACCTAGCAAATCATTATTTAATGAATCAAATGATTGGTAAAATTTGTACAAATTAAACAATTAATTTCTTGTACAGTAAGTTACATATATATTTATATGAATATGTAGCTTGCTGACTTTCTGGGACCTCCTCAAAACTAGCTTTAGATTGCTGTGTTATTAAAAAGAAGAAAAAAAACCCCAAATTGTATTTTCTATTCTATTTGTCTAAATTTCTGTTCATTAACTATAGGTGTCTTTTTAAAACTTGCAAATTTAAAATCTGCTAAAAGCTATTACTAGTCAGACAATAATATTTCTTGCTTTTGAAAGGCTTTAAAATTTCATTTTAGCATATAGCAATTATATTTCCAGCTAGCTAAATAATTACAATCTTCATTAGTACCTGCTATAACTCTCTGAATTTCAATAACAATGGATTTTGGGGCTATTTAATTACTTGTTGTTAATGAAAATGGAATATGTATTAAAATCCTATTTTAACAATGGGGGTTTGTATTAAAAGTTTTTATTCTGCCCTTTCTGCATGCCAAATAGCAGCTAAATTTTTTTTTTTTTAAGTGCCAATATGGCAACAGACAGATTTTAACTAAAGCCAGTTTGACTAGGTAAGTATGCACCAAAAAAGATTTCAGGAGAGCTATTACGCTACTTCTCAAGAGAATCTGACTTGAGCACTTTATCCAAGCAACTCCACCAGAAACCAAATGGAAGACAAGAAAAATAAATTTCTAATGTATTAATCATCCTTCTCATTGAAAATACAGGATTATTTTGGCCACAGGTAAGGCCACTAAAAAAGATCCAATTCTTATAGCTTCCTGAATTTACACAAGAGAGACATCTGCAGGTAAAATGACAAGAAGTGCCCATTTTGCAAAGCCAGGAAAAAACTAAAAATCAAGCTGTTTGAATCATCATGTTCACTCCCAACCCAAATCAATGAGTTTTGCATGACTGCTAACAGGGGTGCTCCTTCCAAGAATGTGACTTTGTGTAGGCAGGAGCAGTTTAGAAATAGCCTGCCTCCTGCCAGCAAAGAAGTAGCAGGAAGCAGTTTTGAAAAGTATGGAAATTGGGAAGGTGGCAAAAACCTCAAATTGTGCCCCTTTGGTTCTTTCAGCTATTTTGTCAGTACTAGAAATTGCATATATTCTGCAGCTGCAGATACAACTTCTAACATTACATTATATAACCTCAAAAAGGCAAATACTGCAGAAATAATACACAGATTAATTATCAAATTCAGCTTTTATTTTGAGAGATGCATTTCAGACAAGTAATACTAGTGTTAAATTTTAATCTCTTTATCTAAAATGCAGAAAGGTTTTACATCTCTGAGTGCTGAAAGACACAAAAGTACCATACTGTCTCTTGTCTTCGATGCTCAGAAATCTCCACGTTAAAATCAACTTTCTTTGTCTTATAGCCACAAAACAGGGGATGAATATATGTTAATTTTTAAAATTAAAATTAAATTTTAAATTAAAAATTAAATTTTAAAAATTAAAATTAAATTTAATTGTTCACAGATATCACTACAATGGACAGAGAAAATGATGGTAACACATCTAAATTGTTATATAACATCCATGCAAAAATTGCAAGTCATTTTGAATGACATTCTCTTGCAAGTCACTCTTGAGTGACTTGACTCAAATCTACATTGTAACTGAAGAAAATGTCTAGAAAAACAACAGGAGAAAGTGAAACAAAAAATTCTGTCTAAGGGTAGGCTCAAAAACAACAAACCTTTTCTTCTCTCATTAATTTACTTATATATTCACATTTAAATGTATCTGGTCACAGCCATATATGGCAAAACAGTCCTGTTTCTGAATCCCATGAAACCAGACTTTTTTACAAACATGCAAATTACCTATTTTGTAGAGATTTTGAGCTGACAAGTCATGATAATATTTACAGCATTTTTAAGCGGCTGACAGTTGTAGAGGAGTAAAGATACAAAGTACAATCATCAGCAGGGGAGTAAGGGTAGCAGCTGGCTTACTTTTTTTAGAAAACATCTACCAAATGAGCAGTGACAGGTGATGTAGGAAAGTATTAGCATCTGTGTGCTGCTTGGCACAGGGAGAAGGAGAAAAGTTCTGATGAACAGATGAAATTATACAGAAAAAGGGCAGGCAAACAGAGAAATGCTAAAGACTCAACTAGCTCAGTCCTGAAGAAAAGACTGTTGCTTCAGTTGTCCCAGTGTAATAACATACCCTACAAGCAACTCAGAACAAGTTGTTAATTAGATTATATTGATGGAAGTCCTAAACCTTAATCCTAAAAATCTTCAAGAATACAGTTCCTTGCACTGTGGACTCATTACATTTAAATTCTCCCAGAATTGCACTACTGGGAAAGAAAATCCTAGCTTTCGAGAACATAAACACAAAAGACATTCAAACAGCAGTTAAAAAGAAAGGAAGTTTGCAATGGGTTACATATGTTCACTGTTGCTTACCAGTTTCTCTGGTGTAGAGGTGGGCACTGGTGTACCTGGAGGAACTGCTGGTAGAAGTGGTTCCTCAACAGGACCTCTTGCAATTACCAGTTTCACTCTATTTCCACACTGCCTTAGAACTTGTGCCACCTGCTCACTGCTCATTCCAGCTAGGTCTGTATCACCAATTTTCAAGATGTGATCTCCACTACACAATCTTCCATGCTGATGGAAAAATAATGACGAAAAAATGCCATTTCTCCCAAGTACCATACAATTAGAAAAACAGCACATAGCTTTAGTCACTTCTAAGACATATGAATCAGCTGACTTTTTTTGGATGCCAAGTCAGTATCCTGAAAACATGGAGAAGAAGAAGGTTGCCTAATGGCACACAAATTTTATTAGGAATTTTCCCAGAGATATTATCCAGGAGGTCCTTTTTCAAGACATCACCCAAGCACAGAGAAAAAAATGTGTTTCGCTACAGTTACTCCTACTGGTATTTAACAATTGCACGTAGATTGCAGAACTTTGGGTTTCATTTTCAATCATGGCCAAATAACAGCATACAAACACATATTCAGGTTTGCACTGATACTAAAAAACTACTAGTAGTAGTAACAGGATTAACCATGACTTCAAAATAAAATTAATTTCTCTCTTCCTGTGATCCAGCTATCTAAATTGCTTTACACTGGTTTAGTCTCCCACTGATTAACCTTTAATTAATAAAAAAGCTTCGTATGAATTTAGGCCATATGATGAGTGTTACAGAGACAGGTTTGTAAAAGGAACCTATCTACCGTTTGTGGAGCTTTCCTGTTCTGAGGCTGTAATCTGATATTTAGACTCCTCCCATGGGACACCTGATAAAACCCCGGCCCCTGGGTCCCTCTCTCTCTGCTCTCTGGGCTGTGCTCAGGCTCCTGGGCCTCCAACTGCTTCCCCCTCCCCCAGTACGGGGTGTGGGGGAAAATAAAATGGACTCCCATGGTAAACGACAAACAGACTTGTGTCGTCTGTTTCACTGTGGCCTCTCTGGACAGATCATCACTGTAGCAACACGCTGCTACACCTGTTCAGGGGAAAGATGGCAGCAGCAAATGCTGTCCATGCATCTCCAGGCCCTGTTATCAGGCCACTACTGCTATTGCTGGAAAACTGACCAGTCTCTGTGCCTACTCAGTCCTTGACCATCATTAATGCAGCCCTATGTACCTGTCCAATAAACAAGCTTGAAATGAGCTGTGATAACCAAATTCAATTCACATGAGCATTGAGGCAAGAGCAGAGCCTGTGTCTTGAAGCAGAGGCATGAAGCTACATACCTGCTCCAAGCTTCAGCAAGCTCAGCAGAGAAAAGCAGATGCTCTTAGCTGTTAGGGCACAGCAAGTCAATCTTTGGAACTCCCACGACCCCTGATTACAACCAGTACACTCGTGAAAGAATTAAGACTCTAAATGCACACAACATATATAATGTTACTAGATTTGAAAATGTAATTTAGAACCTTATTCATCTTTAACATTCAAATGCAGAGACTCCTGTACTAAAGACATCTTTACAGAGGATAAATTTCAGTAATTACTGTTTCTTTTTTTACATTTATTTGGATAAAAGCTACCACTATATGGTCTGATCATAAAAGTAAAGAGTAACTTCACACCTTACTGAACAGTAACAGAGAGGTAGGTTGAATTTACCTGATCAGCCACCCCTCCTGGGAGGATGGTTTTAACAATCACACCAGTTGACTTTCCTCCCACTATCCCAAATCCCAGACCTGAACCATCATTGACCAACTCTATGGTCTCCACATGCTGCCAGTGAACCTAAAAGGAATAAACACAAGTTTGCAAATTATTAAAAACATACCATCATAGAATTGTTCAGCTGTAAAAAGGCCCTTAAGATTAACGAGTCAAACTATTAATATGCACATAGGAATTTGCAGGTTATTTTCTCTTATTTCTTGAGTATGTTTTTAATAATGGAAAGCTGGAGGAAGATTTACAATTTTTTACAAGACTGTTGCTTCAGTTGTCCCAACAACTTCAAGCAACTCAGAACAAGTTGTTAATAACAATTTTAACAATTACTATTAGGTGTGATATTACATAATATTTAATCAGTAAATTACTAATTCTGTAACAGGTGGAACTTCTCTGATACAAACCACAGCTGAATAATGGGTCAGACCTTCTGAGACCTTGTTGAATGAATACAGACAGCAGCCTAGGGCTGCCCACATTCATGCCTCTTTGCAGTCAGTAAATACTGCTTCTAGAAAACCACACAGGACTGGAAACTAAAATCTTCAGGTTTGTCTTCAGGCATGCTCATATCAGCCATTAAAACAAAGCACAGGAGAAAGCAAAATCTGCTTTCTAAGGCTGAAAGCAGAACCAAATATTGTGAGGCAGGTAGTAAAAGTAATGCCCCATGCAATGAATTCTTCTGGGCTGTCTGATGGCAACAGCCTGATAATGAAGTCATTCTGATGGCAGACTGTGTTCGGAAAGGAACAAAACTGCTCAGAAAGAAAGACAATCCTAGCTCAGCCACACGGGGCACTCCTTGAAGGGACAGCTGGAAGCTCATGCTATTCTTTCTCCTGAACAAGAACTCCCACAGTAAACTCATCTAAAATTTACAACTACAGCTGGTGCTTCACTAGGTATAATCTTAAAATAAGCTTTTCTTTTGAATAGTCAAGGTATTGCAAACTCAAAGCTATGTGGTACCTGTTTGTAAATCCAGTCTTAACATAAAGCCAGTATAATAAAGCAAAGCCTGAAGGAAAAAGAATGACTCCTAATATGTTGCATTTGAAAGCAAAGAGAACATGAAAATTGGGAAAGGCATGCTAAACAGAAGCAGCTATGGAATGTTTGTAAGGAACGTCTTTTCATGCAAGGGAAGCTCTTCAGCGAATACAGAGGCAATCACATGGAGAACAATTTTGTCACAGCAACACTGGAAAAGAGCAGGCTTCCCCCATGTGCTGGCAGGAAAAGTTAGGTGAGTCAGCCGCCCTCCTGCACACAGATACAAAGAATATTTCTGACATTCCTTCACTAAAGGTTTTATACTAACAATTAAAAAAACAGTTCCTTTTTCCAGACTGATTGCTTTCTATACCTCTGGTAATTGACTCCCTTAAAGAAGGGCCACAGAAGACTGAACAGTTAAACCTACAGAAATTGAATATAGGCTATTTCATCCTAGGATAATCCATTACATGAGCAAGGTAAAAGGAAGAGAAAGTATGGTTAACATCACCCTGATATCACCATGTTTCTGAACTGTGTTGTCTACACCTAGATGTGCAATGGCTTTCATAATAAAGGAATTGTAGCAGAGCTGCTTTTTGGGGAGCCCTTAAATGCACCTTGTAATTTCATTGGAGCTCCCATGCTTACAGAAAACAGAAAAACAAACACAAAAGCACCCATCCCAGCTGGTGGTGCAGATCAGATTACAAAGCCTCAAAAAATTGTTTGCTCAAGCAGAATTCAAAGAAAAAAAATATCCTATTTAGTGCAACCTCAAAATAAAGCTTCATCAAGTAAGGTAAACATGCTGTATTTGCAGTGGTGGATACAGATAATTTGGCAGATGGGAGCAAGGAATACATCCAAGATGAAGACTTTTTTCCCCCAGAAAGCCAGAATATTTTCTAGTCTTTGAAGGGAAAAGGTATAATAAAGATAAATAGAAGAAAAACCTCAAGAACTGTGAAGGAATGTAAATACAAGTTACAAAAAATTACTCAAAAGTTTATATGCAGTAAGTACATGCAGATTCAGAACTGAATACACAGATGTTTGGGCTATACTCACCGGGTTGGAATGGGCTGAAACTGTGCTAGCAGCAGATGGAGAACGGGAAACTGCAGGACTGATGAGCTGAGGAAAAGTGCCTCTAGCCACAACGAGCTGGACATTATCTTTTGCTTTCTGCAAAATGCTGATAGCCTGTTGATGTGTAATTGTCTGATCAAGGGCTTGTCCATTAATAGCAAGGATTTGATCTGCTTCCTTCAGCTTTCCATCTCTGTCACATCGGTGTAAACAGACGACAAAATAAATAAGAAAAATCAAGGAAGCATTGCCACAGAAATTGCAATATTTTGACAGCTTTGCAGGATTTTTAATAACTTGGTCTCTATTCTCCCCACATTTTTAAATCCCCCCTGCAGTCTTGCTGAAAGGAGCTGATATGGCACCCTGGTGATGGCTCCCTTTGAAGCTAATCCCACCGCTACTTTCCCCTGGTGACTACTCCCTAGCCAGCTTTCTTCTCCCTGAACCCCCATGCGAGACTAAGCATATTAATCTCAGTTGCTCCCAACCACAGCCTGGGAACTTATGTTTATCCTTGACTTTGAGCCTCTTGCTTTACAGGCCAAGTGCCCCACTTTGTTCAGTGCACCCATTCTGAATATTCATCAAACCATGGAGTGGAACACACTTTCAGCAGTATGTTACAGAAACAAATTTTGTTTTGCTGAAAAACAAGGAGGGGGGAAAAAAAAGAAGGACAAAGAAAGAAACCAAACAAAAGCCCTGAACAAATTAAAAAAACCTCTTCGCTTTCTGACACAGAAAGCATCACTGTAAAATTACATACTGAGTCTTCCTCAGATATACTCCAAAGAAAGTGTATGAAGCTTACACAGTTGAATTACACTCTCTTTCTTCTATCACTTCTCTGCATCCCAAAGTGGCAGTGCTTTGATAACAAAGGCCAGCCAGGAAAACAAGAATCTCTATTACAACAGCCTTTGTGAGCACCCACACTCAAGAAATCCAGGTAGAGCACCGAGGTAGAAAAAAACTATTTAGCTTCAACTCACAAGAAAAAAATAAACAGAAAAAAAAACCCAAACAAAAACCCCAAAAAAACCCAAAACAAAACATAAAGAAAACAAAAAAAAAACACCAAAAACCCTCACCTAAACCAAAACAAAAGCAAACAAAAAGAGAAAATGGAAATTGGGGAGATTAAGAAATATTGTAGAGATATAAAGCAAGCCACATTTTGTACCTGATTAACTACAATTAAGTCTGTATACCATGTTCTTGTCTCTCTTGCCCATGTTCTTATTAGACTTACAGTGAGTATTCCGATCACAAATAATCCAAAAATATTTCCCTAAAGCACAGTGAAAAACAGCACCAACATGACTCAGCCTCTCCACACAACATACAGAGTACACCACAAAGCAGCTTGGACCAGTGACACACCTTACTAGTCTGCAGTGAACCAGTGCTGCTGCCATTTACCTTTGAGTTTGCGTGCTCCCTCAGCACTCCTTTCAACATTAGCTGGGGAATCTGAGTTTAAGTCTAAAGCATAATTTCAGCAAGCTATTATCATTGCTGAGCTTCTGTAATATCAGCTGAGTATCTCTGTGAATATCCCTGACTTTAGGTCAAGACTTGCTTGTTGTCAAATCTGGGTTTCACACGTGCTCAATGTGACTCTACCTAACAAATAACACTGCCAGATACTTTTTTGCATCAAATTGTTCTTCAGTGCATTCAATGATGGCAAAATGCGTATTTCAACTTCAAAAGGCATGACACAGAACAGTAGCTTCCTCTTTTTCTCTATTTAAAAATCCCAGGGAAATGTAATTAGTAATTTCTATAAATTAGGAACAGTTCATATGATGCCTGTTCCAACATCACATAAATTGTGGCAAGTAATTTTACATCTGCGATGATGCTCAGAATATGAAGAGAGAAACTTGTAAACGTGTCCTTGTACCACAAAAATAACAGCAGTAACTCAACTGAAGTGTCACATACACATTTGGTGCAGTAAAATATTCAGTAGTAATATTACCTATGTGCCACACTTCCCTCCTGGATCTCTTGTACAAATATTCCTAGTTCTCCCCTGTTTTCACTCTTGAGTCCCACAACACTGAAGCCCAGACCACCACTTAGAGGTTTAATAAGGTCAATTGTCTCAACAAGACGACCCTGTTCAGCAGAAATTAGAAAAAAAGGGTACAAATGTTAAAAGGTTAAAAATGAACAAAGGTTAAAAATGTTGAAAAGCAGCAATAATAAGCATGGCAAATAAACTTGGAAATTAATTTTTAAAACAAACAAGTCGTCATGAATTAATGACAACTATAGCTGGGCAAGACTATGCAAGTTAATAACTGAAACATAATTGTTCATTACAAATTTATTGCTATCATACAGAAAATATTTGAGAAATAAATATTATTACAGCCCAGAAGAAGAAATCAGGGATAAAAAGATAAATATACAGAGTTTTGCTTTAGTAGTGATTGAATAGTATATATACATATATATATATATATATATATATATCTATTTTAGAGAGTACAGGACAACTTTCAAGCAAAACCAGAAAAAGAAGATGAATTTCAGAAAGATGAAAAAAACTTGGACTATGCAAAAAGGCTCTCCTGAACATCACTAGACTTCTCCTATCCTGCTCTATTACAGATTAAATAGATAAATCCTAGAATATATGCCTGGGCTTTCCCAGCTCCAGCCACTGAAGGGACTCGTGCACCGCTTCTGCCTACTACAATAAAGTAGTAAGATTAGAAAACAATGCACAGCAAGGTCAAAATTTTCCATTTTATTTTCAAGAAAATCACAGAACTAGATTTTGTTAATTATGCATACAAGAGCATGCTCTGACAAAGTATCTCCCTCATGCATAGAGCAGCAATTCTACAATGAGCATGAAAAAAATAATGGCATGCTGATGTGTAATACACACACTGGTCAACTAAGGACAGTAGCACATGTGTGACTATGTCAGGGCTAGTTTTTCAACTGCTTTCTCATTTACTAATTGTTTCTCAAACTAAAAGGTTACTTTTATTTTATACATAAGTGGTACTGCGCAGTAACTCAATTGCCTTTCAATAAATATACATGTATCTTAATCTTCATATAATCAGTAATCTGTATTTTGTGGTTATTATATGATAGGGTTACCTGGGACATGTTTCTGATCAGCTGCTCGAAGTCATCACTAGAGAATTTCCCATTAATCTGAGGAGTAATGGATCTCATTGATGTTTCTAACACATTAGCTGGGTTTCCATTCTGCTGAGCCAACAAATATGACTCATTAAGCGGCAAGGACCCCACGTTCACACCATGATGGAGAAGCTGAGGGAATTCACCACTGGAATGTATGGAAGGTGTAATATTTACCTGTAAAAGATTGAAGACAACACACATTTATAGACACAGGAGAAATCTTTTCCTTTGGTGAGAACATTATCATAAGCCAACTGATCATTAGAAGTACATGAAATTCCAATTTACAATTTTAAACAGACATTTTAAGGAGAAAAACTACCTTCAATATTTATAACCAATGTAAAGTTGCACACTACAAGCATAAAGCACAAAAGAAATTTATTAGAACAACCTAAAATTGCTTTCCATACTCTGTCTGAAATTCATTTGTTCCCATCGCCATAGCATCTTGAAGTACTCCATAACTATGCTAGAGAACAAATTTTTTCTACAACACCAATATTTAAGAGAAAAAAAAAAGTCAAAAAAACCCAAAATAAAAAATGTTATCAGTTGTTTTACAATTTAAAAGAAAAATATGCACATAGTGACAAAAAAATAAGTAAATCTCACAGCTACATAGAAAACAAATTTCACCGGTTAGGGTTCTGCATCACTATGTACTACAGTTACTAATACTACTATCTGCATGAGCTAGGATTAAATACAAGATTAGTGAACAAGTTTAAAATCACCAGGCTGATCTGAAAGTCACAATCATATGTTTACACAGACTTTACAATCCACTTTTCTCAGAACAGAAAAGAAAAAAAAAATCTGTTTTGCACAGCCATAGTAAATCACCTCTTTTCAAGCAGATCAGTGCCAACCTATCAACCAGCTGGTGATATAAAGCTCAGGTGAGGCAGAAACCCTCACTTGTCTTTTGTCCCACTTGCCTGTTGATTGTCAATTGATACTGCTTTACTCCAGATAAACTTGCTTCGTACTTGACTGGCACACTAACTATTATATTGCAACTTCAAACACTTTTCACAGTTTTACAATGCATACCTTCTAGCATTCTGCATCACAATACAAAAACCTAAGGTTCCCCTTCCTTAAAGTCGTATTTTATATTTCAAGTATCAATAAAAATTTCAAAATAGTAAACATATTCTAAAATGTCTACTTGCACCAGTCTCAGTTGTTCAAGCATGTTATATCTATTGGGTTTATCACATCAGTCCTCCAAGAGTCCAGTTATTAAAAGGTCAATATTGTTCTCCATAACACAATTCCATCCCATCTGAATATTTTAGGAAAATGCAATAAAACAAACATAATTTGTTGAACAACTTATGTGGCTGGGAAGGTCCTCCAGTTAAAGAAAAAATACCACAAGGCAGCATGAGGAATAAAAGTTCTCAACAGCATTTCTAAGCCTGCTCTGACCTAAAAAATTGTAAAGAAGATGGATATTTGGAACTCAGTGATATTTATATCCCAGTGACTATGTTCTTTATCCATACTTGTGAGGAATCATTTGGGTTATTATGTTTCAAACAAACTGGAACACCTAAAATGTGCACATATGCACTTTCTTTAACCACATACATTCATGTTGGCAAGCTTGTAAGGCACAGGTAGACAAGCCTTGTTTCACAGTTCATTACATGTAACAAAACCCAGAGACATAATCGAATTCTATCCTTTTGAGAATATAAGACTTTCCCTCACAATATATGAATGGATTTGAAAACAGTAAAGTCTACGATGTACTTGTGTTTCTTATCTGCATAAGACCATATAATAGTTAATTCACTTCCACTTTCACAATATTGTCCATTTCAATGTATAAAACTGTATAACTAACTTGGTCAATAATGTGCTTTATTTCTTATTCTCCTCCACCTTCAAATCTTTTTATAGAGCATGTTGCTATGCTTCTTCCCGCAAAAAATGGTCATTGGTGAAATCATTAATCCTAGGAGTATTTAACATTATGGAATGGTCATTGGTGAAATCATTAATCCTAGGAGTATTTAACATTATGGCAATTAACCATTTTTAACTGGTTCTACTGAAAATATTTTTACATTTCTACAGCAATATGAAGCAGACTAAGAGTATATGAGATACACACCTGAACTACCTTTCATGTGTGCTGAACTATATGGGTCTGGTATCACAACTATTAGTAAGTAATAGATTCAAGTTGGCTTTCTAAATTGCAGTGGTCATTGCAGAAAATAGCACTGAGTTACTCTTTCTGCTGATAGTTACCATCCTGAGAGCACTCTTGGTCAAGCAGTCCCTAGCGAACTAATCACCTGCTCTGGCAAAGCCAGCAAAGTTATCCTAAAGAAAGAACAGAATAGTACAAGGAAAAACTAGCAATTTTATCCAAAGCCAGTCAGTGAGAGCTCACTAAACTACTTTGATGCAGCTTTTGGAGTGGTAACTTGAAAAGATACCACTAAGTGAGCCAGGCTCAGCAGCTGAGCACAGTAATGACTTCAATCAGTACGATTACACCTAGAAAAAATACATTAAATGTCTGCAATTTCATTTAGCACCATTCTAACTGCATTATTCTCTCCTGGGGACCTTTTACTGTAGTAGGAGCTTCTGGATGTTTCACATTTCAGGGTGGCAGAAGTGGAAAGTCATTGGTATTACTAATAGTCCTATAAAACCCAACTGTGTGTGAATTCCCCACTTTGAGTAGAGTATGTAGTCATTCTCTAAGACAAAAGAAGAAAAATTCTGTAATAATGCTAAAAGCAAAATTTAAAATATACAGGAAGCTAGAACACCTTCTACTTTACAAAGAACGAGCCATGCTGGCAAAAAAGGAGAGAAACAGAATTTTATGTCACAGAAACTGACTGTAGCTGAGAGCCCAGTGCTTTGAATTTATTCCATGTCACCACAGAGTGTTTCAGACTGCTAATGCAGAGAGAATCCCAGTTTGTGAAACCTCTGTCTGCATAAAAAGCTTATGTTTTTCACGTATCTAAAGCACTTCTTTACACACAAATGTGTAGGGAGCAAGTTGCACTAGAAAAATCATGCACAAAAATCTACATCAAACCACAGTAAACAAAATTATGTCATACAATAGTATGGATGTTATAAATGGTGCTTGCATTATTACTGTTTTTCTCTAATATACAATAAAAGACTCTCTGTATCCATAATCACCAAAGAACAAATGGAACATCAAAAATAAAAGGTTTTAGACTATGACATATTGCCCTTATGAACAGCCTTACATGCCTAATCTGAATACAAAATACTACTTGTACCACTCAAACTTGTACCATGATTTAAGTATGTTATCCTAGTACTATCAGACAGTGGATTGATTGCTTCAGGCAGCCCACTGCACTGTTTGCAATGTTCTAAGAGCAGAGTAATCATGATGGGCACTTCAACTTCCACCTGAACATCTGTACAGTATCACCGTGCTTTTCTCTACTCAAGTTTGAAGGACTTTTTCAAAAAAGGTAAGGCAATGTCCTTAGGGAATTCTGGTTTTCTCCCTGGTAGAGAATTTACACATTCTTACGCTAAAATAGAAGTAGTTACAGGCAAATTAATTTTTTTAGTTTTTACACTGTATGTTTTCACTGTCCTGTTCAAACTGGCAAATACAGTGACTATTTTCTCCATTTGAAATTTCATCTTTTCTCCATACTTTTGTGAGCTGGGGCATCACTGCAGACATGTAGGAATTGACTGACTTTTTCCCACTGCCTTTCAAAGCAAAAGATGGAAGTTGTTTTTCTAATACACACAACATAGTAAGAGCTCCAGTATTCTGAAAACACTGGATTATATTTATTTGCACAATGGTTAAAATACCACTAATATCCTGCAGTATATGTAGTATATAGTATATATACTACATATACTGCAGGAAAAGGAAAAAATAACCTTCCAATTCACACTAGGTTAACTAGAACTTTAAAACCTTCTCCTCAAAATTTCAGTACAACTACAACAGCACAGCTACAACACAGTATTGAAAATTATCACATCAAGAGCAACTGACAGCAACATCTCATTTTCATGACACCCTTTTTAAACAAACATAACTCATATTAAATGCAGAAGGTGCTTAGTGCATGAAGCCAACCTCACATAAAATTTCATATGACCTCTGAAACTCCAAGATAAATTTAAACTCAAAAACATGTTAAACTGTTAACAGAGTAAAGTTTTCTGTATGTGTGTGAGCAAAAACCTCACATTCCACATCTCCTCTTCTGAAACAGACATGGTTACACCTTCAAAACTATAAAAACGTTTAGGCTGACATTTACAGTAGTACTTAATATAGAAGTTCAGAATTCCAAGACAAATTTATAAGCAGAAATGTGATGACCACTCTCTTCCATGTGCCCTCTGAAATCCAGGCTTATAGCACAAAAAAGTAGAGTAACTGCTATACATTCTTGCTAACCACAGAAGTATAGGTCATTCCAGGAGAAGCAATAAACCACAATGCAAATCTTAAAATGAAATATTTTTCGTAACTTATAAATTGCACTACTTTGCAGTAATACAATCACCATAATTCCATTAAAAAGTAGCTTTATAGAACTGTGATTGTATAATTACATAATGAAACATTACTGCTTAGTTTTATAAGCTTGCTTATGCTGTTTTTCCTTGATTGGCTTTCTCTTTATGGTACAAGCATCTCCAGTGCAGATATAATTTGCATAAGATAAAAAGAAAATTCATAAATACCCCTTAGTATTTATGTTTTATTTATATAACACAAAATTTATGTTTTAGTTACACAGACATTGAATACAATCAAGCAGTGCTTACATGTAGTAGCGCAAAATACTTTAACAAAAAAGCAACACAAGCCATGTCTGTACTGTATCAACACTTAAAGTATTGTTCTCAACATTGCTAGGTCTCAACTTACTAAACAAAAAGAAATTTTCAGTATTTCTGCACTGCAGTCACTGAGCAGCAGCCCTGGACACCCCAGGAAGCACAGGACTGGTTACAAGATTCCTGAGCAGCAAAAAGGCCAGCTGCAACTGCAATCACACTGGAAGTGAGGAAGCACAAGCCAGAGAACATGCAAGCACAACAGCAGGGAAAGGCCCTGAGCTCCCAGGAACAGGAACTGGCACCAGTACCACTCTGCAGGCTGCACCTTTATGACTCCATCCTCAGAGCAGATGAAGTAGATCCCAAATTAGCATTTCCTGTTATCACTTCATTTAAAAGCTCAAACAGTATTGTTGCCAAAAGGGGTTCAAAACATGAACTGAAAATCTCTAGTTGTGCAAAATACAGAGTTGAGTTAACACTCTTAAGTGTTCACCGGCAATAGGAAAAGACAGTTTCTCACTTCTTCCCTAAATCCTCTCTTGCACTGACACCCAGCTGCTACCCACCAGTACTGTGAAGGAAAAACTATGGTCAAACTCACAAGTAAAAGCAAAAAAAACAAAACCAAAAGACGTAACAGAAAAACAAGCAAACAAACAAACCCAAAAACCAAAACAAACAGAAAACCAACCAAACAAAACAAACTACCAAATAAAAAAACCCAAAACTGAGAAATGCAGCCCTGCTATCTGAGCCAAACACCAGATATTTTGTTCTGGCAGAGCTCTGAGTGGAAAGGAGGCAGGAGGAGGAGTGGAAGAAGAGGTGAACAACTGAGAGACAAAAAGGAATGGAAGAGTAGCAGGACAGGAATGCTAACATGGTCCAACCATTTTCTTTAAAATATTTAATAAAGAAAATAAAATATTATTAAAATATTTAAAACACCACAATCTCTGTTTTTCTTCTCTGTCTCTGTCTTGTCTTCAAACAAGACTGCTCTTCAACATCAGAAAACAAGCATTAACTGAAAAACTAGAACAGAAAGAGACAAGAAAAAAAAATGGTTCCTTCAGTGCTCCCCAGCTCGAGACTTCTGAAGTCAAAACAGTAATCCACAAAAAAACATCCCTTTGTTGTACCTAGACTTTTCCAATTCAGTTAACTTCACAGTGACAGTTTTGCAGTACAAACAAATCCTGCTTCCTCATTTAAGAAAAAAAAAAAATACCACACAACTTTAAAGCATACTAATAAGAACCAAGGCATCAGATTTGCTGACTTTAGCAACATGCCTCAAGATAAAGCAACATACCACTCAGTCTACACACTGCACAAAGAGAGGGCAGGACTTTCACTATCATCTCTATGCCTTCCAGACAGTGTCTCAAGCCAGAAATACATCTTTACCTTGAAATGTATTGATGATCCTACAGGCCCACAATGAAGTCTCACTGATCAACCTACTTCTTCTGGGATACTTGCAAGGAACCTGTTTGATTTGTGAAGTAAACTGCCATTCTGGCTTCTGTGCTCCCATCCCCTCTTTCAAACTACATTGTCCTAAAAGATGACCTCCCCAAGAATTTTGCAGTAGTCTTGTAGCTCTTTAAAAACTCATTAAAAACAGAGGGGCAGTTTAACAGACTGTCACATTTCACCTCAAAAACAATCAAATGCCCATTAAACTGCAGCTCATCATTAAACATAAAAAAATTAGCCATCTTAGTCTCCAGGGGGTAGAAGCTGCAACATCTTATCATTGCACAACTCAGCACTGTTTGACATCCTGTCTCAAACATGACTCTGACTGTACCTGTAGGGGGACACAACTTCTCTCCTTAGTCTGGCACAGCTTGGCCAAAAAACCTGGTCACTACTCACATGCCTCAGAGTTTTCATCAACCTGTTGCTTAAGAGCTTCAAGAGCACACTACCCTGACAGTTGCAAAAAGGATGCCCTTGAAGGGTGTCCTCCTAAAGTGCACCTGTGAAAACACAGGTTTTTTTAACATAACTGCCAATTTTATGCTTTTATTCTTTGTCCTGTTTCAGTATGCTTTGCAAATATTTAAATAGCACAAAATAAAAACAAGTAATTTCATGTCATATTGTAGGGAAGAAATTCTACAGAAAAAGTATAGGAAGAAGAACTGACACAAATCTAAGAATACTGAAAACGTATATTAACACACGTAAGTGTTCATATAAGCACACATTAAAAAAAGGGAATTCACACCCACATAGGTGCCCTGTCAACTAGACAGGGTACATCCCATGAAACATGCACAGATCACTAAAGTTACTTCACAGACATCTGCAGAGTTAGGACAGAAAGTGAAGTTATTCTTTTTTGTTTTTGAAAAAATACATGCCTTAAATTATCCATCCTAGTATCTCCTGCTTCATTTTCTAATTTAGGCAAGTGCATTTAAATAGATAGCCACCCTTTAAGTTCATAGCTAATGTCCACAAGTGAAAATTTAATTTGCCATTTTAACAAATTTTTATTAATGTTTCAGGCATACTTTTATTTCTCAATACATGTTCCCAGGGTCTTCACCACATAATTCACACAATTTCTGGTCACCGTTAAATTCTCATTTCCAAATGGCAGTGCAAACAAACCCTCAGGACAGTTTTTTTCCCTGAGATTTTTTTAAATTACTCCAATGTCATCAAGTCTCTAAACAGACAAAAACTGAAAAACATCATGATGAATACAGCATAGACACCATTCCAATTTATTTCTTTGTGAAAAATAGCACCAAGATGATCCACAAGAAGCAATAAAGGGCCACAGTGCATTCTTCTGCTGCACAGCTGAAGTACTGTGAGGATTGTGAGGAATCCTTCTCATCACAGTCTGGTCAGAGACCAGATGAGGCTCCACATTGGTGATAAGGTACATGTGCAGAGTCTGCTCCCTCCCACTTCAGGAATTCTGCATACCAGACAGAGCTGGCCATCTTGGAGGAGTCAACAGGAATGACACTTTGTAAAGCCAGATACATAGTTTAGTCCTAATTCAGTTACTGAACTATTTTCTATATTCTTCAAATTCTTATTATGCTGACAAGAAAAGTACAGCAACACATAAAGTCAATATAGCCAAGTTGCTGACCCGTTTCTCAAGATCACTGAAAACATGTAGAAAATTAATACTTAATACCCTGAGCAAGCAAAAAGAAGGCAAGAGATCTGGCTTCTCTTTGATCTTTTATTCCTATAAAAAGTACAAAAGAGATCTTCATTTCCTTCTGAAGTCAACCATTCTACAGATTCCATCTACATCCTTATTTAGCAGGGTAAGACACAAAAGAGCAATAAAAGGCTTCTAGGGAAAAAGTCCTAGACCTCACAGAAAACATGCTCCTTTTGAAGGGCGGAAAAATAAAGCTTTATGTTAACCCCCCAACGCATATGACCATTTCCCTACCCTACACATTTTAAGAAACAAGCATATACATAAAAATCATATACACAAAATACAGCCTCAACAAAGCCCCAAAAAGTCAATGTGCCATGTCCCCAAACCTTTGGATCAGATGTTTAGTTTAAGCTATTTCACTCTTCAACAAGCAGAAACACACACATCTTTGCATTACCTTAGCAAGTTTCTCCTTGCACTTGCAAGACTGCTTTTCCTACCTGATCTCTCAGTTGTTGAACAGAAGTCTGAAGGCTCAGAATTTGATTAAAGAGAGGACTCTGCAGCACTGATTTTAATAGGCTTAGTTTCTCCTCATTTGCAATGTCACCTCGATCCCGAAGTTTTGTCTGTAAGCGCTCCATGGCCTGGAGGGCCCGATGTGTATCTGCAGCAATAATCATTCCTAGTCAGTAGCAGTCTAGAAACAGCTACTCAAAGTACAGGTTTAAATATAACCCTCTCTACTGTTTAAACTACAGAGAACTTGAATGGCTCTGTTTTGAACAAAAATCCCAGCCTCTCTAATGAAGCAGGAAGTCAGAGGCAAAGCATAAATCAGAAGCCAATGAAAATTGTATTTTTGTCCATCAGGAAGTGTCCATTTTCCTGATGGACAAAAATAAAATTGAAAAAAAATGAAAGAGCCTTCACTGAAATTCAGTTACAGGAACTGTGGCTACAGTCTACTGTAAATAAATAGGGGTATAAATAACCATAACAGAAAACATCTTTCTTTTCCATGCAAAGTTTTAATTCAAGAAAAGATTAAAACAATGAAATCAAGACTACAGGCTCAAACTTAAATACACTAAACATGATTGTACAACTTTTGTTTTCAAATACAAAAACCCAAACACAACAGCATTTCTAATCACAGTATTTTTTTTTTTTCAAAACCTCTCTCAGCAGTATACACCGATATCCCAAATCCCACACGCCTGATGTGGCCACAAAAATACTGTGATACAAATGAAAAAAAAATTACCAATTGTTTCCAACATGTTTTCTGCTTCTCAGCTTCTATTTCAAAACTGGAAAGAGACTGTAAATATTTCCCTGAAAAGTAACAGAAAGGAAAAAAAGTCACATTTATAGAAATACTAAGCTCTGAAGGGAAAGAAAAAAGCTTGATTTTTGAAAGCAATAAACAGCAAAATAACAACCAACAAAAAAACTATCTCCACAGATAATTAAAATAACCTCAAAGTCAAATTCTGACTCACTTTGGTGTTCAAAATCTTCCTGAAAATTGCTTTAGGAATATACTTTGTAATTTATTTGCATTTCCATATCAAAGTAGCTGTCTGCATACTGTTGCACAACACATCCTCCACTGCTTTAATCAGACACTATGAATCATAGATGCCACTGAAATTTTACAGTTTCATTGCTTTCCTTTTCAGTGATTCACAAAAGACATTCCCTGAGGGATCAGTTTTCAAGCTCCTTGTTGACAATTTCAGTTGCATGAGCCACAGCACACTTTTTACAGTCACCTTTGAAAGAAAAGACACATAAACCACAAGGCTACAGGCTTCCAGGATTCTCACACTAGAGCCTCTCCTATCAATATCTACTGGAATTGAGACTCAGATATGGATGATAGCTGAGTTTTTATCAGTGTAGGTTTCTAGGAAGGAAATTCTACACTGGGAGGAAGAAATTCTGAAATTGCTTTGGTTATTCTTTTTTGTTGCTTTTTGTTTTTGGTTTTTTTTTTTTTTGTTTTGTTTGCTTGTTTGTGGCTTTTTAAAAATGTATGTCTGCAATTGCTCAGAAAGTTGGAGTGACAGAACATGTTTGATGGAGATGGATAGCTGAGAAGTGAGGAGCTCGAATATCATTGCAGGTGTATGAACTGTTGATCATATCTTTCATAATTTTTTTTTCTTTATAGTAGGAAAACACTTCAATACAGCATCCCCTCTTGAATCTGAAGAACCTAAGAACATGCAGAGCTGTGATCTCTAAGCACTCAGGAAAAGTAATTTTTTCTTGAGACATCGGATAAAAAGAGGGAAAGCAATGATGTTGACAGATCACTAGATAAGACAGCTTAACAGGATCATTAGTTGTAGAATCTGATCATTTTGTCAAGCCTATACTATTTGCAGTTTGTGCAGAAAAAGCAAACCAAATGGGTTTAAAATGGTTTCAAATTCCATCAGTATGACTTCCTTAGTTTCAATATGCCTGAAGCTTCCTATCAGTTTTATTCACAGAATCACCAAATGGTTTATGTTGGAAGAGAGCCTAAAGATCATCTAGTCCCAACCTTATTGCCATGGGCAGAGAACTTTCCACTAGACCTGGCTATTCAGAGCCCAGTCCAGCCCACTAAAAGAACGGGGAGTCCATGACCTCTCTGAAGATTGCATTTGAATTTGACAATACATTGAAACAGAATCACTGATCATTCTTTTTATTACAATGTACAATATTCAAACCCCTTAAACCTGACTTTGTCAAAGTAATGTTACTCCATGATCCAAAATATGCCTTTAAATAAAAATAAGCCTTCATAATTTTTTTTTTCTTACTTGGCAAGGAAAGTCCTAGCATGTGATGGCTGGATCTGAAAAACAACCCAAATATCTTGTATTTTCGCCTTGTCACTCCACAAAACAGGACAAAATAAAGTCTATTTTACATGGGAAGGGCTGGATGAGATGATTTAAATTTTATGAAAGAAGCTGACTCCCCCAAATCCTTATCACCCATAGCTTTTCTTTCTAGATTAAAAACTACTATCACTTCTATTCAGAGCCACTATTTAAAATCAGAAGTATTTATGTCATGCTTATAGACGTTTTCCTCAGTACCAATGCAAATCAAAGCAGTTCTTTCCTGTTTCACTGTTCCAGTTCTTTCTCAATACCTACCTTTGGGGCTGTATAGTGGATGGAACCAGAAAACTTGCAAAAAATTAGAAATTGAGTATTTTTGAGTAATTTCATTTATCACAGCACTATATGCACAAGCACATAACATCTTATGTCCAACAGATTAAACTACTCAGGAAAAAACAGAGGGTTACTGTTCTGCTATAGCTCTGCAAGAATCTCAAGAAGAGATGCAGCTACAAAATAGCTATCCCTATCTTTTGGAGTAGCTGGATATTGCTTTATCTTATGACTCAATTTGACTAAAATTTCATTCTTCTTGTGTTGACGAAGGCAAATTTTACAAGTGACAGCACCCAAGGTCATCACTATGTTCATGCAGTTCTGAAGATATGAACTCTAACAACTTATAGTAAGAGTATTCTACAAGCAGACACAAGTCCTAAACATATCTATAGGCTGAGATTATATCATACAATTTGCAATGAAAAAGAAGTCCTTAGCTCTGCTAAGACACTCATTACCTACTTTCTATTTACCTCATGCTTTAGAGAGAGGAGTGAATACTGCTCTAGCTCCATGCTACTATCAGCAAATCCATTTTGAACTTTCAGTTTATTCTTTTTATTTGGGTTTATATTAGTAGGGAATACCTCCCTAGCTAGCCAGCTTAATGCTTTTGTCAACATCAGCAATAAGCATGAGAAAGACCAAAACTGTCATCAGAATGTTTTCCCTCAGTCACCTCCTCTGAGGCAGACACAATGCACTGAGGGACACCAGTGTTTGCCTCTACATGTTGCTGGCCAAGATGACCCCTGTTCACTCTGCCTGCATTCTGAAATAGCAAATAGACACGTGACTGCTCCTGCTGTGCCACATCCACGCTAACAAGTGGGATCTGTCAGCACCAGCTTAGTGGCACATTAACATAGTGGAAGTACTGGAGAAGCAACCATACATCTCTCCAAATACACTGCAGAGACATATCCATAAACACCACCACACGCTACAGGACACACTGGCCTTTAAACCAGCTTGCTTCTAGGTATTTTAGCAACAACATGCTTGTGAGAAGCAGAGTGGAATGCATGATCATTTGTTGAAAGGCCTAATTCTGCTATAGTGAATATTTTTGTAATGGCATTGTAGATTTCTAGAAGCAGAGTGGGAAGTTTAGTTCTGATTTTCTCATTTTGCAATCTCCTGGCAGTCTGTATCACAGGAACCTGAAGCCAAAACCAGCCCTTCTATATACGATACAACAATCTTCACACCTCAACGAGCTTACTAGCTTAGCTCAAAGTAGATTTAACTATTTTTGTATTTCAGTGCTGAAGTTCATTAATCTCTTCACAGTAACAAGAACACAGGCTGTCGGAGTCAAGACTTTATTGGCAAATCGAAGAAGGACAGTTAAGCAAATAGCAAGTTAAATCTATGTTCAAGTTCTAAAGACACAGGTAGCTGAAAGCTGTGATGTAAACAAAAAACAAACAGCCAAACAAACAAACAAAAAAGGAAAAAAACAAACCTCATCATCTTCTCGTTTTCTTTCTGTTTTAGAACATTAGAATAGAAAACACAAGGAATTTTAGACAGGTATAAGGTGACACACCATATTCACTCCAAGAACAAACCAAAGTTGAAGATGATCCCTTTCAAGCTTGCACTTCCAAAATTCGATTATTCCAATGCTAACGAACAAAAATGGGGTTTTTTGCCACTCTTCATGCTACCCTTCTTTGATAACACTGGTTGTCAGAAAACAGCTGGCATGTTGCAACTCTGTTTTCTATCTGTCCACTTCTGAAACACTAAAATGCACTGGCGGCAGAATTTTTTTAACATCTGAAATTTATCTGATCAGCTCCTTTCCACACAACTGCAGAAGGCATTTAGCTAAACAGACAAAAGATTCTTGAAAATAGTAAGGCAACCCATTTCCATTGATCATTGCTTCATACCTGATCACTTAGTTTCTACATGGAAACCTACTTTGTTTCATTGATAGATACTCTATCTACTGTTTCACAAAACCATTTTAAATAATACCTTGGAAACTAATGCTTATAGCATGGATTAGGAAACATGCAATGCTAAAGATAGAAAACATGGTAATAGGCTTTGCCCCATAGCTCCTGCATTACTTGAAGTGCTCTGAGTATACAGAGGAAATGCCTAACTTAAGAGCGATCTCTAGGCCCAAACTCTGGCTTGGAGTTGCATGAGATTAAAATTAAATCTATTTCAATTAAGCAGCAAGGTAACCACAACATGCATTTTATAGCTGCTAAAAAGAGTATTTCGGAACTTCTAATCCAACACTTTTGCCTGTGTTTGTCTGGGCTAGAGATACCCTTTAATACTTGATTTTTATCCCATGTCATCTTCCTCCCCAATTTTCTGGCTATCACTCAAACAGGCATATTGTGTTAGCACCGTGTGATGCAGGAACAGAAACCAAACCACACAGGAAGTGGAAGATACTCATCTTACTTAACTTTCTGCCTTGACCGCAGATTCTAAGAGCTCTTCCATTTTTCCCACTTAACCTCCTGAAAGCTGCCTACTAACCCCAGGAGGAGAATTAAGGTGGATCCCCAGACACCGAGTAGTCTTGTGAAAACTGTTGACAGTAAATTGAAAGATCTCACGCTTTTCTATGTATTTTTTCTAGCTACTTTTCCCCTGTCATAAATTCAATTTTACTGTTGCATACAGCACTTTTTTAAGCACACAAAGGGTGTGATAATAAATGCAAGAGAGCAATGACCAACAGGGAAAAAGAGAACAAAAAGAAAAAGCAAAATTAATGTGCACTGTTCCACAAAGAGCAAAGCAGATTTCCATCAACTACCTGGAATGCAACAAGGAAACAAGACATGCCTGACACCTACATTTAATAGCTATGCTAATGGAAACTGTTCTGAAATATTCAAAGCAGAAATAAAAAGGCAGTATTGCACAGTCTATATTACGACTTTAAGCACTTTGAAAAAACATTACTAGCTTCTTGAAATTTAGCAAAATGCTGAAGGCATCAAAAGTACATATAGAGGTAGTGGCTCTATATGCTGAAGAAAAGTTCTGTGATAGAGCTGAACAGCACCATGTACTTTGAATCAATTATGAAAACAAAATTTTGAACATTCAACTACTTTTAACCTTCTGTATGTATCACTCTAATGTATTAAGAAAACTTAAAATGCTTTTCAATGAACTGGCAATCTGTTTGCTGTGTATAATTAACAATTTTCTGTAACACTGTAAGAAGCCCTACATCAGCATATGACAAAATATCCATAGTAACTGACATGCTAATAATTGCAGCTGGGAAATGGGACTAAACTATCCATAATGATTGCACCTACTGATAAATGCATGTGATACAGTGTATTCAAAATTGATTTGTAAAGAGCATTCCAAAAAACAACAACATAGCAGATAGAGTAAGTGTTTCTGATGGGGTTTGTTTGGGTTTTTTTTTTGTTAATGAAACAAACAGATAATCTTTTACAAAAAAGGGGTTTTTTTTCAGTAAGTGTCTTAAATGAAGATCAATTGCCGTCCTTCCACATTAGCTTCAGTAGCTGAAAAGCAACTTTTTAGCATATGCAGAATATAGGGGACACTACATACGCTGAATTGATGAAATACAGGCATGGTTAATATTGGCTCTTTATGTTTTCAAGAACAGGCAATTGATAACCATATTCATTAAATTCAATTAAACCTGATGAAGTACAGATTTTACAGTAGTTGCACCTCAACTGTATATTGGATTCTTCACAGAGGTGGCAACAGCATACATAAATGAATAAATACAAAGCCTCTCCAAACAGCTGCCAGTAAGCACCAACAAAGTCATCATTTTCCCTACAAACTGAAAATACAAATTTATCTTTATGTATTGTGACAATAACAAGTGACTTACACAGAAAATCATAACACTGTGTAACAAGACAACTGTGCAAGGGGTCTCAGATGTAAGCACAGGGTCTGAAAAGCCTACAAAAGAAATATGTTACTATTACCAAGGCAAAAATAGCACATTTTTGTATTGACTGGAACACCAGTCAATTTTTGTATTTGTCAGGAACACCAGCAGTGAAACAAGACTGTCCTTATATATAATATATATATGTATTATATAGCATCCTGTCAGCATGGCATTATATTGGCCAAAACTGCTTCACCAGGATGCTCAAATATGAAGCCAGTTAGAAAATGTACTGGATGCACTTCACAAAATTTTAAATATTTTTGTGTGAAACATGGAGTAGAGGTCAAAAAGGTCTTTAAAATGGTTCTCAATATACTGAATAAAGTGCTACTTGATAAAACCATCTACAGCTATCTGCATGACTGAGAAGATATAAGGCATTTGTGCCTGAAGAATTCACAGACCAGGGCCCCACCAGGGCCGGGTGGAAAAAAAAGATCCATTAGTATCCACCTAGTGCAGTTCTCTTTCCCCAGTGCTGATAGTGATCTAACCTTCCTAGCGCACTTCTGCGCGAAGAAGGGAGAATGTATCCAGTTCCCAGTGAAACGCTTCTTCAAAGCCTACGGAAACCATTAGAAACACCGCAGCTAATCAGCAAATGTTATATGCATGTTACTGTTAACAAGACAAGAGACACAAAAATATTCAACTAAAAATTGATAATAATTTTCAAAAAACTATGTTCTCTACATAAAAATGCTGCTTGTTAAGGTGGGTATGTCCTTAGGTATTTTCCACTTGCATTCTTTTCTTTTAGTGTTACAATTACTTTCAAATTCCACAGAAGCATCAAGTAACAATCCCAAAAAGTATTTCACCACTTTCCCCTTTTCCAGTTTAAATTCTTCCCTACCAAGGAGTTGCTGTTTCCTTGGGAAACGCAGGGAGAAATGATATGGAAACCACAGGGCATCACACAATAGAACTTCCTCAGCTGCAGAATTCAGACCCTTCCTCTTTATCTCAGTAAATCTGCGCTCTCCTACTGCTACAGACTCCTGACACCCTTTCAGGGACCAAAGCCAGTGAAGACTTTTCCTATCCAACAGTTTATAATTTAAAAAAAAAAAAAAAAAAAAAAAAAAAAAAAAAAAAAAAAAAAAAAAAAAAAAAAAAAAAAACATCTTCTACACGTATTAGGACACAAAAATATAGCTGGACGATGCAGTGTTTATAAAAGCAAAAGACAAGGAAAAGGAAAAAAATACAAACCACAACGTTTTTCAGCCAAACGGCAAATCAAAAATCTTTTACATGCTGTACACGGAGTTCAAAAGGTCGGATTTGTGAGTTTTTCTTTTTCTTTCTTTCCTAGTAATACTCTTTCCAGTAACATAGGGAGGCGCTGGCAGCAAGGGGGGACACGGGAAAGGAACCATCCCTTTCCTTTCTGCACCCAGACTCATCAAAGAGCACAACTGCGGGCGGCCCCTCGCCCGCCGTTTCCACCCAGCCAAAGCCGTTATTGGGGAGCTGCTGGAGCGCTACAGCGGGGTCGGAGCTGCGGGCAGCGCCGACACCAGCACAGCAACAGGTACCGCTCCCATGAGCCGCGGCCACCGCCCCGCCTGGAGCCTGAGGACACTTCCAGTGTCGCCGGGGCCTCCGGTCCGGCTCTGGCTCCGAGCGAGAGTCAACGCCACCGCCCTCAAGTGCCGGCCGAGGGCCGCGGCCGCTGGCAGGGTCGGTGGCAGCGCCGGCAGACGAGGAGACCTCCTCCCGTCATGAAATGCCCGCGGGGGGTAAAAAAGGAATGCAGGAACGCGCAGCAGGACTCCCTGCAGATGTCAGGGGAGGCTCGGCTTTTGTTTACGTGAGGACGACGCCCCGCCAGGCCGCCCGCCACAGGCCGGAGCCCCGGCCCAGCCCGGCCCCCACAGGAGCTCCCGCCGCCCGCGGTCGGCTGAGGGGGAGGAAGAGGGGATGTGCCGGGACACAGCAACAGGCTCATCCCCCCGGCCCGCGGCTCCACGGCCTCTCTGCTCCTCCAGCAC
>NW_024528933.1:3317918-3341315 GCF_017590135.1 Pyrgilauda ruficollis | reverse complement strand
CCCCCACGCCCCTCCCCGGCAAAACCCTTCGGATCAAATGAAAAATAATAAATGAAACTTCGAGGGACAAACGCGTTTTAAAAGGTCGCTCCAACTCGAGCGACGCGGCGGACTCTCCCCGCCCTTGCCGGCCCGCATCCCCCCGCGGCCCGCTCACCCCGCTCCCCGCCGCCCGGCCCAGCACCCTGCTTACCCCAGCGGCTCGGCGGGCTCCGCCACCCGGCCCGGCTCTCCGCCCTTCCCGCCCCCGAGTAGCGGCGCCGAGCGAGCCGCGCCGCGGGGGCAGCGCGCTCGGGCACGCCCCGGCGGCCTGAAACCTAATCCTGCACCCCCCGCCCGCGGGTCTCACCGGGGCGGGCTGGGCGGCCGCCCGCAGCGACGGTGGGCGGGGGTATCCAGGGGATAGCGGGGCACGCTCGGGGGTGCCCGGTCCCGTCCCTGCCGGCCTGTAGCGCCGCCGCCCTTCCCGCGACGTTTGCCTCCCCGCGGCTGCCGGAGCGCACGCCTTGCCGGGATGACACCGAGGAGCCGGGCTGGTCTGGTTTAGCTCTCCGGCTCGCCTGCGAAGTGAAGGCGGCGGCAGGCTGGCCCCTGCCTCTCTCCAGTGGTGCGGTGCTGCCTGCGGCCGGGCCTGGCCCCGCTTGCTGCCAGCCGAGCCACCGGCCGTACCCCTTCTGGTGCAACAAGATGAGCTTGGCCTGGAACGGAAGAAAATGGGAAATGTTTGGAATTGTTAAAAAAAGAAAATAAATAAAATGCCAAGATCAACAAACAACACATGATGAAGTTTGACAAAATTATTTATAAAGTCGTAGAATTAATGAAGGGATGACTTTTCCCTCGATGCAGCAGCTGATTATTGTGTTAACTAAAAGTAAGGAAGATGCAGTGTGTTTCACATATATATGACTAAGAATTAAGGAGATAATGCAGAGATGTTTGCAGTAACCACAAAATACCTGAAAACATAAGTTCAGCTGAAGATGGAATTATTTTGCTATTTGTTAACTTCGCTTCTACTAAAAATATCAGGGTCCTGGTTTCCCCTGTTCCTTTACATAAGATAATTTTTTTGGTGTCAATGCTCTCAGGCAGCTCAGCTGAGGTAAACCTCCTGCAGATGGACCACAGCTCCTCCACTAGGCATATTGTCTCTGGCTCTGCAGAGGCTCCATGAGTTTTTTATCTGCTTGCCTTCTGGCTTGGTTTGGTTCTTTTTCCAAAAAGAGGTTAACCTTAAGTGCCATCATAAGTTCTAGCAGTTTGTGGTGTTATTTGGGTGTTTGGTCCTTTTTTTTGGTTTTGGTTTGTTTTTTTTTTTCATAGAACAATTTTAAAGAATCCTAATGTTATGAAGCTAGAATGGAGTACTGTTCTATTTTCAATAGTATGAATAAATGCAATCCCAGTACAAACATTTTCTTTTGCAGAACACTTTACATGTTAACTTTAAGAAAGGTCTTTGTACATTGCATGCTTTGGGTTTGTTTTTTTTTTGTTTTTTTTTTTTTACTTTGGAAAATTAAATTCTGAAAAAAGGTTGAATCGCTAAGCAGTATTTCTCTTGCTAGCTCTTATTACAGCTGGTGTATTGAAGAACTCCAAATTATTAGCTGCCTTTTCCTCTGCTGAATACTAAAATAGACACCTTTTTAACAATAGTTCTTCTACTTTTTAACTAAAAAAAGTAATTTTCAAGATTTTATTTACAGGTTCCATTGTTCAGTTTGGCATATGCTCATAAACATATTGCTTTTTTAATCAAACACAGAGGCTCTGCTGTAGCTACGACATTGAATGGTCTATACCTTTGTCCCACCAACTTTGTGTGTTACATGAGCCTTTATTAAATCCAGAATAAAATTTAAAAAATAAGTTACAGTTTGTTTCCGTGTATCATTGTTCAATGAATAAGCCACAGTTGATTAGATAAGTACAAAATGAGAACGTTGTTATTTTTTCCTCTTGCGCAGGCTTTAACTATGGGATATGACTGAAAGAAAATGCAGTCATTCTATTCAATTTATTTGGACAAAAAAGTGGTCAAAATTAGGTGCAACAGTACTCAAGATGTGTTGATGTTCGTTTTGGGGGGGGGGCCCGGGGTGTCTCTGGAGGGCTCCCTAGGCTGTGAGCTGGCTGGCAGCAGCAGGCAGGCAAGGAGACTCCACACGGCTTCTGAGGGTGCTGATTGATGAGGGTTTATTTGGGGTCCCATCCCCGGGAACAGCATGGTTACTGAGGGAAAAGGGGGGAAGGAGGGGGAGCCTAGGGGAGGGAAGGGGCAAGAGTGGGGGAGAAGGGCTAAGAGGGGGGAAAGGCTAAGAGAGCAGCTGGACTCCTCACACGATTTAAGAGGGAGATTGAAGTGGGGGCGGAATCAGACTTGGGCCAATGGGATGACAGGTACGTGATGGTTCAGGGCAGGACCACAGGCTTGGGATATACCATACATTTCAGAGGGGTGAGACAGAGCATACAATTTAAATAAAATGCAATACTGCACCTCACCCTTTTTTCATTAGAAAGAAAAGATAAAGAGAGAATGATGTACAACAGCATCACTTGTATAATAATTCTCCCCAATTTCTCTTTTATGGGATATACCTTTCAGAAAGTGTTTTAACATACAGACTGCTGTTCTAAAGTAGAAATACATTTTAAATTCTATTAAGATTTTGTCAAATCCTTGGAATCTGAATTAAGTAGATAATAGTTAGTGAAGTTCAGAACATTGTGCTATGTTAGGCCTTGCCTGTATTAAAAATATTTGCATGAGTATATTCATGCCAACATAGCCAACCAAAATTGAGCTCTCTCAGTAAACATACAACTGTATATACAATAAACATAAAACTGTAATGGAAATTGCCATCACAGTAATCTAATGAGCTCTTGCACACAATAGCTGATGACACTGGTGAAGAGCCATGCAGGCACAGTTCTAGCAAAGAGCAAAGCAAATTGTAAGGTATCAGAGTACACAACTGGTCTCATGGATATGTTTGGTACTGGGTTTAGAAAGTTAATTCGAAAGACATCAGCCATTCCTATTTACTTATTTCTTCCTTTTGTTATAAAATAGGACCTCTCCAGCTCCTCCCTAGAAAAAGGGGGTCACAACATATCAATGATTTTGTTAGTGTGGGTTACATTGTGTACAGTGACACACAATGTTTTAAGTTATGTCAGGGCTTTGTTAGTGTAAGGATTGTGGCCATTGGTGTGTATAATCTTGAGGGATCCTTCAAATGTGAGAAAAGATAATCTACTTTGTATTTCAAGGCTAAATGTTTTAACAAGCTAAAAATAGTTGATGTGTCTACACATGTTTATTCAAGTGATTGTAAATCAAAATTGCAAGCAGTTTTTTAAATCATAAGGCTTCTGCAAAAGACTGCTATGACTACAAAATCCATAAAAAAATATTCTGTCAGAGAAGACTCTTAAGGAGAAGATGAAGGGGATCTAAAGAAACCCTCATTTTATGTTCTCTACTATTAACGACCTGATATGTTTCATTTCTCAGGTCAATTTATAATATAGTCAATTTATAATATAGTTTGACCATATTATAGACATATAATATGGTCAAAGTATTAATATTGGATGAGACGTCTGCCTTGCTGATCTACTTAAATAAATAAAATATTAATATTAATGATTTACTGCTTAGATTCATTAGAAAACATGAAGTAGAAGTAAACTGAGAAAAAAGTCTTTACAGATATAACATGGGCACCAGAAACAAGGCTATGTGTCCATTAAATCATTCATTAGGCTGCTATTGGGGATGCAGCCTTTTAAAATAGTAATGGGAACAGGATCTAGCCAATGAAGTAAGAGTCTGATTCTGCTCTGAGTCACACATACTGACTTCACTTTGAGAAGATGTTGCCTATGAAACACATTTAATGACATTTATGACACAGATCTATTTATTCCCTAACAAAAAAAAAAAAAAAAAAAAAAGTGTTCATAACAATAATTGTTTAGTTTCATCACTGTGGGTATCATATTTGGTATGGGCATTGTTATTGCATGCTCCAGTGCAGAACGGTAGAATATATGTTTTAGGGACCTAGCAGTACCCTGTGAGGAAGGACTTAGGAATAGTTATAAATTTTTTATTTATGCTTGAATTATTCCATCCCTGAACTTAGAAAAGAACATGAAAATGGACCAATAAAGACTTTTCATAGATACTACCTTAATTAAAAATTGGATACACTTCTCTTTTATAGCCTTACTCTTCAATATTACAGAATAATTTTGTTAATGTATATTCATATGTATGTATACATACATAGACACAATATTGTATTTTCATTACAGCATTTGCTCAAATTTCAAGTTAAAATCCCCACTAATTACCATCTTCCTTTTTAGAGAATGGTAATAATTTATTATAGATCAAATTTTATTCCTGGCTGTGTAAAGCAAGAGTAATCCATTGCATTAAGTGGAATTAAACTGTAGAGAACCAATCTAAGGTCAAAGGTAACTGTGATTCTAACTGTTATAGCTGCTAATCTAAAGATATTAAGTATGTGGTTATGCATTTTGTCATTATCCAAACAAGGATGGATCACCACCTTTTTGATGGAGCTCTTACGAGTAGAATAAGTTATACTAGCAGAAGCATTCAGTACTAAATATAGCACTCTTCTTCATTTCAGCATAAAAGTTACACTTCAAAAGTCACATGGTGTAACTACACAGTTACTTCTGTTACTGGAGGTAACACCATGTATGTTGTTATACAGAGCTAAAATTGGGAGCTTTCTCTAAACTTTCATGTTTGAAATTTACAGGTTTTGGATTATTATGCTGGCAAGTAGCGAGTATTAGTTTCACTTACTGAAGCATGCATGTTGGCAAGAGTGGTGCATAGATTTACATTTTAAAGATTCTTTGGGAAATTGTCTTCCCTGCGGCCATACTTTGTAACTGTTATTGCTATTGGAGGCTGCACATACACGTAGAAGGGGAAGTATGCCCCGTAAGGTAAAACAGAGTAAAAAAATCATAAAAGGTATGTTAATTATTTATAACTATAAAACAAAATACTTGCAATTGTGACAAATTAAAAGGGCATTTATTTACACACAAACAGGATTGTTTAAGGCCACAGGCCTTGCCCACAGCAGAGAAATGAAGCCAAATAAGTGACAAAGCGTATTAACCTTATCATAAATTCTTCAGATACATAATGCCTACAAGGAGTGTCTGGTTTTGTCAGATTACAACACCTTTTTTTTTTCCCCAAAATGTTGTATTTTGCCAGAGATTGCCACATATTTGACAGACCCCACTCTCAGAGAATCTAATTTTAAAAGCTTTTCTCAGAAGTTCTTCAAGAGACATTGTCCAGAGCAACATGTGATCTGGTATACTTGTCAATGCAACAGTTGTTTCAATATTTGTAAAGGTAGGGCAATATCTTATTAGCAATGCTTGTTTTAGAAATGTTGGGAAGTCCTGCATGACATATCCTTTAGAGCTAAAAAATTCAGAATGGAAGGAACTTGACCTGACTAGTTCAGGAGTTTATGTACAGATGAATTGGTGAAACTAAAGTAAAGCACAGAAATATGTACAGAATGATTTGTTGTATGGGTCTGCAATTTATCACTGTCTAAATAGTATTTACCTCTGTATGCACTATTTAGCCAATAAAGTGTCTGATATCTTGCCTTGTGCAGTGAATGATGCAGACTGCATTTAAGAGTACACATTATCTTCAAGTCTCTGCTTCTAATCCAAATGTGAAATTTGAGCAATGTTTTGCTTTCACTGATGTTCAGAGTTAAAACTTAGGAAAAAGTACATCTCTGAATTTGCAGTCTTAGACCTTTTGTTCCCAAAAACATTCATGATATTACCCATTTTGGATGAATAGTTCCTTATGTATTGGACCATGTCTTAGGTTGAAAGATTTAGCTGAGGTGTATATTTGCCATCTGTTAGAAGTGGGGCAGATATCTTCTGTTCATTAGGCAGTTTTCTGTATCTCTTCCACAAACAATCCTCCCTCTGAGAAACATCTTCTGTTAATGGGCCACTGAGTGTCACTGCCTGACTAATAAAATTATATCATCCCACTATGAGATACTCCACCCAGGGGGAGGAGCCTAGCATTCCTACCTGGATATAATCTGAGATTTAGAACGGTCTTTTCCCACTAGATTCCCAGAAGAGCAGCTGTCTTCTCCCCTGGATTCCCAGAAGAAAACCAGGGTCATGTACACACCACTAGACCTTCTAAAGCAAACTACACCCTTCTACAAAATCACTGCTCCAACAAAACCACATCTATCACTCCAAAAAGACTACAACCGCCATTTAATCAAAACTACTACAAACATCCTGACCAACAGGGTGTCAGGTTGTATTCTGACTCTGTCAGTAGTTTGTTTTTTGTTTTGTTTTGGTTTGGGTTTTTTTTGTACTATTACATTTGCATTTTTAATTTTCCTAGTAAAGAACTGTTATTCCTATTCCCATATCTTTGCTTAAAAGCCCCTTAATTTAAAAATTATAATAATTCAGAGGGAGGGGGTTTACATTTTCCATTTCAAGGAAGGCTCCTGTCTTCCTTAGCAGACACCTGTCTTTTCAAATCAAGACAGACCATCAAGGTGGTATCAATGTGGTATCACTACACTGTCCCAGTCATGGACTAGTATCAGAGCTGTAGTCTGTTTGAGAAGGCAATAAAGTTTTACAGTTAGCTTTGCCAAGTCATTGTGTGTACAAAGAGACCAAGCAAACAACCTTGCTCCATTGCTTTTCTGAAGGAGCTGTTTCCACATGGCTTTGTATGTTCTTAGTTTTAATTTACAGGAAGAGAAGAGGCAGAAATGTACATCTGTGTCCTTTCATCTTATTTATGGTATAGGTGAACTTTGGGTCAGAACTAAAGCTATTAGTGTTTACCACTATTATTAACTGCCATTCATACCATTACATAGTCGCATTGAAAACGTGATTATTACAGACTAGGAATTACCAGCATTAAACAAACACCAGTGCTTTGGTGCTTTGGACTCTAAGTACAGAGAGTCCAAAATCCAAACATGCAAAGAATATATCCATCTGCATGTGAACTTGAAAACTAAATATTGCTCATTCACATCAACCAAGTCATTTATGGATGGCAGGTGACATGTCCAAAGACCACTCTCTCTTTTGAAGAAGCCACACAGGAAAAAGGCTTTATTAGCTATTATACCTATCCTTCTATACCAAAGCTGTTTTGTCCAGCAAGATTAGCACCTGTAAAACAAGAAGAGCAGGAAGAACCTTTCTGTTATTGAGAATATCTCCTATTCAACCAGATGGATGTAAGGAGGAAACTTCTGATGCATTGTGGTACAGACTGTGGGCCCAGATATGAGTAAGCATGTCTGTAACTGGTCAAAGCTACTGGAATCTCAGTCAGGTTCACTGATATAAATTCCTTACAATTTGCTTTGATACATTGAAGGTCTTTTCTTCCTCTGTGCATACTCAAGGGCTGCAAAGGAGTTCACCATTCCTACAAGCCACACAAAAAGTACTAAGAAAACTATGAAAAAAACACGGAGAAAAAAAAACTTTCAGCAGACCCGAAGATGTAAAAAAGGTTGGTGTTTCTGGAATAAGCTCATTTATACAAGTATCTGACAAATAGAAATTTCATTTTAGTTTGTTCTTAAATAGGAGTTAACACTAAGTGAAAATTATTTCTAGATTTAGTCCAGCTGCAAGACTAAAATGCTCTGTTAGAGAAGGAAACTATTTCAGTAAATGCCTTTTTTCTGTTAAAACCCACTTTGTTTTAGGTCAGCTGCTTCTCTTACAGATAAAGGTTCCTTCTCATAGTGATATTGTCACAAGGAGGTCTTAAAAACTTTGATATGAAATGAGCAAATTTGCCCTCATGTGGTCATTAAGTGACAGAAACTGGCAATATAAAATAAAAATAAGAATTTATACTCCATCCAAGCCACCCAACAGTAGTAAGCTGTATCCCTAATTTTCAGGAGTTAATTGGTTGCCTATCAATACTCACAACCTTGTATGCAAAAATTAGTTTGTTTTCTAGCTAGATGGCTAGATTTTCATTGGCTAAGTATAATTTTTTGGTTTTTTCTCAAACCTTTAAAGGATTAAAACAAAGTGCAGAGCACAGGGTGAGGTCTTAAGGCTATAATAGATTTCCTTCCTTCATTTTATGACTTGAGACAACATTTCACCTACATCCAGCCAGAATCTCAAAATGTGTTATGCAAAGACTGGCTTACATGAGCTGCAATTTATTTTTTCATTATATGGTTGTCCTTAAATTTTTGTTGCCAAGGGGACAAGCCAAAAGGAAATGGATTAAACAACTGCAAAATTATGAACTTTAAGTCTCCTCTTAATAATATTTGAACTCTGAATCTAATTTGTATGTAAGAGGAATTAATAATAATAATGTCATTTCCAAAAATACACTCAAACAGCTAAGCAAAAAAATCACTCTTTCCCTCTCATGGGTTTCTCTTTCATGCCCCTATTATTTGAGTACTTGGCCTTTGAAAAACAAACTATAAATACCCAGGCAACTACATAAACATATAAAGGTAAAGAAAAGAGAAATATTAAACCTATTTTATCTCATAATCCAGTATTGCCTTAGCATACGTAGACCTTCTTGAACATGAAGAATGCACAATGCATGATGAACACTGGTTTGTAAGTGCTATTCAAACAGCTGAAAGGAGCTGCTACAGACAAGAGAAATGTTTCTATACCTCCCTATCCCTCTTGTAAGCTTTTTTGATAGGAAAGACTTGACAAGAGAAATAGAAGTGAAGCCAGTGTCAGGAGAAAAATGCTCATAGTTTTTAGGACTGCACTCTGCATAAATCAGCTGTACACAAACTTAGACCCACTAGTTTGTATGTAACCCCCTGCCCTGCAACACGGAGTGCATAATTACACTCATGAGGCTGCATTCTCCTTCCTTCTTCCAGGTCATTGTATGTGTTCTTTTCTAGAATCTTAATGCATGAGAACTCACATGGACTTCACTGCAAGAACGTTTCTGGGGCTCTCAGACATCTGTATCTGCAAGGTCACTCTCACTGCAGATGTCTTCTGCAGGTGCTTTTTCGTATAATGTCACTGTCCATTCCAGTAATGTAATGTATTTGTAATGAAATAAATGATGGGCTAGAATATTGAAACCGTCCTCAGAAAAGTTAGAAGGAAAGAGTTCTTCCAGAATTAATTCAAGCTGGAGAGATTCAAAAGTCTTTCTTCAGATCTGTGTGAGTACCTAGAGAAGGCTGCCAGTATTGCCACACTCAATACCCAGCCCCATCCAAGTCTGGTGCCAGAGTTTTCATACTTTAAGAATCACCAGTGTTATATTTGGGATATTGAATTTACCTAGATGAGTCCATTTTTTGTTTCCTAATATATTTTTTGTCTACCCTCAGGTAAATCCTGCTAGAATTCATAAACTAGATGTTTTTCTATCTGACTTTGGAGACTGCACCCAGATTTCTCTGCTAGAAGTTACCTTCCTGTACAGGTACCACAATGACCAAAGGGAATCATATGTGTTCATTTTTGAGAAAGAATTTAGCACACAGGCAAATTAATCAAGATCCCTCTTTGAAGGGATTAAACTTAAATTTCTTGAAAAAATAACCTACATTATCCTATTGGTATGCTGAGTTGGGTACAGTCCATGCATTTGACACCAAGACTGTTTGCTATTTTACTCCTCATACATGGCATTATTGACACCTAAATCCAAAAGTCTTTTACCTAACTCCTTCTAGGAACATCACAGTAGAGTCCTTGATCAAGAGAGCTTTCGAGAGGAGGAAATAAAATTGATCAAGTCTGCTACACTCCAGCTGGAGAGCCAGCCATTAAGCAATTCTGTGTATATGTGGATGTCTACTCCACACAAAAATGAACAAACCTTTATTTCAGGGATTAAATAACAGGAGAATTTTGTAATCTATAAATCTGAAGTAATAGGAAATGACTCAGTCCCGCATGTGAGAAAGACCTGGGTGTCCTTGTCTATATTCTTCCTTGCTAAGACAGCTTTAGGGCCACACCATTTTCTAAGATAACAAATTACTTCTCTCTATACCTCCATGAAGCCCTTGAAAGCAATACCAAGGTCACAAGCATCTAGCATACTTGCAAACTTACAAGAAACTGGATCAATCATATTTGCTCTGGATCCAAATTTACATTCCTTGCACATGAAAACCATTGCCTTGGTTTTTTCCTCAAGAAAATCCAAACGGACTCCTACTTCATATTGTGCTCTCAATTTTTGGGAAAATGAGATTAGCTCAGTTAGTATGATGCTAATATGTATTGTGCTAATAAATATGATGCTAATAACACCAAGATCCTGGATTTGATGCCTGTATGGGCCATTCACTTCTGAGTTGGTCTTGATGATCCTGGTCAGTCCCATCCGACTCAGAATATTCTGTTATTAGTTAGAAAATAGCATCTTTAACATGTTTGTTTGATTTTTGGTGTGTTTTGTAAAGAATTGTGTGAATTGTAAAGAAAACCCTTGAAATTATTTAACAGGAAAAGTAATCTGAATAGTGTAATAAGACTTATTTTGCCTCTCCAGTTTTATTCAAAAACTGTATTTTTATATCCAGTTATAATTAGCTTTAAGAAAAAATACCAGTTTTGTCTTCTGAATGTCAGCTGCCTCAGGCTTTCATTAAGCCACAAGCATCAGCAGTCTGATTGTAGCTTGTGTACCAAGTACAGTAGCGACAGGCATGCCTTTCTTGTAAGTGTACTTTTCTTACATGAGTGGCAAAGCATAAGAGATTTTTCAACCTTGATGAGAGATTTGAGAAATCCAGTTTCCTGCGGGAACAAAAGTAATCCAGAGGTACTGAAGACACTTGCTAAAACTGAAGCATGGGGGGGAAGTGCAAACTCTTAGGAATTTGAGCACCTCTTAAAACTCAGTAAGTGTTTCCCCAAGGAGTGAAATAATAAATCTGATAGACTTTTGGCATACAAACTTGAAAGAATTTTAAAAAATAGATTTATGCTACAAATTAATTTGGCAGATGGCTCAAATAAGGGTTTTTTAGTTTCTACTCAAACTTTTTAAAAAAATCAGATGGACGCCCAAGAGAAGCTAAGAGTCAAGGAATACGTTTAACAGGTGTCAGATGAAGAGTGGCATTAAATGTTTTTAAGTATTCATCACAGAAGCTTAGTGAACCAATTAAAAGTCTGTAGAACCAGAAGGAATTCATGTCCCTAGTAGTTTCTCTGCAGAGTATGTCTCCATAGCGGTTTAAGCTGCTACTGCGATCAGTCCTGACTCCTTGTTGCTGCCTAGCACTTCAGATATGGCCTGCATGCCATGATGCAGGGCTCTGCAGAGACAGAGAACCCATCTTCAGGTATTCAGAGATGACTGAGATACCAGAAACATTAGTTACACGTTAGTGCACCATCAAGCATGCCAGAGTTCAAGAATCATTTTTCCAATGGTCTCAGAGATATGTTATGGCTCTTGGGCATGTACTCTGTAGGGCTAAAAGTTGGACTTGATGATCTTTGTGGGTTCCTCGCCACTCAAGATATTCTATGATTCTAAAATTCTGTGACTCAGCTAATTATCTCTGGGCAATTGAGCATTTTAGCCCAGGTAGACATTGTGCTAATGGAATTATCCTACCCACGTGGTTACCCATAATGTAAACACACATAACTATGAAATATTCACTGCAAGGAATGAAAAATTCACATAATTGTTTTCCAATACTGTAAATTACAGACAATGTTTGTTCTGAAAATTGTTGAAATTGTAAATGTACAAGTTAGTTGACTGGTGCAACATTTTTTGCAATAGGTGCTGTAATAGTTGCTTCCATTTTTCCATACAGGAATCCAACACTGATTGAGGAACGCTATAGAGGATAAAAAGGGAAAGTGGAAAACAAAAGTTTGTGGCCTCTTCCACTGCAAGTACTAGGAGACGTGGAATGAAACTGAAAGTCATGACTTCCCTAGACAGCTTGTTCTAGTGTCTTATCATCCTCAGAAATAATTTATTCCTCGTGCCCAAAGAAAACGTAGCTTCTTTCAGTTTTAAATTGTTGAACCTTGTTTTTTTGACTACAGGCCCTGTTAAAAAGTCTCTTTTTATTTTGCCAAGCAACTCTACTTTTAGTACTAGAAGATTGCACTAAGAGCCCTTTCTTCTCCAGGATGAACAATCACAATTCACTCAGGCTTTCTTCAGAGGAAAGATGTTCCAGCCCTTTGAACAATTTTGTGGCCCTCCTCTGGGGGGATTCTAACAGATCTAAAATCTCACATCCCAGATTACAGAAAAAGTTGGGCTACCTTGCCAAAGATTACCTTCACAACATCAGTGATTTGACAAGGGTTCATGCTGGAACCCTTGTTTTGATTACCTAAAGTCCTTCCAATGTGGTTATCAAGTCTACTGTCATAAAGTCATGGTAGGTTTAGCCACAGGTGGCAGAATTTTCCAATACGTAAGGCAAGTGATGGCAAAGTTATTAATTTAAATATTTAAACACTATATCTAATGATATGAAGTTTCTAAAAGCATTTGTATCAACTTTCCACTATTCTCACTTTTCTCTCCTTGTAAAAAGAGCATTCTCTGTCTCCATACGATTACAGCTGAAAAATAAAAGGTAAGCTCTCTAGGTCTGTTTAGACTAGACAAAACTCTAAGTCTAAATGAATAAAGTCTCATTTTCAAATATTTAGGCTTCCTAGTTACAGCATCATTTCCACAATACCTTAAATAAATTCACTATTTGCAGCCCCGAATATCAGTTTTGTTTTTCCATTACCACAGCCTTTGGGATTATGAATTTATATGTAAGGATTATTTTGTATTGAAAATTATGAAAAGAATGTAATTCTCACAAATTAACACTACAAAAGATCTATGTTTTTAACTAATATTTGTGTAATACTTAGCTGGATGGCTCCAACTAAAAGCTGGCTTTCATACTGTTAATATCTATAGGAAGAACAAATTAGTTTTTTACATACCTTTCCAAATATTCTTTTAAATACTTTAAAAATAATAGCCATTTAATATAAATTAGTTTACATTCTTAATGCCTTGTCCTAATGCTACAATGAGAACATGTGATGTCAAGATGTTTAGATTCAGCCAGCTTTCTTGTAATTTTTTGTAGTTTTAGAAAGCTGCACATGATAGAGGGAAAACATCTAACATGCCTATTGGTCAGCAGTTTCTCTGGGCAAACTCAGTGAGTTTTGTATCCTTGTAATTACTGAAGCATAATGGATTTATTGAATCTGGTTATGATATTTAAATTGAAATGATATGAAATCTTCACACAATCAAATTATCTTCACATTTAAAGCTACTGATAATCAACTTCCCAACTTAGGAAGGATGTTGAGATAGTAAAAATGGATCTGAGGAAGGGCAGAAAGGCTGATGAAGAGTGTAAAACACAAGTGCTATGAGGCATGGCTGAAGGCACTGGTGTTGTTTAGCATGGAGAGGAGGAGGCTCAGGGGTGGCCGTATCACTCCATGACTGCCTGAAAGGAGGCTGTGGCCAGGTGAGGGTCAGTCTCTTCTCACAGGCAACCACTGGCTGAATGAGAGGACACAGTCTTAAGCTGCACCAGAGGAAGTTTAGACAGGACAGTATGAAAAAATTCTTCACAGAAAGAGTGATTGGGCATTGGAATGGGATGCCCAGGAAGGTGGTGGACTCACTGTCCCTGAAGGTGTTTAAGAAAAGACTGGATGTGGCACTTAGTGCTGTGCTTTAATTGATAAGGTGGTGGTTGGTCGTTGGACTTGATCTCAAAAGTCTTTTTCAGTCTAGTTAATTCTATGATTCTGGGATTCTGTGATATCTGTCAGCATTTTCACCTCCCAAAACAAGCAACTAATCACTCATCAAGACTACTGCATTTTCATCACCACCTTCTTATATTTTTGATAAAGTCCAAAACTTGAGATAAAAACTACAAGTATGTTTAAGAAGTGTGTGAAACTGTAGTTCCTGTGTGACTGCAGGTAAACCATAACTCAACACTTTTAAACGTTGCTCTATCCAACTTAGCATAGTCCTGTATTCTGCTATGTTGGTGTTTTGTGCATGTAGATTTAATGATAAGTGTAGACAGAAATCAAGCAACAGCTGTTCTACAAACCCTGCAACTTCACTATTAAGTGGACTATTCCACTAGTTGTTCCAAAGAATATTAGAAAGACAAAGCATATAAATTTCCGATCAAATTTTAGAAGAACTTTTTTCTTAGTTTTTTTTCTCCATTCTGAACTGGCAGAGTACCCAATGTGTCTTCCTCATCCAGTCAAGATAAAATATTTTAGAATGCAATCAGAGGGCTCAACCAAATTCAGAAAGAATATTCCCTACACTGGATGTTTTTAGAAATGCAGTTGGAAATATTTTTTAAATATAAAAGGTGGTACCCTAACATATCCTTTTCTTTCCCAGATTTTGATGAAGAAAATATAGTAAAAAAACCTGTTTTAAGGTTGCAGACTGATATTTAAAAGATAGACTGACATACTGTCTTTTATGTCCTAAATAGCTTAGGAAATTTCCCTTGAAAATTTTATTACATTTTTAGGTTCTGTCTTGTTTATCTTTCTGTGCTTTAAGGGCATGATTTGTGAACATTCATGTATACCGTTCCCTTCCTATCAGCTTTTTAGCACGTTCATTTTTAAAGGAATTTCATTCATTTCATGGTGCGCTTGGGCAGCTGTAAATGAAAAACTCATCCAAGAAGTGTCAAAACAACTTCAGCCAGATGTGATGGCAGGAGAGAGTTCGTTGTTTTTCTGTGCTCATGCAGACACTGTGGTGCAGGATGTTTCCACTGTCAGAGTCATAATACAGCAGTTCTGATGCCATACTAGGGGTATTTAAATCTGACTTGGAAAACCCATGCCTGCTGTTAAATTTGCATTGTATAGCTGTTATGTCATTGCAATGACATTTGTTTAGTACTAAATTATCCTGTATCATCCCCATTCCCTTTCAGTGTATCACTACGGAGTGTTAAAAAAAACCAGCAAAATTGGTCTAGTATATCAACCTACTAAAAATACCAGTCCAAGTAGCCAAATTGTATAGTATATTTAATGATAAATATATACATCTTAAACAGATACATATAAATTTTATATTTAATAACAATCAAAACATAGATTCTTAAAATATATTCCATTATTATTAGCAAGATATGAGGACAATAGCATAGTTAGTTGTTTTAAGAGAAAAAAAAAAAGGAAAATTACTTGCACAAAATGATGTTTTCTTACACCACAATTTTTTTATGTGGCTTGTATTTTTTTACCTTAACTATTACATGTAATAGTTAAAAATATTATTTTACCAGTAGATGTCAGTGTAACCATTGAACTCAACTATAATATAAGACTATATTCTTTATATTCACTACTGCAGAAAAATGAAAGTATACTAATAAAAGTTATATCATGAAACAGTTAGTGTGGTGGTTTGGGAAAATACTGAGTCTGTTTTTCTTACACTGTTTCATTTATAACTTCAGAAACTCAAAGAGATCTTCTGTTCATAAAATGTCAGAGGTATTTTCTAGGCGTCTTCTTTACTTTCTGAACAGTAACTCTAATTTTCCTTACCGCCCACCCCCCGACCCCAAACCTACTGAATGTACATTAATATGTAGCATTAACAGAAATAGGTATTGAGACTTGACTTTTTCCAAACACAACCTAGGATTACCCATCCAAAGGCACAGCTACAATGGATCAAAGATTACTGTAGCTTTCTCTGATCTTTCCAGGCAGAGTTCAGAGCTGAGTGAACCACATGGTGGCTTATATAGGCAGTTAAGTTGGCAAGGCCATATATCATGAAATGGTAAGTTTAGAATCTCATTAAAAAGTAAAATAGCTGTTCTTCCTTATTTTAAGTTTTCAAATGCCAAGACTGTGATTCTTTACTTTTTCCTGCAATAGCTGATGCTAGTCATAACACTTCTGGCAGAAAATTCGATTCTTCATGATCATTTAAATGTTAGTATTGTCATTAACTGTTGACAAAGAAGCACGAAACTCACTCCAAAACCCAAAGTCCATAGGAGAATGAAATCTGTTGAGATGTTTACTGAAACCAAAGAAGGAGAAGCAGAGAAAAGAAAAACTGTTAACAGCTACACAGTCAGACTCTTAAAGTAACTAGTACAAGCTACTTTCAAGTTAAATAAAGTCATTATGGGCAAATACTTCTACAAATGGTTCTACTTCTTCTGGTTTTTAGAAACTTGTGTTAGAACTCCCACAATGGAATACTAAACAGGGTAATTTGAAATGTAGGCGTTTCATCAAGCTACACGTTCCCATCTTCTCCCTGACTCCTGTTCTCTCTGTCTTGTCTGTATACAAATATCAGTTTCTTGTAATGAGGTGGAATATTTTGTGAATCATTTGACAAATGTACAATGTTTTATAAAGATGCCAGGATAATCAGGAACAGGTCTGTTATTGACTAACATCCTTCTTGGCTTCATGAATCATAGAAAGTTTAACATCTCTTCATCAAACTCAACAGACTGTATAATTTACAATCTCCACAGTTCTCCTGAAGGCCAGTAATCAGTCCCACATTGCTGATCACTACCAGATAGCTGACATTAAGATGGATAAAGTACATAATATTCAGAACAGGAGAATGGTTAGAGACTTGGGATGAATATGCCTCAGTGACAGTAAGTTCTCTGATCGGATACGTGAACAAGAAAGAAGAGAGATGAAATCAGGCACCCAGGAGACTCTAGTTAATACACAGCTTGGAAAATTAAGGTAGGATCGAAGCAAAGAATACTCTTTATGAAGGCACTAGCCTCTTAAAATCAACAGACCCATGAAAGCAAATGGAACATAACACATAACACTGCAAAACCTTTCACCCATTTCTCCACTACTTCTATCAATCACACAGCAATGCTATGTGAGAAGGGTTTGCCCTTGTGAAAGAGCACCTTTCCAATTGTTGGTCTCTGAAGAGCTAAACTCAAATTAGTCAGTAACATTTTGAAAAAATTCAATGAAAAATTTGATTCCCTCAGTACTAAAGTTGAAAGGAAAGATACAGGTTTAGAACCATAGGCAGAAGATAAATTTCACACAATATTACATAACAAGTACAGAGTTTTAGGGAGGGAAGACTACATTTAATTAAATGTTATCACTTTTACTTAAAGATATCTTTAAAAAAATGATAGGAGACTGCCTGTTTTCAGTTGCCAGGCTGCATAGGCATTCAGATTTTGCTAATATCTTCTGGATTAATGTTCATTTTGCATTGTCTGCACTGTAAGAGTAAGATCTTCATGCTATTACATGTGCAAGACCTTTCATAACCTTGGTGGCTTTAATACCCCTTTGGTGGCTTGACCTCAACACTAGGTATGAAAATTCACCATGGTAGGGAAATCATAACTTTCCATGATAAAATCATACCCATCTAGGATCTCACTCTCACATCTGCCTTGCTCACTGCTGAAATGGCTGCTTTCCTTGATGCACCCTACTGACCCAAATATAGCTGTCCTGAGCATGGTCCTTAGAGGGGCAGCTTTCCAGACACAGGTGAGCTGAGCTCAAACCACAGCCTTTAAAGTACCTGCTCTGCTGCTGACAGGTATCAGGACACTATGTTGTGAAACACGATAGCTCACCAGATAGTGGCATCACTTTAACACCATGTGCAACTTGGTTCCTTCATCTCACTTTCTTGGAATTTAGCAAGTACAAATTGCAACCCATCATAGTAATTCTTCACTGCCATAACATAGCAAGGCTATCCAATTTCTATAGCTTTGCAATGAATACTTGACATAATTTGATGAGATATGCACCACTGCTAGCTTACTCAACGGCTAAGCTCAGCTGGAGTGGATGGCTCTGTGCCTTACCCTCTATATTACTTGGTGGTGTTGCAAAAAATAAAGGAACTGAAGTAGCATAAGGAAGATAACAACTTTTCAAATTTTTTTTTTCCTTCTGAAGACTGCTAGATCACTTCATTTACTGAGGAGGATTTTTAAGTGAGATTTATCAGAGGAACCCACAAATGGAATATGGAAAGCAGCCTGTCCTAATAAAGTTCTTCATAGCAACAGGCATAAATGTGCCCTCTAGTGTCAGCAGTGGTTTTTCAATGATTTGTCTCAGTGATACAGTGGTAGAGGCAATATTTACTTGGTACTGTTATGACAGGTGGGAGTGGGTTGGAGACAGAGATGACACACATCCCAGGATTTTCATGCAACAACTGTGATCTTTATTGTTTCAACCTAATTCATATAGGGTATTTGAAACACCCCAGTCTAAACCACTGATTGGTCTGATCTCCACACAGCCCAGGTTCCTGGCCAGTGAGGTGTCTGCAGTTTAGAATGGAACATGAGTGGGTGAAGTCCCTGTGTAGATTTGAATCCAACCTAGATTTGAATTCCTGCCTCATCTGAGGACCTGTTTTACCTCTAGGTTGGCTGAGGTGGAAGGTCTAGTATAACCAAATTTATTTGGCAGCTACAAGCTAGCTGCAACCGTGACAGGTACTCGGAGGAAGGCACTGGAGTTCAATTCCATAGAGCATCTAGGCACCAAATTTCTAGCCCAAAAGCTTTCTTTGCTTAGGTCTTCAGCACTTAAGATCAACTAAAGGGGTCCCAGTGCCCTGAGATGAAGGACAATTGCTGTGAACATTATAAACACACTGTAGGCCCTGTGCAGGATCTGCTGTTCCAGATGAATCGCTCTTAAGTCCATGGGACCTCATGGGACTCATCTGAGAATACTGAAACTTCTGGCTGGTGTCATTGCAAGGTCTCTCTCAAGGATTTTTGAACAGTCTTGGACTCTGGAGAAATTTCAGTTGACTGAAAGCTGGCTAATGTTGTCCCAGTTTTCAAGAAGGACAAGAAGGATGATTCTGGAAACCACAGGCCTGTCAGTCTCAGTTCAGAGCTTAGTAAAATTATACAGAAGATTATTGTTCTGGGAATTATTAAAAAACACCTGAAGGACAGGTGAGTATTGATCAGAGCCAGCACGGCTTCATGAAAGGAAAGTCTTGCTTGTCAAATCTAATTTACTTTTATGAAAAGGTAACATATCTAGTTAATCAAGGGGAGCCAGAACAGGTAATCTTTTAGCATTTCAGTAAAGCTTTCAATGCTGTCTTTCACAGTATTCTCCCAGAAAAACATGTCCTGTGCAGAAGACAATAAATGCCTCGTGAGCAACTACTGGCCCATGGGCTGGGCACAGGGGGTTTCAGTGACTGGGGTGGCAGCAGACTGGTGACCTGTCACTGTTGGGGTTCTAAAGGGCTCCATCCTTCGCCCTGTGCTCTTTAACATCTTCAAAAATTATTTGGATGCAGGACTTGAGAGGATACATACTTAGTGAGTTTGCCAGTGACTCTGAATTGGGAGGAGTTGTCTGATTCTCTTAAAGGCAGAGAGACCCTGCACAGGCATCTTGATAAATTCAAGGGCTGAGCAAACGCCAATGACATATTGTTTAGAAAAGAGAGTGCCAGGTTCTGCACCACTGATGGGGCAACCCTGAATGTATGGTCTGTGCAATACATTTTTGCCCTCCAGATGCTTTCATGAATACTTTATAGTGCTGCTGACATCAGGATTCTTATCACAGAGTGGGAACTTGATGTCCTTTTGAAAATGCCTAGCTGGGCAGCAGGGGGCAGGCTTCCATGTGAGTTTTGGAGAAAGTAGATTGGGAAATGAGAAGCTGGAAAACAGGGCCATGCAAAGGGACCTGGGAGTCCGGGTTAATGGCAAGTTGAACAGGAGTCAGCAGCACCCTGGCAGCCAGGAGGGCCAGCCCTGTCCTGACAGCATCGCCAGCCAGGCAAGGGAGGGGATTGTCCTGCTCTGCTCTGAGCTGGGGCAGCCTCACTCCGACTGCTGGGGGCAGTTTTGGGCATGGCAATATAAGAAAGACATTAAACTATTACAGAGTGTCCAAAGGAGGGCAATGAGGATGGTGAAGAATCTTGAGGGGAAGATGTACGAGGAGTGGCAGAAGTCACTTGGTTTGTTTAGCCTGGAGGAGACTGAGGGGAGACCTCACTGCAGTCTAAAAATTCCTTGTGAGATGAAGAGGAGGGATAGGCAATGATCTCTTCTCTGTGATGACCAGTGACAGAACCTGAGGGAATGGCCTCACGTTGTGTCAGGGGAGGTTTATGTTCAATATCAGGAAAAGGTTCTTCATCCAGAAGGTGGTTGAATACTGGAATGGGCTCCCCAGGGAGGTGGTCATGGGAGAGAGAGTTCAAGAAGAGTTTGGACATCATTTTCAGACTCACAGTGAGATTCTTATGGTTGTCCTGTGCAGGGCCAGTAGTTGGACTTTGACAATCTTTGTAACTTCCCTTCTAACTCAGGATTATTTATGATTCTATGATTCTAACAGTTTGGTGAATTAAGCCCTAGCCTTCATTCAGGGCAACAGAAGAAAAGCCACGTCCTCTGACAAAAGCATAAGGGCAAACAAATCGGTAGTAAATACAATGAGGAACTTGTCTTGTTGCAGCCTCCTGTTTTTGTTTCTTTTCTAGCCAGTACCAGGTGCCAAACTAATAAAGATTGGCACATAAAAGAGTGAGCAACTTGGTCAAAGTTCAGTTTCCTCTCATTCTCCATAATGGTGCCCTCAGGACTGCAGTGCTATGGTCCCAACAGCTTGGCATCAACCAAAGGCATAAACACTTTAAAATACTTAGGATTAAACATACTGAAAGTATGCATCATGAAAGTAATAGAATTGCATATGAGTGTGCATTGATGGAAGCAATAAGATGAGTTTGGCTGCTCGTGTTGGCCTGACCCATTAGGCAAATACATAAAAAGAAAAAAATACATATAATCTGATTTGAAACACAGATTATGTAGTTCACATCCATGGTAGAGCCAGTTCAGTATTTTAATTCACAAAAACATGAATAAAACATAGTTTTAAAAGACAGTAAATAGGGTCTTCATATAATTTTGAGGAAAAGGAGTTTTTTTAAATAGAGAATGACTGACTGATAAGTACAGATAGAACCAAATATTGAAGACATTTGGAAACCTAACCCAGATGCAAATTTTGTCTTTGTGTCTGTAATGATCTAAATCAAAAGTGAGAAATGAACATCACAGAGCTTGGAGGTAAGGTAGTAATAGAAATCTGGGTGTGAATTCTGTGATTCTAATGTGTGTCTTCACACCCATACTACTTTTGAAGGCACCCCCATCTTTATGTAAATGATGAATTCCTAAAATGTGTACCATATGATTTGCAGAATAACAATGTCCCAGTTTTGCATAAATTAAACAGCAGATCCTGATAACTAAGCTTTCCCATTTACATTACGCCTCAGTTCCAAATCCATGGGATATAAATGAGGGCAGCATATGGTCCAGAATGGGAAAGCTGTGTGACTTTCATGTATGCACCATGGGAGCAAATGGCTGTCCCACAGATGGTGCATCTCCTGTATGATGGATGCCAACGCACAGGAGGATGAAGCCATGAGTAGCCTCTAGAGGTCCCCAATGGCAGGCATGCCTAGAACAGATGCTAGAGCTACACAAAGGGCTTGCAAGGGTAGGTCTTTTTACATCTTGGCTTTCTGCTTTCAGCTCTTGTCTGTATGTGGACATTTATGGCATAGCTGAATGATCTTTCCATAAAGCTGTACTATAGTTAGAACTTCTCTGTGACAGCAATAATAATACAAATAATTTTATTTCAGATTAATCACTTTAGTTTTTATATGAGCAGTGCAGGGAACAGACACATTTTTTGTGGTTTATTTTTAACTCTCTTGGCCTGAGGCTGTGAAAAAAATTTCACACAGCAGAGTAGATGCTACTTCCATATTCCACAGACTTCCATAAGCACAAATTACATAAAATGCCATAAACATTGACAGAAGTGAACATTTAGACACAGCCAACAGGGACAATATTACTGATAGGAAAGTCAGAAAAATCTTTATGTGGAAAGTAATTCAGTCCACTGTTATATTTTTAAATATCAGGTTCAGTTATGTGGAGAAGAGTTATAAGATTTTGAAAAGAAAAAGAACTCTAATTTCAAAAACTGCTCTGTATTTACCTATGAATCCATATCCAGCTGTAAACAATAAACGAGTTAGCCCACAGGGATCCCAGCACACTGGTGCGTGTCCCATCAGCTATAATCAAAACACACATATAAAGCAGCAGAAAATTGGCACAACAAAAAGAAAAGAAAATACTTGTGACAAATGGCAGCACCAAACTTAGTAAAGCAAGGCACTGTGAGCATACAAAACTCCTCTCCCTGGTCTTCTTCCCATGGCTAACCACATCTCCTACACCCTACCTGCTCTGCATGCACTTTCCTCCTGACTCCTCTCCCAGTTCCTCCTCCTGCAGCCGTGCTCCTTTGCCCTTTAGATGCTTTCATGAATACTTTATAGTGCTGCTGACATCAGGATTCTTATCACAGAGTGGGAACTTGATGTCCTTTTGAAAATGCCTAGCTGGGCAGCAGGGGGCAGGCTTCCATGTGAGTTTTGGAGAAAGCAAGTTGTGGGAGCTAGGCCAGGAACAGAAAGGATTGATCCTTCTTGATTATCAGCATGAGGATTTATGATCAGAGCCTGGCCAGCAGAAAAGAGATCAGACACATGCTAAAGTAGGCATGGGTGCAGAGATGTGGCAGCAGCAGCCTGTGTGGTTTACTCCATATAGTGGGCTTGATGCTGTTGGGGAATGCTGTCTGATGACTCTGCTTCAGAGAGAACCCCCAAAATCTTCTCCCACGTGCTTCACATGCACATGAAGTATGTCTCTTCACAGTTTTGTCTCCTTAACCTTTTCCCCCTCATTCTACAAAACAGTTTTCTTTCATAACAGAGTTAAAGTGAGTCAGCAAACTTCCTTGTAAGAATTCACCTCAGCCTTTCAAAAAGTTGTGCTATCATTTTCTAAGGACAAGGGTCAAGAAAGAGCAGGGATAGATCAGGATTATTTTTTGCCCTTGTCCAGGTGTAGCTAAAATCCCAGTTCATCCACAGCATAGAAGAAGGATATGATGGATAGATGGAAAAATTTATAAAATCTTGCTATGTTTGAGATCACAGAACAGATGTGGATCACAGATCTCTAGCAGATTCACTGTACTGGGGGAATCCAAAGAAAAGAGTTTTATGTGTGGTCATTCTGTAAATTAAGGGCAAGACTGTATGTATATTATAAAATCTTAATCCCTGAATTCTGCACCCCCCCCCCCCCCCCC
>NW_024528933.1:3314696-3317901 GCF_017590135.1 Pyrgilauda ruficollis | reverse complement strand
TGTTCCCCCCCCCCCCCCCCCCATCTTTCCTTTATCTATTTCTTTGATTTGTGTTTAGAGTCAGTTTTATTAAGGGCATTCGGCTTCATCTTACTTTTCTGTTCCAAATATCTGGCAGGTTTTTTATTCCATTTTGCTTTTCCCCCTCTTAAACAGTGGTGGATCATTTTTCTCAGCCTTTCATTAATCTTTTCTTCAAAGTGTTTTGAGATTTTTCAGAATTCTTCTTTTCTCTGAAGACCTTTTTCCCATTTCAATTCTATTTTTGAGAGTGAATTAGTTCAATCTCTTTTCTTCTACCTTTCACTTTTTTTTTGTCCTAAAAATCGCACTATAGCTGGAATTAGAAAGCCTTTCTAGAGATTACCATTATTGAAAACAATGTGTCTACACAGATTGAAAATTACAGTCATTCACTGAGTACGGAACTGTCATTAAGAAGCCATTTGGTCTTCAGCAGGTCTATAAACACCCATGCATACTATCTAAATAAACACATAACATGTATAATGTGATTTAGTGTTCCATATTTAAAAATTTCACAGCTACATGTGCATGACTGTATAAAGTCCACTGCCCTCTCCACTTTCAAAAGTGTCTCATAGGGGACCAAATATATCTCTGAGTAGTTTTGTAAGAGTCACTGAAGTAGCACAAAAGAACAATCTGTCAGAGAGAGTTCTGATAGACATCGAAGACCCATAAGAGATCTAAATTTGTAAAATACAATGAGAATTAAAAATAAAAAATAATAGCATGCATAACTGGTTACTGTTTTTTACTAATTATATAATTTGAATTTATATAATTATTTTTATTGTTACATTTACTCAGTAGAATCTTCCACTCACAAAGTTATATACACAATGCCTGACAAGTTGTATTTGATACAGGCAGTGTCATGAATCAATTTACATTAACATTTAATCATTAAACCAACTTTCACTATTAAAAAAAAAAGATGAAAGGCTAACTAGATTTCTAGGCACCCACAATAAATTTCCAAATGAAAAATGCATCATCTCCTCAGTTACAATAGTATAGATCAAAATTATGACCCTTTTCTTCCACCAATTTTATTGAGAAGGAAATTAATCTTAGTAATTTTTTTCCATTTCTCTTTTTTGATGTAAGGTCACCTAAAGTTTGGTAACTTCAGTAAAGCCAAGACAAGCAACTTATTTCTTAATATAGAAAATGTCCTCTAATAGCTGCTAAAACACAATAGAAAAAAATAAATCCTTCTAGTCATGAAGATGTAGCAAATCAGCACACTGCATTTAAAGCTCCAAAGTTTAAATTTGACCTGCTTATTGACATCCAAGTGAGCAATGGAGGAGTTTTATTTGGAAATATACTTGGAAAGCATTAAACCCAGTTTTGTCAGCAATAATTTCACTGTAGTGAAATACTACCATACTACCTTCTTGTAGTATGCAGTTTGCTGGCATTAACCCAGAAATAACCTACCAGAATCACATGATCTTGTTCTTATACATGTTCAATGAGCATTTTGGAAAGAATCACTAAAAGGAAACATAGTATCTCTTCTGTTTTGCATGCAGTTTATTATCTTTGGTCTCAAATGCAGAATGTCAGAGTCTTAAGAAGGACTTTTCAATGACAGAAGTAATTTTTCACAATTATAATACAGAGACAACAGCATTTGGAGTTTAATTTACAATTTACTCACTGCTGCCTCTCTCACTGGAATTAACGTGGTCAGAAATTACTTCCAAAAACAATTCTCTTATGTAATTTTTTTTCCCACACAGTTGCACCAGTTCTTAGACTCCATTTTCTTTTATTTATTAGAAACTTAAAGAAAAATTATTTTGATTGTATTTAATTGTCTCAGTCACAGAATCATAGGATCACAGAATGCTTCGGGTTAGAAGGGACCTTAAAGTTCACCTAGTTCCAACATCTGTGCTGTGGTCAGAGGCATCTTCCAGTAGAAGAATCATAGAAGCAAATTGTGGCTGAGGCTAGCCAGCACCTCTAGAGCGAGCCCAGTCCCACCTGTCCTTATTAGAGGCAGAGCAGAGAGCCTAGAGTAGAGACAGCTGCAGCATGCTGCTCAGGGGTATGTCCAGTAGGGTTTGATTATCTCCAAAGACAGAGACTCCACAGCCTTTGTGGGCTCTTCATCAGTGTTCAACTGTGATTGTCATTAAAAAAAAAAAAAAAAAAAAACAAACAAAAAAAACCAAAACAACAAAAGAAGGCTTTTTAAAACTTATGTTTAAGCAGTATTTACTGCATTTCAGTTCAGTTTGTACCCATTACTTCTCATCCTGTCACTCAGCAAAACTGAGAAGAGTCTGTCTCCATCTTCTTTAGTGCCCCACCACACATGTTTTACACATAGATTAGTGTCTCCTGAGTCTTCCTTAGGGTAAACAGTTTCAGAAGTCTCAACCTGTTTTCATATGACAGATGCATCAGTACTTGCAAATTTTTAACGACCTTTCACTGTATGTAATGTCTACTTTTTTCTTGTGCAGGAAAGCCCAGCACTGGACCCAGCATTCCAGGGAGGGTCTCACATTGCTGAGTGGAGAGAAAGGATCACAACATTTGGTCTGATTGTAGCACTTTTTCTAGTGAAGTTCCAGACACTGTCAGATTTCTGCATGGAAAGGACACACTGCTGACTCATGGTCAGACTAGTGTCTACCAGAACTCCCTGTAAAGTTGCTTCTGCAGAGCTACTTTCCAGCTGGTTGGCTCCCAGTCTTTGTTGTTGAATGGAATTATTCATCACCAGATGAAGACTTTGCTTTCCACTCATTTAAACTAATGGAGTTCCTTGAATCCCACTTTTGAAGTGTTTCCAGGTCCCTCTGAAAGCCTGCAAGGACAACTGATGTAACTAGCCACTCCTCCTGGTTTTGTATCTTTAGCAAATATGCTGAGTGTGCACTCTGTCCCATCATTAAGGTCATCAAAACAGGTATTAAACACTATTGGATCAATACTGACTCCTGTAGGAAACCTGTAGTGATTATCCTCCAGCTGCAGTTCCTGCTACTTTTACATTTCTTTATCTAGTAAAGAGATTTTGACAGCTTTCAGTCCACCTCACTGTGCATTTACCTAGCCCATACCATCTCAGCTTTGTCAGCATTTTCTGTGATAGTGGCAAAACCCTTGTTAAATCAAGCTTAATAGCATCTACTTCTTGTCATCCCCCCTCCCCCCC
>NW_024528933.1:2961856-3314627 GCF_017590135.1 Pyrgilauda ruficollis | reverse complement strand
CCCCCTGCCCCCTAGCCCTCGTCCGTAAAGCACTTTTTATCATTGTAGACGTCTACGAGAATGGTCAGACGTGATCCCACTTTATACATCCAAATGGATTTCTTCAAATACCCTGCTTGTCCTCAATATGCTTTGAAAAAATTTTCAGAATTTTTAGTCCACAATCTTCTCGGGGATTAAGGTGAGACTGAGAAGTGTTTCCCCATATACTCCTTGCCCTTTTTGAAGACAGGAGTGATATTTAATTTCTTCCCATCATCAGGGATCTCTCCTGATCACCATGACCTTGCAGAGACAACCAAGAGTCATTTCACAGTGACCTGGGCCAGCTCTCTCAGCACTCACAGGTACATTTTTTGAGATCCCAGAACCTGTGTATGCTCAATTCACTTAAATATACTCTAGCCAGATTCCCCTCCAGCAAGAATAAGTTTTCTTTGCTCTAGATTCATGTTTGTTGGTTTAAACTGACTGTTGCTTAAACTTGAAAATATTTTTCAGAAGGGATTTGGTCAAATGACTCAGGAATTTTAATAATCACCAAAACACAACACCCCTGCATCACTACTTGAAAAATTGACACTAAAACTTAGTAATACTACTTTTTTAACTTTGGACAGAAAAGTTAAGAAAACTATTTTTTTTGGGAGGAGTAGGAAGAGAGAGGTTGGCTGAATGTTAAAAGTTTTGAGAAAACTAATACCCTAAAAAGTCCTTCATGTGCAGGTAAACAGTTTAAATCAATGAAATTAGAATGCAGTATTGAACAAATTTGCATTAGTGACCTTTATTAAATGGACTTTTCTCAGATCTCCGAGATAAGCAAAAAACTGTTAAATATCCAAGTTGGATCCAAAACAAGACTGTGCAAGTACTGAATTCTTTTTGAAAGCTGTACCTTCAGGAGCAGGTCAATACAGAGTCATGGATGTGTGTTGATCTGGCTCCCATCCACACAAGAAGAGTTTACTTGGGAAAAAAAAAGACAGTGGATACTGCCATCAAAATATCATCTTCTGCTAATACTAAGATTTTTTTCTATAGAAACAAGAGCTTATTTTGAAAAATGATTGTCTTTAAATATAAGAAATTGCCTCAGACAAGATAAAAAATGAGTACCCCAAGCTTGAAGAGTATGAAAACCCTATCCCAAAAAATAACAAAACATAATATGCAGAGCTTAAAACAATAAAACTTCCAATAAGACAAAACTTCTGCGCATTTGTTAGTGCCATAGGCATTATCCAATGTGTAATGAAGACCCATCACATTTATGCCAGACATGAAATAAAACTAGATGAACCTCTGGAAATACAGTTCATAGGCAAAGATGAAGGATTAGATGTAACTTCACTGTCTGGATCAATCTCTGTTCTTTCTTTACATTTAAACACACCACTAACTGCCATATGATCTGTAGCTCAAAGTAAAACGAACAGTAAAAAAGTTTGATCCATACCAGCTGGCAAAGAGTTGGTTTTATGTCAGCATTAGTAGGATGTGCAGGAGCTGTGTTGGGATTTAGTGGCTCTGCAAAAATATCTGCATGCTGAAAACATCAGTTCTATGGAGTCATCACTGTTTCTGCTGGGTGTTACCTGTCCGGAAACAAATGCTCACCCTCCCAGAAATGTACTTTACTTTGACACAATTCAGGAAGGAATGTTCTTTGGGAAGAAGGAAAGACGGAAATGATCTGGGAAACAATGATAAATGTTGAAATCAACCATCAAATCTACATACTTCTACTCAGTGTGAGATCAGGAAACAGGAAATGTGCATAGTGTTTATTACCCACATACAGCAGTGAGACCAGCTGCCTACATGTCCTGGAGTGGTCAGGATAATCCTGTAATTAAAAATGCACCTCAAAAGGGGAAAAAAAAATAAATCTAGGCATCTCATACTTGATGATGGATGTGTGGAGGAATAGGAGAGCAAAGAGCACTTAAAGACCACTGTTAGGAATTTCTGAAGAGCTGATTCCATGCCATGTTCACAGTGCAGTTTTCCTGCACACAAGCGCATCCTCGAGCGGTTCAGACACCTTCTAGAGATCCTGTGCCAGGACATCCTCTTTCTTAACCAGATATACAAGCTGTATTTTTCTTAGAAGGCAAGAGATGCTACTGTAGAAATGTAACACTAGACGTAATTCTACTAGTGCCTGGTGCCAACAGAGAAATGATAGAGATATGCAACTATGATTAACTCTAAAATATTATTTTTATGCTACCACCCTTCACCATAAAAAGAAAAGCGTTTCTGAGATCTCAATAGCTAAAAGGATGGAGATCATCCATAAGGGGAGATCCTTTTTGTAGGTATGGCAAATGCAGAATTCCTCTCTGGAAGACACAAAATTGCAAAACCATTTCAATTTTTTTTTCTTAATGTATAATGGATACTCTATCCATCCTCTATGCATTGCAGCTTCTAAGATGTATACTTTCTTCAACTTTAAAATTCAATACAATGGGACAAACCTTTCTAGAGAACAGGATTAAATCTGCAGAACCACTAGCAAGTTATATCCTTTACTCCTACATTCACACAGACAGAAATGTTGGCACTGAGCAACAGAACATCTTGGGGTTGATTAAGGACCATTTGACTACAGACAAATTACTTTCACTGATTTTTGCTAGACATGAGAGAGTGGTTTGATGGCAGGACTGCATAAGGGAAGGCACAGGTCCAATGATTCACGACAAATGAGCCTTACCTGTAGTATTTTAAAGTGAAAAAAAAAAAAACAGTTAATGCAAAAACTGTAATACCCATGCCTGTTTTTGTAAGGCTTTTTTTGAGTAAACCATCTCAAAACTCATATTCTGTAAAACATATAGTAGTAATGATTATTGGTGTATCAGAGAGCAGTGCTACACAACAGCCTCAATGGTTTGACTAAGCCAAGCTCTGAAAAGGAGAAGGAGGGATAACATTTCTGATTTTAGGTAGAGATAGCCTTAATTCTCTCTCTACTGGGTTTTCACTTAACCCCAGAGTTACCTTAGAAGAAGCGCAGCCCAGCTCCTCTGATGCTGAACAGCAGAAGAGCTAGTGTAAAGATATAAAAAAAGTACAAATCCTACCTTTTTTGGGGTAAGACTGTCAAATACTGGTGCCTTTTACAGATATATTCCATGCATACACTTAAAATCACTAAATGATATTTCACTTTGCTCTGACTGACGGTGGAAAACATAATGGCAAGTTAAGTCTTTTGGGGTTCCCCTCTACTTCCTACACCCAAAGACATTAATTTTGTTGTTTGTCCATCTGCTTTTCTGCTGTATTTTGTTCCAGACTTGTGTCCGTGATATGAATGTCAAAACCATGTCATTATGACCAAAAGCAAATGAACAATGCACAAATTCTCAGTGATGTTTCACATATATAGTGTAATGGATACATGAGCATTTAAAAGTACTATGCTGTAACTCTGCTCCAAGTGCCTGCTAGTGTAGCAAGAGATGAAAGGTTAAAAATTTCTCCTTGTCCTTTCAAAAGTTCTGCTTTGTTTTTAAGCTTAAAATAACCTCCAGTTCATCTGTGTCTCCCAAAAGGGAGCTGTTTGCAAACAACTCTTTCCTTTTGTCCCTGTCTACAGCTCTGCCTGCACAGACCAGAGCCTTCATTCTCCCAGCCAAGGCAAATGGGTTGCAATTCCCCTTGGACTTCATCCACAAATCCCCTTAATTGGCAGGAGAGATTGCCATTGAGTGGTGTGAAGGACTCTTTCCTCCACAGGGGTTGATTGTGCTGCCTCCACAGGACTACTCGCACCTGCCAGCCGGCAGAGCAAGAAGCCAGCATTGGTCATCATCAGATACGAGCCTCCTGCCTAGTTAGAATATAATGCTTTAAAGAGCATGTAGAAGACTACATGGAGTGCACTTGAATATAGCATTATTTTTTTGTGGCGAGCACTATAGCGCTTGGCACTCAAATGAGTCAACCGTTGCAATACAATGTCCTTGGATGGACTGTGTGGACTAAATAGTGAGTATTTAACGCTACCTAGGCAGTGGTGTCATCAAGGGATTACAGCCAGAGTAAAAGCAAGGAGTAAATTACAATGTATCAGAGGTCAGCACTTTGTGTTCCAGCTGTATCAACAATAAGAGCATCCTTTGCATCCCAGCTCCAGGATGGTAACTGCAGGAGAAAAGGTTTGTCCATAAAGGTATAACCATGGGGAAAAGCAAGCCAGAGAAAAATGCTCGGTAGCATCACTTTCTCAACTGAAGGGTACTTAGCAGCAGTGAATGTGAAGAGCCATGTGGGTTGGCAGCAGTCAGTTCTTGCTTTCAGGATCATAATGTTCAATGCACAATAGTAACTCTTTTCAAGCTGGTGCAGCTGTTCAGCTCCATCAAGCACCTACTGAGTTGAAGGGTAAGTGCTCTATTTGAACACTGAAGTCTCCATTTCGAAAGGCAAATGAATTTCCTGAAACCTGCAAAAGCCTTAGCAAGTCATGCAAATACCATATATGAGTTGGTCATGGTAATTTGAACACTTAATTTGGATACCCGTTTTCTCAATTAAAAAAAAAAAAAAAAAAAAAGAAAAAAAAAAAAAACCCCTTTACCCCATCTGTTTCTCAGAACCAATTTAAAAAATTTATTTGGAAACCCCTTTTTCAAATTAAAAAAAAAAAAAAAAAAAAAGGAACAAAAAAAAAATCCCTGTACTCCATCTGTCTCTATCTAGCTAGCCATTTTCAGTCTGTTTGTAGGTCCACAATACAATGTGAACTTGGAAGGCAAGTGGACTAACCAGCTTTATAAGACTAAATAGAAACAAGCAAATACTTTGTAGAAAAACATTCATTTGGCAAATGTCTTACTTTAGCCATTCATAAAAGTCCTGCGATCATATGCATTCTGGGAAAGTTTTCCCAAATTGTTCCTGTGTGCAATTCTTGCTTTGCACTTCACCTGACAGAAAGTAGTTGGACCTCTGTAACTCTAGCAATGTGAAATTCAAATTCAAATTGCCCTGTTCAGTTTTGTCAGGTGTTACACAGGAATTACACTGAAGAATATTAGGTAGCTCAACTCATCCTCGAAATTCTCCATTTAAACATATTACTGGATGGTGGAAGACTAGGGCTTGCCAGGTACCAGAGTCTTGAGTCTATGTGTCTGAATGGTTTCTAGCAAGACCACAGATCCTATTCACAGTGCAATGGTCATGACCCACTTTCAGCTGCCTTGCAAGTCATACTGTAATGGTGCTAATGTCTAGCTCGGCTGTGGATGGATAATGGAAAGGAGCATCTCACCTGGCAGTCAGTACCCCTGCCAGAGGCCATCAAAGAACACTGCCTTAGGTGAATCTCCTGTAGCACTGGGGTTGAACTAGATGATCTTAAGAGGTGTCTTCCAACATTAACTATTCTATGATATTGTGATACTGCTCAAACCATTTCTTGCACTTTGATAAAGGAAGAGTTACATATTTTAAAAGTCACGTCAACTGTTCTTGCATCTACAGCCTCCATGTTATGCCACATGATCACTGATGAATATGTTAAGTGTTCAACCATTACAGAAAAGATTTCACATTTGCGTTCAGTCTTTTTGGTTACCTGGAGATACTCAAAATGTGTAGCTTCCAGCAATAATCTGAAGCAAAAAATGAGCAAGGAGTGCCAACGGAAAGCAAGGTAAAGTTGAAAACAAATTTATGTGTAATACCCATGGATGCTGGAAAGGAATGTTGGCCTTATCACTCATGACCACACACCACTCATTCTTGAAGGAGGAATTAAAGATCTCACTTCAAAATATTGAAGCTTCTTTCCCATATGTGAACAAGATTGCTTTAGGACAATTTGAAAATTAGCTGAATGCTGCTGAAGACTGTTGTGCTCTTTGACCATTCACCCCAGAAATATTACATGCAATGTAAGATAATGTAAGGTCCCAAACAGGCTCATTGCACAAGAGAAAATTTTATCCAAAGACAATAGAAGTTACGAATGCTTAGAAAGAAATGCTGCTGCATGATTTGTTCTCTGGACTGGATGTAATTCCATAGAAATGTTGCAGTCCTGCCAAGAGAAAATTAAGGAAATCAGTTTCGGTGGGGTATTTGTTTTGTTTAGTTTTAAATCAGAGGACTGTTTATGATTCTAGGATTCTATGAACATTATATCTTAGCAAACAAAGCATTCAGGAAAAAATTTCAAGTTGGCATAACAGGTAACTTGAAAGATGAGTGGTTCATAATTATATAGGATGTTAGCTATTGAAGGAATTATGATCTGAAACTGGTTTTCCTAATGAGATGTGATTTTATTTTTCTTGTACCATGATGCCAGGAAAAAAAGGTGGAAAGGAGGATGTGATCACACAATCTTCCCTTGAGAATGCCCAGTGATACCCAGTGATACATCTTACAGCTCCACTTCTGCAAAAACCGTCTCCCTCCATCTGCACAGTTTCAGTAATGCCATTCACAGCTTATACAATTCATACTCGTATCCCCTGTATCTACATTATATATGTCCTCACTGAGATTTAGCTGTTAAGGAATTAAAAAGAATGCAGAAACCTAGGTAGTAGAAAGGAGGGAACAGGTTTAGAAATGCAGCTCTATTTTCCTCCCTCTAGTTTCCTCCCTCTGCAAAGGGAGGAAACTCCTTGTTAATTGACCAAGTTCCTTGCTAGTGATTTCAGTTGTGCTTAAAACTCAAAAGAAGTTCACCTTTTTGCACCTAGGTAAGAAATTATATAGTGTGACAGCACAATTCTGTTGAAAGTCATGGGTAATTCAATAAAAACAAGAATTGTAAATCTCTGTCAAACTTCTGTTTTAATCATCCCATTATCTCCATCTTGTCCTAGTGCTGAGTTACTGCTTGGCCTATACTTACACATCTATGCAGTCTCTGATGAGGTCTTCAATCACATTTCAGGAGGCCAATGCCCTCATCAGTGCTTTCTTCTTAAGATAAGAAGATAAGGATAAACAGTTCGTTCACTAACACAGAGTGGTGCCACGGTGGTTTCCTTGCAGTTTGGGGGAAATAATATACTGTACTTGTCTCAAAGGTAAAATTCATCTTTATTAAAAACAATTGGGATTTTATTGAATATAAATCAAATATCACTTAAATAACGCAGTCTGTCAGATAATTTCATAACATTTTCAGGCTATGTCAAAATATTTTGCGGCTACAGCACTACTGTAGCTGCAAACTCTACTGAAGATATTTGTATATATGATAAATTACCTTTATAATCTCATTATTAATATTGTATGTGCAGATACCCATGCCCGAAGACTGATTAACCTGGCTGAATTCCTGAAGCTTAATAATAACAGTAATTTTATGCAGTTGAATTTAATGTTGTAGTTGTGTTTAGTGTTGACTGAAACATGCAAGTTTCAGCCATCCATTGGGACATTAACATCTGAAACTTTGACTGGACTAAGGCCACTATTCAGTCCATAAAATTCTGTGTTTGGTAATTCAGACTTTAATATTTTCTCTATTCCTTTGCTAAACCATTCAAAATACCATTGGGAAAAAAAAAATAAAAGGGAAGGAAAAGGCCCTTTTAAATGTGAAGACAAACACTGTAAACATCTGTCAATATTTGTTACCTTTGTCCAATTTTACCAGTTTTGACTGAATGATTAAAGGTGAAAGATTGATAAATGAGAAATTACTTCTTTTTCTCTCCCAGTACTAGACTCCAGTTCAGCAAACCAAACTAATCTATTTGTCCTGCTGTGTCACTTCTCTATTTGTTCATCAGTATGTGTGTTACACACTATTCAAAATATTTATTGAGTAAAGATAACCCTGGGCCACAGCACTTCAGTCATTGAGAAGAAAGTGAAAAAAGGCAGGTAGTCAAGAATTAAAAATCATATTTTTTAGCCTAAGTAAACCTCTTTAACCCAAATTTCTGCTAATAAGATGTAGGAAAAAAGTTAGTGACTACTTCTATTGTCGTGCCAGACTCAATGGGTGGTTAATCCTAATTTGAATTTTAATTCAGTTTGAAATGAGTGTAAGGAGTGTGAAATATTGGACTAGAACAATTTATAGTGAAATAGAAGCTCTGGGGCAGCCTTAATCTACATATGCTTTTATCTGGATGAAAAAACATTTACTCTTTATAGAACATTTTTTTTTACTTCATTTTTCTTCACAATATACAGTGATTATTCTAGAATGTCACAGAATCCTTAATACACTTGCATCTACATCTTAAAAGAAACATGTCTGTGTCAGAAGCAGTTAAACACAGAAGTGTTTGGAGTTATTGGGCACATTTTTTATTTTTGTCTTACTTTCCTGTACTTTGTGTGTGTGATTTAGAAGACAGGCACTTTGTCAGAATTGCAATTTCATGTATAAAAAAAAGGGAAAAGAAAAGAAAATAAATGGCTTTGAGTACCATGCCTTAGTATTGCAACTATGTGAAGGAACAGAATTCACCAGTGTGGTATCCTAATTTCTTACCTGCTGAGTTTTGAGGTATATAAACTCATATCCCATTCTTCAAGACGCAGAAGGCGTAACAGTACCGTTTACAAGCTGCTTGAGAATTAAGTACTCTTTCCTAGACAGGGTCCAATGACAGCAAACAACTATGCTCATAGTCAATGTATTTAACTTGGTTAAACAATCTAAAGACATAAAAGACCATCAGATTCTTTGGCCACATTATTTTCAAGCAATGTGGTTGTATCACAGTAAAAAAGAATAAAGTAAAAAAAAATAATATGAAGATGAAAATTAATTTAAATTTTGCAGGGCTCTTCTAAAGGTGAAGGTTTGGAACACTTCTCTCACCTATTTTTTTGTGTGCTATGTTCAATCAGACTGTAAAAGTAAATCAACCTACTAAAAATAGATATAATCTACAAATTGTAAATAAACACACAGAAAAAAATCTTGCTGCTTGATACTGTGAGAGAAGACAATATATACTTGTGCACTCAGCCTAGTTTTCAGGGCCAGTGAACATCCCATTGAAACCTGCTGTAACCCACATGAAGGAAAATTACAGGTGTCCACCCCCAATAGTCCTCTGTGCCTGTAGCATACTTCTGTTATACAGGAGTTACTGGAAAACATCATCAAGGTAGACCAGACTGCTCATTAGGACTATGAGGTAGCCCAGCTTTACAGTGAAGATGTCATCCCCTGGCAGGATTCTATACCAGCAGCTCATTGCATTGCATATGCACTCATTAGGCTAAATTTTTATGGTAGACAGCACAAAACTAAAGCTGAATCTCAAGAGATCAAGAGATCCTCATAAAGGGCATGGTGTTGGGGAGCACATGGCCTGAAAGGAAATGAAATTTCTCCTTCTTCTTTTTTTCTTTTTTTTTCCTTTTTTCTCTTTAAAAACAAAATAAAAAACAAAACCCACAAATAAACAAACAAACAAACAAACAAAAACAAACAAAGGAACAAATAAATAAAAAACAACCCCTCCTCCCCCCTTCCCCCCCAAAAAGGCCTCCTTTCACCAGGACAAAAATATGTAAGTTTGTTTATTATCCAGCTTCTGGCACAATGTGGCCCTGGGGAACAGGACACAGCTGTGTTGCACAAGACCCTGAATGCAAGCACAGCCCACCAAGTGATTATTATTATTTTTCAGGAGCTCTGGCAGCACAGCCATTTATAAATCTAACCCACAGCAACAGTTGTGTGTAAGGCAGGAGCATCCTGTCAGGGACATATGGGCCTCCACAGGCTGGTGCTGAAACCTGGGGATGCAATGGTCCCACATACAAACTATCAAAGGCATCTGCAGGGAAACTCACCTGCACCCTGGCTTGAGTTGGATCCCATGCATACCCCACTCCTGACCCGTCTGTCCGGTCCCAGCATTTGTGCACAGGGGTCTTTCTTTCCATAATCGGCTATGCTGACCTCTGCTCTTCCTTGCAGCCTGAGGACTGCCTTTGTCTCAGCTCCTATCTTGGCAGTCCCTCGTCCCTCATCCTCATGCTGTAGCCCACTGACTGGAGTTTCCTGTTTTCCACCCCTGCACACAGCAATCTCTGCCTTATCTCCCTGCTGATTTCATTCTCAGCTCCATCTGTTCATTTGACATTTATGAACCTCATCAAGCTTTTGTTTTCAGACCCATCCAAATTTAAATACCTTCCATTGTATTTGTGCTTACTCGGTTCTCACATTTGTCACTGGGATGATAACTGTGCTGAATAACCTAAATTTGGTTCTAAATTTGGTTTTGACTTCAGCTTCTATCCTTTTCAAAAAGGCTGCTGTGCTGTCAAGGCCTCACAATGAGGTCCCCATGGCTAAAACAGTCTTTTTTTTTGTTCAGTGCCTGTTAGGTATTCTCCAGATTCATGAAACTTCTCATATAAGCATAGGTCCTCATCCTACCCCTGTCTTCTCTCAGCCATAAAAGGTATGTATTTGTGTTCAAACATCATCTGATTTTGTCAAGCTCTCTGTTAGTTTCATGCACTTACTGATTTACACTCCTGTGAGAAGCATTTTTTACTGTTTCGGGATGATTCTGTCATCTCTAAATTCAATAGGAAACCTTTCCTTCACCTGGCTTTCCTCCTCAGCAGAAGACAGGTTTGAAAAGAGAATACATTTTTTAAAAGCATATTTTTAAAACATATATTCCCTCCTCACTTATGGTTATATCTCTTGGATGGTTTACTCTCATCTGAAAATGTTTCATTCCTCCATAATTTTTTTCAATAGTGAAGTGTTACATAGATAAAGGCAGGAAGGAAATATACCTAACTTAATTTATCCTTATTTTTATCTCTAAATCTGATTTAAATCCCTCAGTTATTAAATCGGCTCAATTCCAAGTATGCCACCTGCACAGGATACTACGGGAAATATGTTGCAATCAGAAGGCCAGCTCAGGGGCTGAAATTTAAAGAAAAAAATATCCTACAATTCCCCTGCCCCGACAAACAAAAGCTTGAAAGCAAAAAAAACCCATTTCAAACATGCAAAGTGTAGTTTAACACTGATATCCCAACTTTCTAGATAATTTAAATCTCCACACTCTCTAGTCACCTGACTAAAGCATCCAGAGAAAATCCATCACTGTTGTGGGGGTTTTTGATCCATAACCTAGCTGGTTTTTTATTTTTAATATTATTCTTGGTTATTAGGCTAGGGGTTTTGGCAGCATGAAAGTATCCTTCTGACTAAAACAGCTATCAACTTTTCCTTTTACTTCCAGCCTTCAATTTTTTGAGTCCTGTTCTCCCTACCTGTTTTGTTCTTGTTCAAATGGTTCTCTGGACAGACACTTTTCCTTCCCAAGTACTTAGTAATGGTTGAAATAGGTTTAGTGAATATTTTTATCTTAATCCAAGGAATTTTAGTTCCATTATCAGCTTCACTGCCCATCACTGAATTTTATTTAATGTATCTATCTTTCATTATTTTTAGGACTGTTTAATAACCTTCATCAAATAAATCATGACTCTTCACTTCTCTGATTTCCCAACATGATAGCAAAAAATTTTGCATTTAAAAATGTTTTTCTCCTTCTCTCATATTTTCCAGCTTAGTCCACAAAGTGATCCAAAAATAGTCAATTAATTTTCACAAACTCTCTAAAAATCAATTACACTCATTTTGCCAAGCCATAGAACAAAATGATGATCACAGCAGATACTGCTCATATAAAGTCAAAGGAACTCAAAACCATAGGAAATTAATTAACAAGAGTATCTTTCTGAAATTAAATATGGCAAAGAACCACAAGAGTAAACAGAGACAATGACATAGTTCTGAACTTGTTATTTCATGACCAACACGTGATCAGCTTGCAACACCTGTATTAATAGCACAGCAATCTCAGAGTTGACTTCTGACTTTTCCAGGGTATAACATGGGGCAGCAGGATAGATTTGTGCAATTAAAATGCAAACACCTGGGCTGACTTTTAAAGACCAGATGTGCTTCAATTAAACAAGCCCTGAGGTTTGCTTAAAACTAGCACCTGCTTCCCGGTTACATGCAGTCACCTGGGTTTCTGTGTAAATTTTAAGTTTTGAATGTCTTTGGCTCTTTTTGAATGGGAAATGCTCTATTCAGGTACTCCTTTGCAAGCAAGTCAAATTACCTTTTCTGCAAGGTATGTTCCAAATTTAATTCTCACCCTTCAGCTTCCTGCAGAGGTTTGCTCCTAGATGTTGTAAAATAGCCAAGAGCTCAAAGCTGCCTGCTGTGCTGTCCCTCGGTACATAGTTTTTGATACTTTTAGCTGCAGCAAACAATGGCAGAATTGAAAGCAAACCTCTAGTGAGTCAGCACAGCTGGTTAAACTACAGCATCCCTTCGGCCACAGGAAAAAAGGCAAAGTTAGTCAGTAGCTGTAATCTAGTTTCTCTTGGCACCTTGCGGACACTTTGATAGGCTCTGCCTGGCAACTCCCTGGTCTATAACAGTAGAGATTTGACTTTGGGGATGAGCACATATGCACCCTCTGACTAGGGACTCCCTTGTGCCATCTGTTGTGTGTCAGCTGTACTGAACCAGCATGCACCCAAAAACTCACACATTTTGAGACTTGCAGGTAAGACAAAGCCGACAACTGCCTCCTGGTGAGCAGATTCATGATTAGAGGAATAGGGCTTTCCACAGATCCACAAAGTGAGCTCCGTTGTTCAAATAAATAAATCTCAAGTTCTGCATCCATGCTGTACTTAAAAATATATTACTATATTATATTTGGCCAGTGAGAAGTAAGCCAGATGATATACCAGTCAGCATCTCTTTCAGATATTGGAAGAAATTCTGATTTCTGTATGAATCGCTGCCTGCCTACTTTCCTCTCAGCCTTATTCAATGGTAGCTGATATAGCAAGAGTTTTAAAAACATTCATTTTTAAACAAATTTGAACTCAAGGGCCCCAGTTAGATTAGGAGCTGTTTAATTTTAGGGTGTTTTTAATGCCTGGTGGGATCTATGACAAAGGGGTAGGGCAAGATAGAAGGTCTCAAATTTTTTTCTGATAGTCTTTTCAATAGTTAGTGCAAAACTTCACAATTGGCAAGCATCATAAGCCAACTGGCCTAGTAAGTGGTCTAATACAACAGAGCAGAAATATCTCGGTGAATAAGCAGGTTACAGAGCCTGCCCAGTGGCAGAGGAAAAACTGCAAAATAAAGCTGCAGCTGTATTCAGCCTGGTGAGTCAGGCTGAATTCTTACGTGGAAGAAACTTGCTAGGGACTTCAAAGATAGTGCAAAAAAGCAAAAGTGTCCTTGATTTAAAGCAGAGTGAGCAACTGGCTCCTCAAGGTGCTTGTCTCAACTCCCTAAAGCATTGTGTAAATAGGTTGACATCACGGTTTTCAAACTATCTTAATTTTTATTCTAATCCCTCTTGTGATTGTTCTGCTCAAACAAAAACAAACAAACAAACAAACCCTCTTATGTTTAAACACAGCTTAGAACAAAATCACTTCTGAATCTGCAAAAACTGTTTTAACTCCAAGGCAGCCAAACAGCAGGATCAACAAAGAAATCCACAACTATTTTTGTCTGGGTGCCTGGGGGGGAGAAGAGATATTTGATGATTTGCCTGGAGCATCAGAAGGCTTAGCATCAGCTTTCAAAGTGTAAGATACACAGAGAGGGACATAAAATATTCAAAATTTGTTAGACTGGTCTTCTGCAGTGTCTGATGGCATTATGAGCAAATGGATCATTCAGTTTACCCAAAGGTACTCAGCTTGCAGAAGCCAGAGGGAGCTGACCTCACCTCTTGATATAAAGACTGAACATAAGCATGAAGATGTTATGGTTCTCTGTCTACAGCATTTTCAGAAGGCCTGACTTCATAGCTAGTCATTCCCAAGTTGGAGCCTGCTTTGTTCTGTTCCTGGGTCGCATCTCACGGTAGCCATTTTTGGGAGTGCACCTCTCGTGGGGGCACTGGCGCTGTGCCAGTGTCAATCCATGACATAAGTCTTCACAGGTTTTTACCCAGCTGGTCATTTCTAGAAGGCAAATAACTACACAGCTCAGTAGCACTTAGTGAATTACAGTTATTTCTGCTAGTATGTAAAATACATACACATGGTATAAACATGCAATTTTATATTCCTAAACACACAGACAAACATCTATAAGAAAAAATTTGGAGCTAATAATGAATTGAATTAGGCTTTTTCTTATTTTCAATAAGCATGGTAAACCTCAGAAACACAGTATCAAAAACATCAAAGGAACAAGAGAAAGGATTTTATTGGTATTTTGATAGTGTAAATGACAGAAATATGACTGAAAGTATCCTTTATTCTACTAACATAAAAACCCCCTTTTTTGTGCTAAGTCACCTGACAATGTAACTGGTGGGACTGTGCTATTCATCTGGACTAAGTGCTCCTCATTGCTTTTTCTTGCTTGGTGATCTCTAGTTCACAGTTTTAGGGAACTGGTGCTCAAGTATTTAATGCTAGGATGCAGGTTTTCCTTTATCAAGGAAGCACCTGAAGAAGTGGACAGAAACTCACCTCCTCTGTCTCCCTCTAGCACTAAGTTTCTCATGACCAGCCCAGGCAACAGGCAAGCTCTGCCAAGGACCCTGCCTGCCACTTCTCCCAAGATATTTTTCTTCAGCAGCACCCTGTTGATCCTGAGAGTAGGATGCAGCTTGGGATATAGGAACAGGCCATGTCCTCTCTTGCGGGCAAGGCACTGCCAGCCACCAGCACTGTACTCTGCTCCTCTCACATCCCCATGGACTGTACAGAGGTGTACAGAGAGAAGAGGGAAAGCAGATGGAAAAATAATTCAGAGAGGGAAATAAGCTCCAGTACTACGCAACTGGAGAAAACAATGATGTGGAGCTCTTTGCTCCCAGAAAGCAAATTCCAGAGAAGTGAGCAAGAACTGAGTCTGCTAATTGGCATGTGCAAGCAGAAATTATCCAGTGGAGTCCACGTTTTGCAAGATGTTTAGGTGGCCACAGATGCTGATAGACACATAGTCCCAGATCATTGGAAACATTTAGTATTTACATGTCTCTAGTAAAATTAAAAAATTTTAAATGACTGTCAACATCCAATTAATTTTTGTGGGTTTGGCCCTTGTGTGCCTCTCGTCAGAGAGGAAGCCCTTATCAGATTCCTCAGGTACCTACATACCTTTACAAATCTGTCCTCACATGTCTAAGTAAAGATGTGAAACACAATCAACACTCATTTAATTTCCTCTAACCTGTATCAACAAGTCTTTTTTTGACATTTAAAGCCCAGAACTTGCATAACTGTAACTTAAATCCTGACTGAATTGCTAGTCGGCTGCTCCTTTTTAACCTCCAGATTTTAAATTGGTTCTTCCATGAGAATTACTGGCACTGGTCCATAGTTTTCCCTTCTGGACCTCATTCTCCCCAGTAAAATCCTTCCTCTCATATTTTTGCCTACAATCAGGACTGGATAATCTTGCTTTAATTTTTGAAATTAGCCAACAGTGACTTTTTTTAAAAGGGAACAAATATACATAAAACACTCAGACATCTGGATCTGACAGTCAAGAAGTCAGTGTTGCCTTATGATCACATGTAATTGTCATAGATCCATCTTACAGAACACAGCTTCACATTCTGCATGTTCTCCAGCATGTATGAGCAGTCCAGCACCTTTTTTTCCTTGCTGTCAGAGCAACACATAGGCAATTACCTAGCTGAGTCTTGCTGTGCTCATTTCATTTCCAATGTAACTTCATCTCACCATTCCTCTGTTATTATATTCAGTTAATCACTTTGATTTGTCTTTTCTTAACCATTGCAGAAGCTGGCATTTTGACAGCCTTGAAAATCATCTGTTCAGGGAGTAACAAGTGCAGGCAGCATTGCAAATTTTACCAATCTTGTTCAAATAGGATACCCTAAGTCCACAAGAGAAACCACTCTCAGCTCTAAAAGCTCAAATCATTCAGGACTTGCATTCTTTTGTAAGGCAGCATGCAAGCATGGAGTGGTTAATGGTGGTTGCTGCTCTCTGACAGCATCTTGACATGGGCCAAATTCCTGATTTGTAGAAGCCAGCATCTGATGGCAATTTTTTTTTGTCATAACTGCCTTAGTTTGGATTTGAACCACAGAACTGGAGATGAAAGGCAATATTTTAACCTCTTGAGACATTCAGTATACCTTATCATCTCTCCTTCTCATTACATATTTGGGTTTTTTTCTCTTTTCTTCCAAATTTTTATTCATCCTTCTTGAAATATAATTAGGGTTCTCAAAAGTGCATGATGCACATACACCAGAATGTCTACTGCACCTTTTGAGTTCTCTCTTTTCTTGGTATCACTATGCTTTCCATGGACCAGAAGAGTTCCATGTCTTTTCTATTCTTTGTCTAGTCTCTCTTAGTATAAAACATCCCATAATACTAGTGGGTTTGGTGTTAATGGGTACAGTTTGTTTCTGACTCTCTTCGACAATGCTAATAAACTTCCTGGCCATGGGAAAGGTCTGACTGTATTTCTTCTTGTCCTGCTTGAAATATGTGCCATAATATTAAATTAAATAAATATTTTCTCTGTCAGTAATACATGATTTTAACAGCAGACTTAGCTATACTAAAGTGTGATTTAACAGCAATGAAGGCACTTATAGCATCCAACCTTATTATGAAACAAATTAGTAACCATCATAATGGTGTGACATTGACTCCTTCAGACAGGGTCCTCCCCATTGTGTTTTTTCATAAATTCCAGAAATAATAAGAAACAGCTTCTAAAATTTGCTAGCTTCATTTTTATTTCTGAATGCAGTAAGAACACTAGCAGACAAGATTATTTTGGCCACTCTTTGTCAACAACCTCATTCCAAACTAAGTAAACCATAGATTTTTTTTCTACATTTTTCTCTACTAGTTGCAACTTGAAAAAAATAAAGTCAGCAGCATATTTTACTGTATGCACCCTGTTAGAATTCCCCCAGTTACCCAGCTATAGCTTGGCACATTAAGAACATGTGAGTCCTGAATTCTTCGGATCACAGTGACCTATTGCACATGATGCAAACCAAGCAACACGACAGTGTTGGAGAGCAGTGAGCAATTGAAAGACAAAGCCTGTGACATCTGGCTGAACACACTGTCCTTCTGGTGGAGATAATTTATGGTTTGCTTTCATTTCTTCACTGAAGTGCCGTGGTGTAACCTTTCTGACCTCACATTTATGGGATTTGTGGTAGTTCAAATCATCATCAGGCCTTCATAAATGCTCCCACAAATAACAACACCAAGCAATTCAAGAGGAATTTATTGAGGAATTTTGATTAAGTCCTGAAAATGGGAATGGATTAACTTTTGCAAAATTTTAGCTGAGAAGGAAAATTTCTTTAATCCTATGGCTTCTGATATTTTCCAAGAAATCTGGCTACATAAAAAATTCAGTTATTCCCTAAAGCTTAAGAATCACTCACTTACAGACATTATATTATTTTTATGGGTGATGCCAGGTTTATATAAAGTACTTGTGCAGTTATTTTCTTTATAGTTTTCTTCCTCTCTTCTTTGAGGATTTCCATTGAAGTTTATGTAGAATGCGTGTGGGTACTGCAACTGTTATATCAATCATATTTAGTAATTTCTTTTTATAATGTTATACACAAGCTGCAAACAATAGAATCATTGATTCTAAAAAAGTAACAATTATTGTCTGCAAACTCTGAATATTGTTATTTTACCTGTAGAATACAATGAATTTATTAATGCATTAATATTACAGGCCATAAGGTCTGCTTTCTAAGGAGACAAACTGTTTAATATCAAAGTTAGATTATATTATGGAAGGATACAAAGCAGTTTTTCAATATTATCTCTTTAAAGATATCAAAATCCTGGACAGGAAATATGTCTTAAATTATGGTGGGGTTTTTTCCATAGGTGCAGGAGAGTGTAAGAGTGTTGTCTTTGTCTTGCTTGCTTTCTTCCCCTCAAATATATGAGAGTTAATGTTTTTATCATCTTAAATCATTTCCAATATATGAATATACTGCATTGATCTACCATTCATCTGACTGTTGAGAGGAGGACATTAATGGTTTCCATTAGTCCATTTTCTAATTTCCATGTGTTCTGATGATAATAAATCTTTGCCTCTTCCATTTGCAAGGAGCAGCTGGTTCCAGAAGAATGGACTGCATTGCAGATAATGGAGGATTCTAGAAGGAGGAAAAAAAGCACAGAGCAATGACTATCTCTTCAGCAGGAAGAGTGGCAGACTCTTTTGCAGAATACACTAATGAGAAAGAAGAGGATGTAAAGGCAGGCCACGAGGCTCAAGCTCTACTATGTGATTGGAAATCTGAAGCCTAGCATCAACCTTGTAAAATCAGAGAGGAGGGGTGAGGGATGAGGCTCAGTGTCAGGGTTCAGCAATGTGTCCCCCAGATGAGAGGCAGCTTGAGCCTAGGCCACTCAAACTGGGCAGAGTGACCATATACCTAGCTGAAAACTACACCACGGAATGTAGCCTGTGTATTTGTCATCCCCTTTTTGTTGGCTTTGAACTGTCTTATTCTCTGATTAGTACTGAGTTTTAACATTTTGTGCAGTTCCTATATGCTATCTGAAGAAGAAGGGTGGGCATGAAATTGAGTTGAACTAAATATACAAAGATGGTGTTGATTTGATAGCCAAAAGAATAAACACTGCATGTATTCACAGGCTTGCACAACACCAATACCATTAATTTCTTATCTTCCTTGCTTTTTCTTTGCCCCTCAGACTTGATCAGGTATCTTTACTCTCTGGCTTTCCTGTCAAAACCATTACAATGGCAGTAGTTAATGCATCACTATTCAAAAATCTTATTTTCCATTCTAAAACTTCAAGAACCTGGAAAAGCACTATGCTTTGGAGCACAGAGTAGAAAATTTGAAATGTTCTGTGAAGGAAAACATCCAGGCAGAAGAGTAATTTTGAGAAAAAATGCAAGTTTTGCTCTGGAAGGAAACAGTGATGCCAGACTGAGCTATAAATTCCTTGGTTCAGCCATGTCATCCTCTACTCTTTCACCCTGAGAGAAGAACTGCATATCCAGGACCCCTCAGAGGCACCAAGGAGGCCCTCAGTGACTGATGGAGGTCCTGACTTCACAACAGGTATGCCCCACAGGAGTCCCAGTGCTCAGGCTTCTGCCTTGCAACAGGACTGCCACAGGACTAAGTGCCCAGACTCTTCACCTCATTGCCTTTTCTGAGAAGCTCCTTGCATTTCAGACATTTTGACAGATGCTCATTTTCTCTAAAAACGCATGTATTATGTTGAGATCTGTTTTGATAATGGTGGGAAGAGGGTGTATAAATTTGTGTCTTCTCTTGCTGTGATCAGATTTTGTTCATTTTCATGTAGCCACCACATGTTTAAATAACTGAATTCTATATAGTTCTGTGAATTTTGAAACGCATAAGAGTAATGTAGGCAGAGTGGGAATGAGGCTCATACATAATGCAGATTTTTGTTGCTATCCAGGAGTGGGACAGGAATATGCCTGTTTTCTACACGCTGTTCAGAAAAAATATTGCATATTGTAGAGTAGTGTAAAAAAAAAAAAGATAGCTAATGAATCACCGGAGCTGTTCCATGTACCAGACTTCCACATTATAGAGAGAATCCTTCTTTGAAAGAGAATGGATTAGTCTGATCTGCTCTATATCTGAAAAGCAGATGCTACCTCTGCTTCATCTGCTTTCATAGTGAAGGCCTGTGGCAGCAATGACTAAAGTAAAGATGATTAGAAGAGCTTAGAGGTAAGATCCACTGAATCATCATTCCTCCTTTAGGAGCAGATAGTAATAAAAGTGCATGAAGTTGTTTTCCTTGGCAAGACTTCAATGTTAAGTCTCTAAAACTTAATTATTTGATGGTCACATCTTGGCAGATCATCCTTAAAAGTATCTCATAGTCACACAAGTTGCTCAGTTTGAACTTGGCGTAACATCATCAGTTTCAAAGTTGGGCATAATATTCAGGATTTCAGAGTTTATTGCTAAGAAGATGAAAATAAAAAGAAACAGCCTGATTTTTAAAGAATACATTCACCTACATCACAGAGAGAACATGCACACATGCAAACCTGTAAGACAGAAAGTAAGGGCAGGAATTCTAATGCAAAATAAACTGTCTTAAACAAAGGACCTGCTGAACATGGGATGTACATTTTACCAAGGTATTTATTGAAAGAATTATTTTAGCCGTAGTTTTGTACACAGTGTTTTAGCTAACAAGTTTTAAAATTACTTTGAAGAGGATGGGAAAAACCCAGAAAATCAATGCTAACAATAAATAATCATGAACTTGAAAAAGTTTTCTACCCCCATCCTCACCATAAATATTTCAGGAAGATCTCGACATATTGTCAGACTCTGAGAACTGCATCTCAGTGAAAAAGCTGGGAAAAAAAGAGTAAGGAAAAAAAAAAAAAACAAACCAGCAAAAGGATAAAGAGCAAACAATAAATATTTGGCAGCACTCTACCTCCCAGGGCAGTCAACAACCTATGTCTTGTGCATAATACTATTTAAGCAGGCCTGTTCCTGAGTTCAGCTGCTGAAATAAATCAAAAGTGCAACCAATAGAGTTGCCATGGCATGAGAAGCAAGTGGTCTATTTTATGAATTGTACACTGATTTTAAAAGCTTTGTTCAATCTATTTTAGCTTGAGGTATGAATGCCTAGAATGAACAAGTACTGTGAGCACTGGAGCACCCTGCAAGCATATAGAACCTTCTTGGGAAGTTATGTCAAATGAATGTGTGAGTTTTGGGTGGGTGCTTCAAAATCAATCTTTTCAATCTGATGGATAATTCTGGCCTTTCTCAAATAATTCTGTGTGGTAGTCACAGAATGATTGCAGAAATGTTTTCTCCTGAATGCTGTCGTTAATATGTGTTCAGGCAGAAAGAGGAGAATTGTAATTGCAGGATAAAGGAAGAGAGTAGTGAGAGACACTACTTGGGAGTGACCTCTCTCCTTTTGCTGGGGGACAAAAAGGAATTTGCACTTTTTTCCTGATGGTAAAAATCTTCAGCTTGAAGAATGGAATGTGAAAAAAAAAATTATATGTTAAGAGTTCACATTTACTACAATCTTACAAAATTCTACTGGATCATTTTGAGCAAGGTTTGTGTAGGGGTGATAAGGACTGATTGGCCAATTCAGCCCAGTGTCACTACAAAAAAAAAATGGAGAAAGATATGGAGGAAAAGATGGGATGGGTGAAGGCAGAGAAAGGAGGAACAAAATGACCAGATTTGCACTGGTAAGTGAGATTCTTCATACAGCAAGAGCAACGGTGTTGCCATCACCAGCCAAAGGTATCAAAGGTACCCTGTACTTATAAACTTCTCACAGATCTTCAGAAACGACATACATCTGAAAAGAGCCTAGAAACAGGAGAGCTAGGAGAAATTAGTTAGAGATTTTGTAGCAGTAACCTTAAGGAAAGAACTTGTAGAAATATGGCAAAATTTCAGCTTAATGGAAAGTAGCAGTAATGTAGTCAATACAAAGGAGCAAAAAAAAATTCACTTGATGCAGATAGGTGAGGAACAGGAGCTGTTAGGCAGTTTATTCCTCATGGTAAAAAAAAAAAAATGTCAGTTAATGGTGCTGAAGGAAAAAAGGAAACCAAGAGCATATGCCATTAAAGGATATGCTACACTAAACAAGAAAAATGTCTAGCAGTCATAAGAGTGTGCCCTCTTTCAATTCACAAACAACATCAGAAGACATATCCGAAAATAAAAGTGTGGCAATTGTACAAACTGCAGGACTGGAACAAAACAAAACAAATCATATCTGTTCTCTGCAACTTTTAGTTTAAATTAAAATAAAATAAAAGTCCTAAATCATGAAACCTAATATTGCAAAAAAAGTAGCTCATGAGTACAAATTCCTTGAAACACACTTACAAATATACACACACAAAAAAAAAAAAAAGAAAAAAAAAATCATCCTTCACTGAGTATATCAACTCAATCTTCAAACTGTGTGGATGTCTTCTGGGGTGTTCCAGTACAGATCTCTGATCAAGTGTAATAGCTAGTGTATTGGCTATTCTTCACATGGAGATTGGTTTAGAATTAGGTTAACAATTTCATTTTCTGTGAAAATTGAGGCTGTGTTTTGAGTGTTTTCCAAAGACTAAAAGACATTTTGTAAATTACTCACATGGGGCTGTATTACCTCCTGTCCTTCCAGATTTACCTTTACTCACACAAGTGTACACTGATGGGCTTGGAGCTAGTTTGTAAGAGGTTTTATCCTCCCATCAGTGTTGATGACTATCATACAGGGGAAAGTCCTCCTCCTCTTAGCCATTGCAACTGTGTCAAGTCCGCAAGTTCCCATTTGTAAGAGAGTCTTCAAGAGTTCCTTTCAGAGAAGTCTTCCATGTTAACAGTTATTCCCATATAAAATAGATTGAAGACACATAGGTATGTTTTATATCTACTAGAAATACACCATTACCAAGGGAGAAATACCACTGCTCAGGAATCTCCCTTGAGGAGCACAGCTTTAAAACTGGAACATGGGCCAGACCCCTAGAGGAACGTCAGTGCAACACCCAACCAAATCTTGAAGGACATGCAAAGAAAGATAAGCAACTCAAGAGCTAGTCACACGGAAATGAAAGCTTGATATATTTTAATATTGCAAGTATTTTGCATTTGTTGTGCAGCAATAAATAGCATATGAAAAGCAATTCAAATGCCAGATGACTGTGATAACTGCTGCTGATTCAAGGCAAGACTTTGTCTGAATGATAAAACTATTGGGGAACTACTGCAGCTGAAATACAGAAAACTGAAAAATCTATAGAGGCAATCTTCTCTAAATTCCAACTCGCCCAGATTATCAGGAAGATAGTCAACGTATCACAAGACTCCCTTGAATAAATGGGAACACATAGCTGAGCCCCAATGCAAATGTTCTTTGCCCACAGAAAGTGGAAACAAGGACAAGCAGTAAGGGAGGACCATGGAAATATTTTCTAGGCATGCAGAATATTGTTGGAAAAGCTAAGTTCTGCTAAGACTGAAATTGCCAAAGGACACCAAGGGCAGAAAGACAAACCTCTTTGCACAAGTGAATATAAAGAATAAAAAATAATCATGTCACCACAAAGCAAAATGAAGCACTTGAATTAGTGACAGTAATTATGTCAAAGGCTGAGATAGTCTGTTTTCATTTCCTTGGCCTTCATGGAAACATATCCCATGTCTACCCTGCCAGAGCCCCCAGGAAGACTGCTACCAGCAGTGGATGAACATTAATTCTGAACTTAGTTTGGCTATTGTGGTAAAATACAGTAAAAATGTTTCTGTACATAAATACACAGTAAAAAAAAAAAAGTCAAGGAGAATCTTCACCCCTTATTTGGTGGTGTTGGGAAACAGTGACAAGGGATTAGGAAAAGGCTGAGGTACTGAATGCCTTCTTTTCCTCAGTCTTTTATGGTAAGAGCAACTGTTCTCTCCAGCTCACAGAGCTGGAAGACAGAGATAGGGAGCAAAATGAAGCCCCCACAATGCCAGGAGAAATGGTCAGTGACCTGTTACACATAGAAGTCTATGGAGCTGGATGGGATACATCCAAGGGCACTGAGGCAGCTGCCAGAAATGCTTACTGAGCCACTTTCAGTCATTTCTCAGTGTCCCTGACTAACTGGGAAGGCCCCAGTTTACTGGAGATTAGCCAATATGATGTCCATCTATGGGACAGACCACAAAGAGGATCCAGGGAGCTGCAGGCCCATCCTTGGTGCTGCAGAAGGTCATGGAACAGATTGCCTGGAGTGTAGTGTCATCAAGTGGTAGATGTAGAAAAACCAGGCAATCAGGTCCAGCCACCATGACTTTGTGAAAAGCAGGTCCTGCTTGACCAAGCCGATCTCCTTCTATGACAAAGTGATCCACCTGTTAGATGAGAGAAGCGCTGTAGGTGTCGTCTGACTGGACTTCAGTAAAAATCTTGACATGGTGTTGCACTATCTGGTGGAAGGGCCTGTGTCCAGCAGTCTCACAGTTCTTGTCTTTCCATCATTTGCTTTGTCTGTCATTACTTTGTAGGGCTTTCTTCCACCTTCTCCTTATGTTTTGTTGGTCTAAAAGAGATCCAAGGTATTACACATCAGTTATGTTTCATAGACAATGAAAGAACAAGTACATGATGTTGAGCAGTTCAGTGTTCAGAGTGCAATGACCTGCATGATTTTTGTCACTGAGAGACTTTGGCTTTAAATGACCATGAATTTAATGTTCTTGATGCACAAGTTGTTCAGCAATAAGACAAGCACTTCATTTCTAGTACTGAGATGAATTGTAGGACGACAAGAATTGACACATGATGGATTAAAACTGTAGCCTGTTTAGACTAATTTCTTTCTTTTGAGAGCAGGAAGTAATACATGCTTTAGAGGAAGCTGAAAAAAGGATAACCAAGGAGAGATTTTTTTTTTTCCATCTACTGTATGTGGAGCTCCAACTAAAGCAAACAGAATGTGTACATACATGTTTTTCCAGTCAAGTCTCGCTTCACCATGGAGTTGTAAGTTGTTAGTGCAGTGCCCTTCGTTAGATCTCACTACATGCAGAACATTTCATGCTGGTCTTTAAAACAGTGTCCATAAAATTAAGAAGCTGGATTCACATGCCTAAAGAAATAAGAAAACTTTCAAATAAGTCGTGACCTTTCTGATCCTGCCAGCCTCAGCAGAATGCATGTGATTTCAGCTCTTCTAAAGACTCCTCCACAACTATTTATGTATTAAAAAGAAATAGAGAGGCCTATACTCAGCCACCCAACTTAGCTGTTATTTTCTTGTCTTCAATACCTGCAATGACTCGAACTCACCAGTACCTGTAAACCCTCTGTTTTTTTTTTTTTTTTAATATGTGTAGATATTTTTCCATTTTTTTTCCTACCCTAACATCTGATCAGCCAACTATTGAATACCAACTGGAGCACTCATCCAGATGTAGATGGGTGATCTGTTTTATACCAGCTTCATTCTGGTTTTGCTGTCTCTCTTCTTCCCTCTTACAGTCTGAAAGCTAAAGTGAGATACAGAAAAATTCTTAGTTAATTTATAGTTCTTGCTTTGCAAGTCTATTCTGGTAAATACACTACTCCATTGTATACATTTCCTTAGTTTTTAATATCTGCAATTGCCTACATCAATCCCATTCTCCATCTACTCTTGTAAAACCATGCCAATGTAAGTGAGGGTGGCTGCAAAACACTCTTGTTTGCAGGCGAAAAATGACAGACTTTACATTAAGAGTCTTCCTCTTTTCTATCAGCTTCATGAAGCCCTTTAGAATTAATTTTTAAAGTTTTAAAAAACAGGGGAAAAAAAAAGAAGGAAAAAAAGGTTTCATTTCATTGTGCATTTAAGTGAAATCTTTAAACCCCTTTGCATTATTTTATCACATCAGACTTGTCAAGTCACACTCATTTGAATGAGTGAGATTTGAAAACTTCTGAGTGTTATATTACATTTTCCATTGATATATGCCGTGAATCTTTAAGGCTGCATGAAAATGAAGCCAAAAGCAAAAGGAGACAGCTCACTTCAAATGAGTGAGACTGGATAGGTCTGTCATATGTTATTTCAGGTGCTCAAAGAATAGCAATTCTACGCAGAGATGGGTGATGGGGTTGACAGGTTTGCATGGATTTAGATAAAGAAGGGAAACTTAATCACAGAGACAGAATCAAAAAGCAGTGATTCCAATAGAAGAGTCATATCCTTTGAAAACTAAATTGAGTCCTATCCCATACTCAAAAGAGTTGAAATGTCAGAGTTGAGGGCCCTTCTGGAGGTGCCCTTGCACTTCTGCAATGACAGAACTCCTTGTAGGAGAAAGCTGGCATCACTTGCTTTGCAGATCATTCTCCTTGGCTGGATGGGGGAACTGTGACCCCATAGCCACCTCCTCCCCAGTGCATTAAGTGTTGTCACAGATTCTCCTAATGAGAAAATGTCTGTGTGGCAGAGACACTTTGCACATCTTGCTTGCACATTTGTTCCAAAGCCAGCCACAAATTGGACCCTGAAAATTTTCAAGAATACTTTTTCTCTGCTTATGCATGAACAAGTTGACTTTATAATCCTATATATTGATTTTATAGTGATCAAACAGTCTTCTACAAACAGTTTCTCAAAGGCTTTTCAAAGGAGATTTGATTTTCCGTGCAAGTGAGGAGAGGAAATCTGGTACAAGACACCTTCCAGATCTGCACCGTGTAAGGAAGTGCCTGCAAGTTGATTTTTTTCTAGCAGAGCGAAAAATACTTCAAAGAGCTCTTTACCACGTGCATGGCGTGTTTAGCAATGCACAGTTCGAGCAAAAAGGCTAATATGAAAGACGCCAAAGGGAAGCTGTTGCATTTAATGGGTTTGCTCCCACAAAGGGAGCACTCAGACTTGCTCCCACAAAGGGAGAACACAGACTAAGCGCCGGCTGCGCTCAGAGGACGCCGGGACGAGCTCCCAAATTATCCCTCCAGGATCGCCCAGCCGCTGCATCGCCATGCCGGCAGCAGAGGGAGATGTCGGCATGCCTTTCAGTAGAGACTTGTCTCGGCTGGGATTTGCACTTCATTAATTCAGTGCTTGAAATCAAACCAGCGTTTAAACTGCTCTGCCATTAATACGCAAGGGTAGACATGCAATGTGGAGAATTTCCACTAAACTTGCTACACAGCCACAATTTTTGAGTACTTTTGTAGGATGTTTTTGGATAGTCAGTGAAACAGAGATACTCTTACAGCAAAATATTCTCAGGAAAGAGTTAACTGAAGCATTTGTTCAGCTTTTCTGAGACTGAAAACAAACAAAATATGATGATTCGTAGGAAGACAGAATCAAATTTAAAATGTGCATTTTTTTTTTTTTTTTGTTTGGATATGTGACCCATTGTAACCATTTCAAAGGAAAAGAGGCATGGGGATAAGCATTTTTGAGTAATAGAAATACAGTGGATAAATACATGGGCGTATTTTGATACCATGGTTGTGGTGAGATAAAACTTGATTAGTTTCATCATGTAAAACAGCAATAATAAGAACAATAAAATACAATCTTTATTCGGTTCAACATAGCCAGAAGGTATGTCAAATTTATACCGGACAAGAGTTTTCTCTTTTTGTCCAGATTTCATTCGGAGGGAAAAAAAATACACTAGTATTCTCACTTTTCTGTTTGGGAAAATTATCTGATCACTTGGGATAGTGGAATTAGAGCAAGCATTAACTCTTGTACTTCTTTCAGGAGTCAAGTGGAAGTTAGATTTGTTCTCAGATACCAGGTAGAAGGAGAAATACAGAACTGATTCTGTTTTGGCTGAAGACAGTTTCCAGCAGGGAGTGCTCCGCTGAGTTGATAGTGAAGGTAAGTGTGAGAAGAGTGAGGTGCTTCTCTGCTGCTCCAAAGGAGGAGAAATGCCTTGATAGCTCTGCTTTCCCAGCCACTCTGTAGATTTGTTTAACATGCTGTTCGGCTCAATTACTGTAAAACATGGACAAAAACTGGGAAGAAGGAAATTTTACATTTTTGTCTGGAAATTGTTTTGCTCTTATTGTTGAAACTGATTTTGAAGGAACTGTTATTGAACACCCAGCTCCTTGGGGAGGTGGTACTTCAAGCCAAATAAATTTTAACCAAGACTTACCATTTAGGCACCTACACTGAAGCACAAAGCTGGGCTTCATTCAAACTATGCTTGCCCCTTCATTTGGGTGGGACAGGCAGCATAGTGCAGTCACACAGCCCAGGCTCCCTCGGCAGGTGATACTCACCCATGGAAAGCAGCTGTTACCACCAGTCAGAGTATCAATGAGTGCTGCAGGCAAAGGTCTAGAAAAAGTATAACCATAGCCGGAATGGCGGGAAAAATCCCCTCTCTCCAGCCCCTGTCCCATGTTGAGTTAATAGTTGTTTTTGGAAAATGATGTTTGCATGAACTTTGGAAGCACAAGAGCTATGCTTTTTCTACGTTCTGGTTTTTAACTGATAGTTACAGCTGATCTATTTTTTTTTCCATTTTGTCAATGTAAAACTACAGGAGCTCATCCAAAATCCACAGAGCTTCTCCAAATCTGATTGTGATGCAAGCAAAAGATATGGTAGGCTCTGAATGTCTACCAGGCAAAAAAAAAAAAAAAAAAAATTATTTCTACTCTGCCATAATATGAAGTTCTGTGGCAGCCTCCTCAGCCTCCTACACACAAGTGTGTGGGAGAAAATGTGAAGTGACACATAAACTAGTGTCTAAGAGAAATGTGAGGGATACAGCCTACAGATTTTTAAAACACCATCTAAAATGTAGAAGCACTATGAGAAAAAACGACAGAATTAGAATGAGAAAATTCCCTCCATTTCCTGGATCAAGTTTGTAAGTGGAAAGTTGTATTCAGAAGACATTGGGGTAAACTTAGCATTACATATAGTATTAATTTTAATGTTAGCTTTTTATTTTTTCTCTTTTGAATAATAATATAAAGTCAAATTTAAATTGTAAATAGTATCCAGATACTACTAGTTTCCTGGCTCAAATTCTTCAGCACATATGGCAGAAGCATAAGCTTGTGCCAGTATGCCTACTTGGGGTAATTTTGCATGCAAATAGTTTAGTCCCTATACTGAGGTGCTAGAATGTGTTTAGTACACTTGAAAATATTTGCATTGCAAAGGAAGAGCTAATCTCCTGAGAAAAATCAAATTGATATTTTATATTAAGGGACTGCTTTGGACTTTGTGTGGCACTGTTATATGGAAAATTATGTTTACCGTACAGCTAGAATTTTTAATTGACCTTCAAAAGAGAAGGACTGACTGCTGCTTTGCCAAATTTGAAAGCTACTGGAACAGTCTCTACTTGTCATTCACCACAATGCCCCTTTTCTACTCCTGAATCTTTTTGCTAACAATTTCATAACTTTGAAAAAACTATTACCCATAAGCAGGTTTAGCAGTGATTGCAATGTTTAATATGTACTCAAGTGGTTGGAAAAAAGAAGCAACTCTTATTAATGGCATGAATAATTAGCACACCTGAGTCTGTTCTAGCTCCTGGAAATGTCTGTTCCATATTGGACATATTTAGAGGCTCCACTTGCCAATTCATGGCCTTGTTTCCCGTCCAAAGCAATGAAAATATGTACATTCCCATACCAGTAAGCTGATATTCAGATTTATATTCCAACCTTCGCTTGACGCACAAACACGTGTTTGTTACTTAACATCATCTCTGAAAATATTCATCTTTTAAACAGGATGTGACAGGTGAGTGTAGCATCTAACACAGTGCTGGTTCATCTACTCAGTCTATGCTCTTTGCAGCCTGTCCTTGTTGTATGTGGCTGGCTGTCATTATACAGGACAGACATGACTCAGCTCATGCAATTTGTTAAATTCAGCTGGTACTAGCTGGACTCTCTGGCAGTGCTGGTGCTGAAGTCTTGCTTCCTCTGAAACCAGTCTCTCAGGACACTGAAAACAGGTCTGGATTCCCAAATATTTTGAGTCCCACCACATGTATGCTGTTTGTCAAGAAGGAACTTAAAAGGTGTTCTTTCTGAAAGTATAGATATAAGTTCAGCCACACATTTCTATAGTTTCAGCACAATGTGTACATGAATATATATTCATCAATATGCTTTCATATGGTTTTGTGAGGGAGTTAAGCTTTTGAATTAACTATAGTTTATGTAATTGCATTACTCCTATGTAATGCTATTGTATTTAGAGAAAAGCTGATGAAGTTACAAGCAGGCCCTCTGTTTTTTTTTTTTTTCCCCTCTTCCTTTCAGTCTGAGAACAGATTTTATTGCCCTGTTTGCTGATCCACATGCAAATACAGCTGTTTCTGCTGCAGGAAAAGCTCTTCTGGGGCCTAATTGTGTACTGCCTCACACAGCTGTCGTAAACACTCAAGAAGAAAGGTGTAAGCGCCTTTGGAAATTCCTGAAGAAGAAGCCCTTGACATGGCTGATAGCCTGGGACAGAGCAGGTGGGTGAGGGATGGTGCAGTAGTCAGTGTAGCGAGGTGGACAACTTCAGGGTCTCTTGCAGTGGATCTCTAAGCAGCAGAATTCATTGTGGTAACCAAAGCTATCCTGTATACCTTATTTTTTTTCCTGATGACATATTGACCAGGCAACTGATGAGTTCCGTCCTAATAATTTTTAAATTACTATTGTAAATGTCTGTCGAACTCCAGGTGAAGTAGTTTTCCAGCAGGTCCCATGAGGGCCTGTTGACTTTCAATATGTGGAGAAGAATTTAATCTGAACTCAAAAGTTGTGTAGATGCACTCTGTACTGTGAATGGAGACTTTATTTAATTTGAATTAGCAATTATGTTGTCTCTTTTTAGTGTTTGCTTGGTAGTTGTAATGGCTACTAAGCCAATTTTTAGACTTTTTAAAATTCAGAGATTTTCAGAGATTCTCTTTACTTATACGGAAGTAAGTTTTCTTATTCTGTGTCATTCACAATCCAGACTAGGTCACCATTCATTGCAATATAATTACCATGTAATCCTCCAAAAATCCATTAAATTACTCTATTAAATACCCCAGGTACAAAACTAATATCAGGTTGCAATTTATGGGTCTTCAAACCTTCAAATTCTATATTTGAAGTCTTCTAGCTTTTTTATTTGACCTGCCAAAAGGCAAACCTTACATCCAAATTTCAAATATAGTTATTTGTGATATACAAACTTTTCATTACCAGTGATTCTGTTCAAGGTGTTGGTAATATTTTTTTGTGTGATTTTGTGATTTTTATGTCAGAGGAAAAAAGTTGAATTCTGCATCAGCCAGCAGGCATCTTCTACTAGTGGCACAGTTGACTACATACTTTGTAGCTCTATTGAGCTATCAGTAAGTCTCTGAATAATATCAACAAAGAGCCACCGGAAATAAAATAACAGTGACAGCAACAGTTCAGTCTTAGATCTATGTGTCAGACTGACTGCAGACTCAGGCCCCTACTCTCTCACCTTTCAATTATTATCCTTTCAGCCATAAGGCAAGTATTTAATATTTCTGATGAAAACTGAACTTCTCAAGTACAAATATTCCAAAAGTTAAAATAAAGAAAGCATCCATTTGAGCAGCTGAGTAATGATATTATAGGTGTTTGTATGAACTCATCTGTTTAGCATAGATACTTCCATAGAACATTACCTCATCATTGGTATATTCAGTCCCGTGCTAACAATATGATACCTGTCTGTACAGCAAGGTGCCAAAGCAGCTACAGAAAGAGTTTGATGAGAAGCAGCAGTGGTTGATTTGTGAGCACTGAAATGCTCTGTGATTTGCAGGGGCCAGCTGGTTAGAGTCTGAACTGAACCAAATAATGTGCACTTTCTCGCACACCATCAGCAGTGCTGCTGTTTGTTCTTCCATTATGTCAGATCAAGAGAAGCATGGTCAAACGTTCTCAATATAGATCTGGGATCTCTTCCTTGTCTCATGTTATTATTTTCTGTTGCTGTGACTTAACGTACCAATTATATCCCTTCTACGAAATGGCCTATGACCGGTTTTCCAGTGGATTGTGAGACTTACTTAGTTACGTTTGTAAAACACTTAGAAGATCAAGCCCCAGCAATAACAGCAAAACAGTCCCAGGCTTCTCTAAGGGAAAGAAAAAGATTGTGATCCAAGCCCCATATTCCAGCTGATTTGCTCTGATTTTCCACCACAACCTTTTATTTGTCTTTAGTTCTTTCTGTTGTCAGAAGCAAACCTCCAGAGATGTACAGCCAGCTGGAACAGCCCGCCTGGGAAAGAAAAGAAGATACAGAGCCAGCTGAATCTTCACCTTCAATATTTGCTCATGTATAGTCACATACAGGTTTTGCAAAGTCTTTCTGCTTTCAAATATATTATGATCCACCAGAAGGTGACAGGAGAAGAAATAAGGTAATGTTAAAAACAAAGGTAAAAAGAGGTAATATTTGTGAATGATGAATATGAGAAGGGTGCCGGAACAAAGAAAGACTATGTGATACTGAATGCAAGCACCTGCTCCTCTGCATGAAACTCCCTACTTCCAGTTATTGATGCCTCTTTTAGAAGGGAATATGCATCTCAAAATTAAAATGAAGTAGATAGGTAGCTGCATGAAGCAGCAGGCAATGTGACATCTCCATTTTAGTAAGTCACACCTTAGCCCACTGTGCCTACATATTTCTCATTTTAAATAAGTAAAACCAGATAGGATTGTAATAATTCCCATTCTTAAGTAATACTTTGTTTGGGAAAGTGCTGTCTGAAAGACCAGCATCCTCTGAGCATCCAGGCCAGTGAAAAACACTGCTTGCATTCCACAGTGTTTTGCAGTATTTTGTTTGTGCGGAGACTGCCATAATTCACAACTGCCTGGTGTCAGACACTGTTTCAACAGATAGGCAGTCACAGGTACTGTATGTGTGCCAACAGGAACTTACTGAAAACACAAAACAATAAGGAGTATCTGACTTAGTATGTTTGTGAAACTCCTGTCTGTTAGCAAACCATTTATTTGAAAAAACAGAAATGAGGTTTCTGCTTCCTGGGAGATGCTAGCACATCAATCAATCCATTAGATATGTAAATAAAGCAATAATTGAGGAATAAATAACTTCTACAATCCACCAATAAAATCTTCAAATATATATGTTACCAGAATGAAATGACTCATAAACAATTTTGTGGCTACACTATATCTTCAAACATGGAGGTGGGAAAAAAATGAAAAAAAGAAGATTAGAACAGCAGTGCCAACTCTAAAAATGTCATCTCTCTCTGATCCTCCAAATCTTTCCTTTACTCCTTCTTATTCATAATCTATTGTAAGGAAAAAAAAAATAAAAGAAAAAAATTAGAAAATCCTGCAGCACATTTCCTCAAGCACAGAAGGTGAGAAAAATAGCTGCCTTTACGGCTGATGGCACCATTAACTCCCTGTACTTGCTTGACTAAGCCAAAAGCACATGAGCCTCTGGAAGGCACAGCACACAGTCTACATGTAAAGTGCCTGGTTCTCCTGGTGCTGCAGCATTCTGTCCCCCAACAGCAGACACAACAGGCATGTGAAACCAGGCCTTCTGAATGATTCTTCCCTTATGCTGGGGGAAGCCACCAAAGAAATTATACATTTGCTAGTAGGTAAGTGCACAGCAATTCTTTTTAAGGAAGGAAGACAATTAAGAGTTGAAGCTTTTTGTTTCCATATAATAATCATTGACAACTTCAGTAGGTATATTTTGTGCATTGAAAGCCCTGAATGAATCATTTTCATTAATTATTATTGCTATGATTATGAGTTACTGTTGGTAATCTTACAGCTTTTCAGCTTTTCAACTGGACTGTACATCCCCAGTCCCATTGACAAGATCACATACTCAAGACTGCATTTCTTGTGAGATGGGATAGTTCCAAGAAAGGCAATAACATACTTAAACTGAAAATGATTGCCAGTTGCAAAGCAATGTGTTGAACAGAAGCCTAAAAATGAGGTTTTCATTCATATTACTATATTCTGGAGCCAAGACTTTTGTGGATTGGACCTAAATTGTTTTAGTACAGCTTAAATACTCACTAATTTAACACCACTTAAATTGGCAATAAAAACACCCCCAACTGTGTTGAGCTGTCATCCTGTTTATGCAAAGTAGCTTCAAATCTTAATACTAACTGTGCTAAGTAATGCCACTGGGATGACATTGATAGTGAATGTGTGCAGCTTTTTTTTTTTCTTTTTTTTTTGAATATACTATGAGGAAGTCTAGCCAAGTTTTTTTTTTTTTTTTGTTTTTTTTTTGTTTTTTTTTTTTTTTAATTACTAGTACTACTTTAACATCACATAGTTATTTCCATAGTATAAACACTGGAGGGGAAAGTGTTATTCCTGCAACAACTTTGAAGCAAGAAGTCTTTGTGGTTAACCATTTCCAATTCATTCTGTACTCTGCCAAGATTTAAACAGTGCCTCTTTACCACCTTGTAGTTATGTTCCTTCCTTTGCAATTTGCCAAAGGAGTGTGCTTTTATATAATTGTTTTCTTTACAGTCTGGCTTGCAGGTTAACCACAATCACCTAATGTTAAAGATGGAGGTGACATTCAGTGGATAAAGAGAGGAGGTACAAGAACTTTGCCTATCCCTGACTGGGATCAGTCACTGAAGCATTTAATGGAAATTCTAACATCTGAGTCAATATATAGCTTTGAACCGTAATAATGAAACACACCTTGAATTTTCAAAGTGGCTGGAAGTATTCCAGAGGAAGGGTAAATACTCTTAAAGAAAACAATCTACGCTTGGCAGTGTACTGCAATGTGAGTTTTAAGTTCCTTGCTTATTCAAATGCTTCACTGACCCATTTTGCACAAAGGAGCATAGATCTTGATGCTCTATTGAGCCAAAAGGCATCTCTTCAACATCTCTGGCTAACATATGATTATTCTACATTCTCCACAGACTGGACTGTTGCTCAGTGCAGTCACTACTGGGAGCTGACAAATGCATTACATTGTTATATTCTACTCCCAGAATTATATTCTCCCAGAGGGAGTTGTCCCATTTTTGCCAAGATCCCCATAAAAGAAGGGAATCAATCTCTGCAATGACTTAAAAATTAATTACTGGCACCAGTGGCCAGGACTTCCCCAGTTCTGCTATAGCATATTTATAGGTACTTCTTGATAATCAGGAAGAATCACAGAGTCATAGAAGGTCCTGAAGGTTGCATGGTCCATAGAAGGTTCCACAGGGATCCACAATGATCATCAAATTCCAACTCTGGCCTTGCATAAGACAGGCCCAAGAGTTACAACAAGTGCCTGAGAGCATTGTCCAAACACTTCTTGAACTCTGTCAGGCTGGTGCTGTGACCCCTTCCCTGGGGAGCTGTTCCAGTGCTCAGCCATCCTCTGGGTGAAGAACCTTTTCTTAATACCTAGCTTAAACCTCCCTTGACACAGCTTCATGCCATTTTTTTGAGTCCTGTCAATGGAACACAAGAAGTTCTAGAATCCTGTGAATTCTCAGAGAGAGACAGAGTGACAGGTGAAGAGAGAAAAAACCTGGTTTTTATTATTGCATTTCAAATGCTCACCTCTTATGTTTTCCTATCTGTCTTCCTCTTCTTTTCTCTAGTTGGGTAGTCACACCTTGACCTTTCCCCAGGCTGAAGTCAGGCACAATTTTTAATGTATGGATAGCAATAATTTTCTTAATCTTAGTTTCTTACCAGAAAATTAGTTATTTTTTTAAATTTTTTTTTTCTTTAAGATATGTGGAAATCTGTCTGTGAGTCCAAGGGCAATGGACAGGAGATTCCCAAAAGTCTTTTTTCATCCAAAAAATTTCTGCAGTTTTGAATAACACCACAAGCATGGGCAAGGAGATCAAAATCAGAAGTTTGAATAGCTGTAGGAATTATGACAGCCATGGTTATAAAACGACCACAATACCTTTAGGACCACAGGCAGAATATCTGCTTTGAAGACATTATCAAGGGATGTTTATTCAACTAATTCTTAAAATGCATGTATTTCACAACTTTTGTATATACCCTGGTTTATTCATTTCTTCATATTTAAGAAAGCTTTTACTGATAATCCAAGCTAATTTTCAATCCATTCTCTTTCAACTCCCTCTCCTCTATCCCCTCCCCTCTGTTAGCCACAGAAAGTAACTGATGACAGCCTTTTTTATAAAACCATTTATGTACTAAAATACTGTCATTGTGTGTAAGCTTCTTCTCAGGTTTCCAAACTGTATAAACTACATTTTTCAACTCTTTTCCTTGCCTTTCATTCCACTCATTTTTCTTTGGAAAATGACTATATCTTCTTTTTACTGTTCAACAAATTCTAGCTTCAGGTAACCACTATTTTTTTTAACTTCACTATGCTTATTTTATACCAAAATTATATACTGGAATTTCAGCATGAACTCTGATAACAACAAATATAACCAAAAATTGTTTGGGTTGGTTTTTCTTTTGGTATCAGCATGAGCAGCTCAGCATTTAGATTAAGAGCAGAATATATAGATATGTAAGGGATTTTAAAATATTTGCCAGAGATTTTCATATGGCAATAATAAAACAAACTTAATCCTAAATTTATAGCGGACTGTTAGGTAAAATATTGGCTATTGGAGATAATCTAGGCACTTGCAGCAGTAGAATTTAGTAAAGTAATACGTGGACACAAGGGCTTTGAAATGAATCTCAAACCCCATTTCGTAGAGGCAAGAAACATTTTGAAAATGTTACCCCAGAGAAGAGAAGGTTGAATAAGGTTCAGCTACCAATTTTCTCCTTCCAAGAATGCTTTATGTTTGTTTATCCAAATGCCAGCATGATTCTTTGTCACAAGTCTGTCACCATCAGAAGGACCATGTTATAACTTACAAGATGCATTAACACTTCACAATAACTGCAGTGAAAATGTTCAGCCAAAGGCTGTCATAACTGAGCCATGTTTGTGCTCCAGCTCCTCTTGCCAAGTGTGGATGACCTAATCTGCCATTGCTTAGTTTAGCTTCCTATTTCAGACTTCCCAGAATTTATGCAGGAGAAAAGTTCCTAATAAGAGTCTGCACTTATGCACTGTCATGAAGTCTTATAAAAACAGGATTCCCAAAAAAGGGCAAATGCGCTATCTTGTTGTAGTCCACAGGGGCAGGTGCAGTTGTGGTGCTATGCCTCCTGGAATATCTATTCAAAATGTAGTGCTATAGTGATTGTCATGATCAAATACATCATATTTTTTGCAGTGCCTGATGTGGCAGCTCAGTGACATAATTGAACAATCGTAGGTCAAATGACTGTGGATGCACACATCCTGTATTGAATATGCAGTAGAAATATCCAATACCATTTATCCTCTAGATTTCTCCTGTATGGAGCATTTACACCTTTTTTTCACAGGAAGTTCTAATTTCCAGCTATGTTTTCCTTTTGTAGTCACTCCCAATTCATACTGCCACATCCAAGAAACTACTTTATTTTAAGGATGGAGTGTTTCTGTAGAGATCTTGAGAAGACAGATCATATTTCTTCCTCCCATTAGGCCACTTTCTTTGTGATAAAGAAAAACTTAGTGTCTTGGTATAACATAATCAAAACATCGCCATTCAGGTGTGTGTGCCATTTTAAAAGCATTTAATGATAAGCAACAATAAACCTTCACTGGCAGGGAAGCAAGTCTTGCAACAACCACGAGACAGTAAGTTTACTTCTTTATACCCACACACTGTTAAGGGAAATTACTTCAGTACATGTCTTATAATTGATGCATTTAATGTTGTTTACATTGGAACACTTTCTGACTGATTTCTTAAACTACTGAACTTGTATATAGAAGAGCAAATATTACTCTTTTACTGAATAAAGGTCAATTTATTGTGAGTTGTTTGCAGTTATAAATGGAGGCTGATACAGCTGATATAGATTTATCTCCTGCCAAACTGATGCCTCTGAGATATTCTATATGGATAACACAAAGTACTGATGATGTTACTTCCTTTACCATTCTTGTCTTTCTGTCTGCAGTAGGTACATGTGCCCTACAAGATGTTAAAAATGTAATATATTCTGTTTCAGATGAACACATACGTATTAATAGGATAAATAAGTCCTGGTCTAATACTTGTGACAAACCCTTTACTCTGGAAGAGTGAAATTAAGTACTTCCTAAAAGCCACTATTTTGCTTATGGCAGTTTGTGAGCATGGTAAAACCTTAGTATTTGTGGATAAGTCTGCCAGAAGAAAAAAAAAAAAAAAAAACAACAAAAAACAAACCAACTTTTGCAAAATCTCAAGACAGGATTAGAAATATCATTCTTGTAAAAGAAGCTTTCATCATTTAGATATCTATCACAATACAAACACAAAATATTAAAGAACAGTATGAATCTTAATAAAACACAGTAGAACTGAAAAAAACCACCACACTAAAATGAAAATGGCATAATTTGTTTTTTAGCACTCTGTCTAGAAAGTGTAAAAAAGATATTTGAAAAATTCCCCCTTCCATAAACTATGGATGAAATGTTTTTTTATACCTCTGTCACTAAGAAATCCACAGTACAGAACTTCTTTTTCTGGTGTTGAATTTCTTAGTTGCACTTTTTAAATCCATGCTGTCTCATGAAGATAATTACAACTGAATCAGCAAGTGCTACCCAATGGAGAATGGTGACTCTTGGGAAGCTATATATCTCCTCACTTACTTGCAAAATAAAAATTGATTGTTCACTGGATGGAAACTGAGTCTCCAATTTTGTCTTAATTGCTTTTATTAAATGGGCAGGTGGAGTTTTTAATTTCTTTGAAAAGGCCACTGAAAATTCTTTTTCACTCAAGAGTAGAATGAAGAAAAATGTGATTGTGGGATATCCATCTTTTGGTATTAGATGCAAATTGATTTATGTGCCATGGAGCAGGATGAAGGAATGGGAATATTCCTTCCTTTCTCAACTACAAATTCAAATTTCCATCATGTCTTACTCTTTGCATGTGGTCAGTAGGTCAAGATTCTCCCCTCCCACTCAGCCCTCATCAGACCTTTAGCTCTATATGTAGGTCTGGAGTGCTTGACATATGTTAGAGCAGGTCCAGAGAAGGGCATGAAGAGGGTCAGAGGGCTGAAGTGGCTCTAACAGGGAGAAGGGCTGAGAGCATTGGGGTGTTCACCCTGGAGGGGAAGGCTGATTGGGGAAGCCTGGGGAAATCGCACTGTGGCCAGTAGTTAAAGGGGGCTTATAAAAAAGATGGACGACAACTTCTTATATGGGGTGATAGTGATAGCACGAGGAGCAACAGTTTTAAATTAAAGAGAAATTTAGATTAGATATCAGGAATGATTTTTTTATTCAGAGTATAGTGAGGCACTGGAACTGATCATCTAGAGCAGTAGAGGATGTCCCATGCCTACAAGTACTCCAGGCCAGGTTGGATGGAGCCCTCAGGAAACTGATCTGGTGGGTGGCATCCCTACTCATGCCAGGGGTTTGGAACTAAATGATCTTTAAGGTCTCTTCTTACCCAAGACATTCTATTATTCAGTGATTGCTCAATATGTGTACTCCACCCTTATTAAGAAGCTGTAAAAGATATTGGACTCACAGTTAAAAAAAAAAAAAAATCTCTGCCCTGAAAAGCATTGCTTACTTCTCTAAATGCTTTGGTTCTACTGTAGAGCCCCAGTATTTAAGAGAAATTACAACAGGCACAATATACTCTAAAGAGGACAAATTGAAAAGAACTATGTTTTTGCAGTGAACTATGATCACTAAATTCAAGTTAAGATCTGGGAAGGGGTGTTTTGTTTTGGAAGTCAATGATTCCCTCATGACTAACTTATTACTGTAATGCTCTGTGCCGTAGAGAAGTTGGTGTTGTACACTGGGATCATCAGGGCAGTATGCACTGGCTTATTTAAGTTGGTTATATTGCTTAATATTTCATTTATTCAGCAATAAAAAATGTAATAAAAATAATAAAAATAAATCTAGACAGCTTGCATTTCAGAGGAAAAATAACAGTAAGGTGTAGGGTGAGTCCACCATTCACATGATAATTTTTGTGATGTCATAATTCCTTCATAGTGATCCGCAATGGCAACAAACTTAATGTTCAGTAAGGACTGATCCAGCAATCTTCAAAGGAGAACATTTTTAAAAAAGAGCAATACATATTTCCTATGTATTTCTCAATAGAGCTTTCTAGTCTTTGTAGGGACCTGAGAAACATAAATTAATTTATGTGGCAATAAATCTACTGATAAAGCATAATCTGAGTAATAGCCCAACTATTCTCTTGTGCCTTATAAAAAAGCCAAAAATTCTTCCCTGCCCATCCATGACTTTGGACTTAGGAAACTGTGGCAAGCTGAAGGTAAGCTCAACAACTAGGTGCTTTTTGCAGCTGTGTTAGGATAATTGATTCTGTCATGCAATGCCGCTTCCTCAAGTATGTGCCTCTGCTATGAATCATACCACACATACTTTCTGAGACAGAGAGAGAGACCATACAGTATTCTACCAAAGTTTTAAAAGATGCATAATTCCAAAAAGTGTATAAGAGCCTTAAGATAAATACAAATAAGTACTATTAATTCAGTCCTGATGTAGATAAATCTAAAGCCGCTACTATTAAGGCTGACTTACAAGAGTCAAACCAGTTTTTGTAAAAGTTTTCATTAAAAGAGCTTTATAAGTCTTCCGTCTTTCTGAAGAACTTCACAAATTATGTCTTGGAAAAAAAAATGCTAAACTTTAAAATATGCAGTAATTGTCAAGTCTCATTGTCACTAAGTACAGTCCAAGGGTGGATATTTAAGTAGTCATGTTGATTTCAGTTTTTTTCTCCATTTAATTTCTGACAACCCACTCCCCATTTTCCATTTGTTTTCAAACTTTTCTAGTTTGAAAAAGGTGTGGAGGACAGAATGCAGATTTCATTGCCATCATCTTGAGATTGTCTCCATTACTACTACAAACACTCTGTAGCTTTCCAAAGTTGGCAGTTTTAAAATGTATCAAAATGGAAAAAAGTAAACCAAAACCAAATTAAAAACATCCAGACAGCACATACAGCAGCTTAATCCCCTGAAGGTTATGAATGGAATTCACTATATTGCATTCTGTGAAAACAAGAAACAGAAGATAAAGAGGAAAACTAGAGTCTGAAATACTAAAAACACGTGGCACCATCACAGACATGACAAAACATTTTCCATTATTTCCATTGCTTAATGAAGAGCAACACTCATACCTGTCATACATCCACCTTTCCCTGAGATGGGCTAACAGAGATCAGCAAAGACCACATCTTCACAGGAAACGTCATTCCCCTCCCCTCTGCAGCTTTTATACTTTCCTCTGCTGACTCTTGCTCTTTTGACACACATTTGTCCATGCAGGTTATTCCCTGCATTTGTGGTAAAGGCCTTCTGAGTAGAAATATGGTAAGATATTTCTATCATGCAGTAAAAGAACAGCTATCCATACTGCTCACGTGGTTCTTCTTAGACAGATGGTCTTTGAATCCTTTGATCAAAATGCAGCATCAGAGAATATTGTAGAAAAGCTGCACATTCAATTCAGCTTCCTCACAAAGTATTTAATACACTTGTACTTTCAAATGTCTTAGTAGTTTAATGGCAAAAATGAAAATGTTCCAAGAGGTGGGTCCCAAGATTAATTTCCTCCAGCTTTTGAAAGTCACGGACTTTTCTGTACTGATTTATAGAAATTTATGCTGGATGAATGTCTTCTAAGTTTGGTTGTCACCTCATAATGCATTTCACAATTTCAAGCCCAGAATTTCAACAGGAAAAAGCAAGCATTTATTCAAATGTGAGTGAGTAAAAAAAAAAAAAAAATGGTAGTGAACAGAAACAGCATTTGCAAACCTTCTTAATCTAGTAAATTTTTATTCTCTCTGACATCTCTACTCCTTTGGTACATCTTCTATTACAAGTCACTTTACCCACCCCGTCTTCCTCTATTAATAAATTGGACGAAAAGTACAGGCCAAGCCTTGGCTTCCATGTAATCAAATTCTGACCTTGTTGTTCAGGATATTTATTCTTCTGTACCCATGGGTTGGGATTTATGAACAAATGGAACTAGTTTGTCAAATTCTGCATTTGAGAGGTACAAATTCTGTCTATGGAAATATTAAACACCCTAGGGCCTTTCCCCCCCCCTCTCTTAGTGGTCTTTCATGATGGCAGGCCAGATCCTTTCAGGTTCTTCCCTGCAGGAAGCAGAGACAGACCTTTATTCCATACACCAGCTTTGGAATAAGTATTACCCAAAGTTGTTGGAACACCTGGATTCCTTGACAGCACATGAGGTATGTCAGAGAGCTTCCAGTGAAGGAAATCTCTGCCTTTTTGTTATCTAAGTGAATTCGCATCAAAGTGAATTTGCAAGTGCCCTATAGAAAGGAAGAAACTGCAGATATTATTATTATTATGTGCAGTGTGTGAAATTCACTTTCAAACTAGGAAGTTTGAAATGTATAAATCAAACTTAGTACAATCCTACCCGAGTCAGTCATAGTTTCAGAAAATACGACATGGGGAGGACATTGCCACATTATCTCTGTACAGTCAGTGCTGTTATTCTCTGACTGGGTGCAGAGTGAAGAGCAGAGAAAAGTGGGAGGAGAGACATGGGTTATCCCAAGGTAAACTGAGGATTCAACTAGCTGAACCGAAGTAATCTTGATCACAGTCTTGCATTGCAGTGATCCACTTGGATTTCATTCCCCTGCTCAACCGCCATGAGCACTTCCAGCAGCTGCAGCAGAAAAAGGCCACGGCCCATCAGCTTCCTCCCACAGACACCCGGGGAGGATTGCCCAGGTCTCTTCCCCTGTAGCCAGCAGAGAGCCAGGGGTGGGAGGGTCCTGGCAAACACCAGCTGCAAACAGACCCTGTGCCCACCCTGCTGCTGTCTGCCTGCTCACCCCACCCCTTGGCAGAAGAAAGGACTTAAAGGGTTTCCAGTGCAATCAACAGAAAGAATCCCATGAATCCACTGGGAGAAGGCTCAAACAGAAAGCAGATCTTCAGTGCTCAACATTTACAGAGTTCCAGAGGCATTTGTGAATACAGTTCATAGTGGAGGGTATGCGGAAATAAAATCCAAGAACATTTGGATTCCTTTGGGTGGGAGGAGTGGACATTATTTTATTTTTTATTTGCCAAGGTAGATGGTACCATGCCAAATCCAGGGGAGAATGTAGATCTTCTTTACAGATTCTTAGAATTAAAACAATTTGCATTAATATAGTGGTTAGATTTCACCAGTTTTTGCTGGAATTTTTCCTAGTCAAGTTGGATTTGTATTTTGTAGTGAGTTTCTGGGGAGAAAACAACTCAAACAGGCTGCCTCACCATACATCGTCAAATATATTTAATCGGTGTATAACAATGCTTAAATCACCATGGCATTTATAACAAATATTATTTATATTTGAAAAACTTTAATTGGCACGAATTATTAACAACACTATTGTCAAGATGCCAATTATGAGTTCACCAATGTTAAAGAACATCCAGCTTGAATTACACTAAGCACTTTTCCTTACTTTTCTTTAATATAAATGTACTTTTTAAAAAAAGTTAAATAAATAAATAAGTAAATAACCCAAATATTTAATTTTGCAGACATCTGATGTATTAGAGTTGATTTGGCTTTACTAAACTTAGACATTATTTCAATCCTGTTATTTTCCGCAGTATGTTATGTGCTTTTTCACGAAGATAGCCCTCCCCAAAAGAAAATACCTACAAACCTTCTCTTCTGCCCAAACTGTTTTACTCTTTGGGAGAATTTTATTGTTCCACTTTGTTGCTATTTAGGATAAAATTTCATTAAAATATTATGAAGCTCTGAGCATAATTGGGCAGAAGCACTTGCCAATGAATAACCTCTGCAGCAATGTGTATGTGTATTTATATTACAGTAAACTTAAACCCACTTTTTCTTTTCTTTTTTTTTTTTAATTTCATTGTCTGCTTCTAAATTCTTTGTCCCAAGTAAAGCACTAGGCAAATGTATAAATCACACAGGCTACGGTACAGTCATTGTCGCTGAGTGCAGTGCCAAATATAATTTCATCATTTAAATGAGGTTCATGCCAGGGTAAACTACTCTGTGTTAGATGGCTGCAAAATGCTATTTGCTCTTTTTATTATATTGTTATTTTAAACTTATCTGTGCTCTTTGGGCTCTTTCTGTGTGTCTGGTTTTGATGCTTACTGTCTGTGCATGTGATGTCCTAAGTCGAACTGCATTTGCAAAACAAGCAGAGACTATCTAACACTTACTGCTCTCTCCCAGTCTGTCTCTTACAATAAAACATAACTGGAGTGCTCTTATAATGAAAATTTTGTCAACAATGAGAGACAGTCCAATCCACAAGTATTTGGATAGGCACAATGTCATTTCTGTTTGACTACTTATATTTGTGGAGTTGGGTTCACTATAACACTCATTTTAAAAAAAGAGAAGGAAAGAGAGCTGTTCTCCTATTAAAAATAAAGAAAAAGGCTTGTAACAGAAGAGAGACAATTACCACAATTTGTGGCAGAGGCAATAGAACATACAAACCCTCCTGAGCAAAGCATGTTGATCTAGCCAGCATATATAACATGGTGCGCAGCCTTGGAAAATTACATTTAGAGAAAGACAGTATAGAGACATTAAAAAAATGCTCAGGGAAATGGGCTGCAATTGGAAATTTTGTGGTGCTGAGGTCTTTTCAGGACTCTGTTCTTCCCTGCCTCCCTCCCTGACACCACCCAAGAGCTCAAGCTCTGACATTTTGCCAAGAATCTGACATACACCTAACCGTCATCTAAAACTGTCAATTGTTCTCATGCTTATAAATAAATAAAATGGATTTCCAAAATAATTTAGATCCTAGAAACTGATAACAGATCTTAAAGAGACTCTGACTGTAGCTTGTGCCTTTAATTCCTTCATGGTAATCTTCCTATTATTGAAAACATTGTCCTCTGGGAATTCTATCGGAGCTTTCTCTTTTTCCATTTTTTTTTCCTGCATTCTCTGCCAATTTTTTCTGGATTGATGCATTTCACAAGACAATTACAACCATATGCATTAAAAGTATACATTTTCCTGAATTAACCAATGAAATATATGAAAAATACAGGTAGCCTTTAGAAAAGTTTGTGTGTTCTCATGCAATATCACTCAAAAATATGTTGATAAGGGAGAAAAGACAAGGCAGCAGCCTTCTCTTAATATATATGTTTAGAAGCACTGTACCTTGCAGCTCTGACCTAAGCATTTTGATATTTTTCAGTCAAGCCCAGATCAGATTCTGCATTGCTCTCATCTTATCACCCAGCCTTCTCCAAAATCATCACTACAGTTCTCAGTTTGAATCTCCTCTGGACTGTCTCATAGCCTCAGGTGACCCCATTTCCCTTTCTTACTACTAGCATGCCTCTCTCCATATGTGTTAAGAACATCATCATGTTCAGGGTGAAAGAATGGAATTAGGAGGTTTTGTTTTGCTCCAGATGAAAAAGGTTTCCAGGCAAAATTTAAAAAAAAAGAAAAGTAATAAAAGACAAGGAAAATTAACTCACAAATTTCAGAACAGAAAGAAAAGTCTAATTTCCGATTTGTTGGCCTTTGAGCATCAAACTATAATTCTGTTCCCTCCTACCCTAATCAGCTCCAATTCTTCTAGAGCATCAGACCTGAGCTGGGAACTGGTGAATGGAGGAGAAAAGATATTCTCTATAAGAAAGCTGTCTTTCGTTAGCAGAATTCATTGCCTTAAATTGGCTCAGACGATGCATGTTTAATACTAATCTGACAAAATTAGACCTCTTAATGAATTTTTATATTTCATCTTTTAAAGTCTGCCAAACTTGTGAAGAGATTTTGTGATACTTCAAATAACACAAAATTAAATGCAAGAGAAAATAAAGATAAATGGTAATTTATATTGGAGCAATAAAGATTTGAAGAAGAGCAAAATAAATGAGTTTTCCATTCCTTCCCTCTCCTCTCTTTTAAAATGTATAAAGATAGAAAAGGATTTATATTGTATAAAAGTAAATACTTATACTTTCTTTCATTCTTGATTTGACACCCTGTACATTTAAAATGTGTAATGTTGGCAGAACAAATTAACTTCGACCTATGTCATTTTGGAAGCAGTTCTAGTGGGAAAGCCTTGTTAGATTTTTTTTCAATGCACTTCGTTTTTGCAAGAAGGGAAAATCCAACAGCCCACCACATTGTCCAGAAATTTAAATAGCAGAAATCTACCTCTTATGTGCTAGCCCAGGACTGCAAAGTGAGAAAACTCCCAAATTAAATTTACAACTACAATTTGGGAGGAGGAAAAAAGTTTTTTGACTGTCTATTTGATTTTATGGCTCAAATTTTCCTGGTGGGATGTAACTCCATGTGTTGAAGAGAGCTACGTGCTCAAACATTATATAAAGAACTTTTCTCAAGCTTTTGGTGTGCAGTCATTGCAAACAGATTCTCCTGCAAAGTGTAGCAACAGCTGGATGCTCTTAGACTCTTTATCAAGATGTGGACCCAACCCTTTGCAGAGTGGGGAATCCACAGACTTGATTCCAGCAAAAGACATAGGATGAATAAAGTAAAAGGAAATCAGGAAATGAAGACACCAGTGCTACTATGCAGAGTAAAAACTACATCCCAAGAAACCCTGAGAGACACAAGAGTGGTATTTCATGTTTCCAGATCAAAGATAGTGATGTATGCTCTTTCCTTTTTTCACCATGATATGTTACAGAATGTGAAGAAAAACAGAGTCTGTGTTTCAAGAATAATTTCTTAGCCAGGAAAAAAAGGATGAATTTTGGTCAGTTATGTATGATCATATATCCCTGTATATTTGTGTCTCTAGATTTGAATCACTATTAGTCACCGATGTGAGGCACTCTTTCTAGATACAGAGGGTAAAAGACAATATTCCTTCCTTAGATTAATCAAAAAGATGCACTGAAAACTATTTCTATATGAATCAAACCTGGCCACCAGAAAAATGGTAATGGCAAGTATTTCAATTGTATCTGAGAAAATGCATTTCCAAGCAAAATCCATTAATTTATTTTCCCCCTTTACATCCACTTTTTAGATGAAGTAGTTGGGATGGAGATCACTAATGCACACTCCAGCTTAAACTGCAGAAAACAATCCTGCTAATTTAATTGCATATGTAATAGAAACAGTTACTGAAAAGCCAGGAAATTCACAGCATCCCCTGCCATTAAAAGAAAAAGACTAGTGAGATTTTATCTTTCCCTAATACATTTCAGTTAAGGCTTGATTGTAATTAGGCAGCCCAAGAGAATTCATTCCTGTTTTGCATGTTGCTGAACTGATCAAAATCCAAGAAGGGAATAAGCTTGAACAAAGGACTACACAAAAAAAATATATTTGCAGTCAACTTCGGATTACCCACAGTTATCTCATGTGAACTAGTCAGTGCCTAGTGCCACATGAGTAATAAGCAAGCTTCACTATTCTCCTGAGCCCTGCTCTTTCTGTTACTTCTCATTCATTCATTTTTCTGGACAGAAATTTTAAATTGCTGTGTATTTTCTATGTCTTCGTTTTTACACAGGCTCTTCCATTTTATACCCATCTATATTCCCCAGGATGACTGAATCAGCCGCTCCCTTCCCAGTGTTACTTTCATTAATTTCACTCTGGTTTAAAATCTGCTGGGAAATTGTTTCATCAGTTAGAAGAATCTCATTCTCAGCCCTAGTTACTGTCCAGTTTAGTTTTCCTGAATGTTGAATAGAGCATTTTGCACCAGATAAAAGACAGTGCAGGGCTGAATTTTTCTGTGCTGGTGAAGGATTACTGTGTATTATAAGCCTTATACTCATTCCTTCTAAATCAAGGCTAAATCCACTCAGATCAAAGAAGGTAAAGAAACACAGGCAAGAGAAACAGGACCTCCATATATATTTTTTTTGTCTTCAACATCAAAAAGAGTGAGTCAGTTCCCCAGCGTTACAAAAGAGATGGAGTGAAAATGAATAATGTTTGTGTGATGCACAGCACAATCACATCACATCTGCTGAGAAAAACAGAAAAGGAAAGTGGCAGCCAGCTGCCACTGCCAGACAGATTCATTCCAAGGGCTGCACATCTGGATCCTGCAGCTGCCAAACTCATACTGATTGATTGCTTCCAATCCTGGAGTAATCAGAGGTTAAGTAATAGAAGCAACACCATCCCAGCGCAATCAGAAAAGATGTAGTAGCTATTACTCATCAGTAGAAAACTATTTTGTTTGTTTTCTCCACATTCATAAAATGTCTACTAACACATGAATATCTAAACCTCTAGAACACAGAATGGTGAAGCATGTTTTTTCAGTGGCCATTCTCTTAAATATCACACCTGTCCTTAGCATAACAACATTATGTATGATCATGCTTTCTGGTTCAAAGAAAATGAGTCCTCATTCTCTGACTGGCATAACTCCATTGTTAGAGCTGGTCTGAACATGTTGCCTCTCTCTTTCCCTCTCCTTGTTTTCCTGTGTCCTAAAAAAAACATAATAAACCCCCACTTACTTCCAATTAGAAATCAACATTTTTCAACAGAAACAATTGTTTCACATATAAGTAAAATTAAAAAAAAAAAAGTAAAATGTGGGATTTTTTCCCCCAAAGTTAAATTTAATCAAAAACTAAAGCAAAATAAACAGCAAAAACCATTTTTGGAAAACTATTCAATTTTAGTATATTCAGAATAACTTCTGATTTGTAACACAATGAAATCTGAATCAGACCATCAGAATGATTTTGCAGCTTTTTCCACTGTACACTTATGCTGCTATTTCAGAGCAGTTAGAGACATTATATATGATTTTTTGGGTTTCTGTTTTCTTTTCTAAATCAGTACAATTGCCTAAACATATACATTAATCACATCTGGTGACCATAAGCATATTTTTAATAAAGAATATGTATTTCAGAAATTTAAATATGATCACTGAGATATTGATTTCTTTTTCTTCCCAACTGGATAAGAAATATGCAAGTGTTCTGAGTGTGACTGAAATGCAGTCATACCAGTGAGTTGTAAGAGTCTGAAAGTTCTACGCATGCTTTGAATTGGCGTACATCGATTATCACTTTGAACAATCAGAAATCTCATCTAGGAATCAGCAGCAAAACACACAAGTACTGTCAGGTGGATAAAGGTAATTGTGAATCCTATCTCTGAACAGCTATCAGTAATTCCCAGCTATCAGTCAACCCAGCTATCAGTAATTCCCAGACTTCATTTGAATGGTTTAATATTTCTCTGTGATGGTGCAACTGCAAGATCCTACTCTAAGGACTACAACTGTTCCATCTGAATGTCCTTGTAATCTTTGCAATGTTGCTACTTTATCATTATGTCTACATCATATGTGCTGGATAAAACTGAACACTTTTGAGTATCATTTATATGCTGTCTACAGTGGGAAGCACACAGAAGCATATGTAAATATTCAGGATGGCAACATTAAATTAGAAGCAGTACAATGTATTTGAGTCATAGAATCATAGAATATGTTGAGTTGGAAGGGATCCACAAGGATCATTGGGTCCAAATCCTGCCCCTGTACAGGACAGCCCCAAGAATCTCAGCCCTACCATGTGCCTGGGAGCATTGTCCAAATGCTTCTTGAACTCAGACAGGCTAATGCTGTGACCACTTCCCTGACTTAAAATGTGCTCTGTAGTGAATCAGTGTCAAAGGTATGAAAATATTACTAAGTACAGACAGACAATTTAAAGAAATTTAGTTGGTTATGCAAGTAGAAATTTAGAAATAGTTTCAGGCTGCTTTATCTACTTGTGCAGTTTGCTGAATTAATTTAATTTCACTGGACTGTCTGATTTCCATTATCCAAAAGGATGATTAACCATTTTTATCTTCTCCACATGTACTTGAGGTAGGGAAGCACTATCCTGATTTAAAGACAAAGATTTATAAACTAAGTGAATTGCATCAGATCAACCCCCCTATGTGGTACTAGATGGGATTTTTATGATGCCTTCAGAATCTTAGTTCAACAAGTTGGCAAGATTGGAAAACCGTATTTTAATATTTCAGAGAATTTCTGCTTGGTTGTTTGGATGTTAAGTTCAGCCACATTCAAGTAGTTAATCCATACCTTTATGAAGAATTTGTGGAGAGAATGAGAACTTCTGCTTTGTGTGTCTAAAAGGGTTTCCTAATATTTCTGGTTTAAAATCTGTAAATCCTGGGATGTGCAATGCTAATATTTATACAGTTTAACTAGAGGAGGAATGAATGACCATTTCACAAATTGTGTAATCAGAAAACAGTGTAGAAGTGCCATGAAATACTGCACCCAAGTGGGTACTGTTTGCTGCTGGACTACTTGTGCACTGGATTGAGGAGTCTAAACATGAGGTTGGCTATGGCAGCTAAAGTCATGCAGGAGGAAGTCATATGAGCTACTTAATCATAGCTGCTAGGACTGAGATACTCCATAAGTGCTATGTGCACAGCAGATTATGTGTGCCAATGCCTTTGCTGATGGCTGGGGCTGCTATTTTGACTTATCAAAGGTCCTCAAGCAGTCAGGACTGAGAAACCAATAGCTAAAGGAGCCCCACTTGTTTCTAAACCATGAATTCTTGAAAAGAAACATCCAGGACCAAACATTCTTAAAGAACAGATCAGTATTGTCCCAGAGGTATAACTTTTCAATTCTTGGTGTTCATACTGTAAGCCAGAGCTACTTTATTTATCACGCCAAAACTATTTGCTTTCTTTATCTCCTACCAGACATCTATTTTTTCCTGTGTAAAAGATGTGACCCTTTGAAAAGTTAAAGGATCAGATGAAGTCAATATTGAGGATCTCCAGCAGCTTCTTCAAAGCAATAAAAGACACCTCTGAGAAAACAGTCACACTATGATATGGAGACAGAAATTAACAGAGTCAAAAGCAGTAATGACAAAAATTTTCTTAGCTGCTGTAGCCTTACACCAAATACTCTCAGCTATCTTTCCCAAAAACACAATATGAAGCAAAATGTAGCTAGCTAGCCTCTGTTTCCTGTCTGATTCAAAGGCCACCTGCTTGATGCCTCTGATTAACAGCACTTCTTCCCTACATCAATGCTATGTTCTTTTCTTCTGCTTCTTCCTTCTGATATTTGCTAGGGTCTGGGTCCCTGTTGCTTCACACAAATCATAAAAATCAAGATTATTTTGAAGATGTGATCACCAAAGTAGAAATCATCACCTAGATTTAGATATTATAAGTAAAGGCCATGTCTGGTCTTAACAGATGGTGAAACATCGCCCATTGTACGTCTCTTAAGCACAATTTGACTCAGTGAATTTAACAAGAAAGTTTTGTCTTTTTTTTTGTTTGATTCATTAATCACACAGTGGAATTTACCACTTTTCCCACAAAATGAATCTTAAATCTTGTTTATGGCCAGAAGAATAACTGCATAAATTATGTGTATGCAACATAAATGCACCATGTTTGCACTGAGTTACACATGCTTTGTGTTTTGAACACAAATAGACTTTTTTCTTCTCTTTATTTCACAGAAACTGATCCATCTAGGAGACAATAAGCTTGTTTCTTTCATGATTCATTCATTATTAACATAATTGTTAAGTGTTTACAGTTGCAGATCTTTTCTTAATACAGAAAAAGGAATGAAATTCGTCAGAAAAAAAAAAATCCAACTTACATTCCAATTTCTCTTTCATATCCAAAGACTATTTTTCAGTTGTGTCTTTTATATTTGGCTAGAAATCACATACACATTAAACAATAAAATTTTACCTTATGGTTAGTGATAAAAATGTGGAAGAAGAAGATTTAAGAAAGAGAATAGATCTAAGTTATAAACGGGAGAAGGGCAGTTTTCACAATATTTCTTTTCAGGGCAAACTCTGTATTTTACAAGAATTTAGTAAGGACATTTTAAGATGTTCTTATTACTCTCTTAAGTCTCTTGGACTAAAAACAGTGTTGTTGGTCTATTAATTAATCCAGATCTAGAGACTAATTTTATACTTGTTACCCATCAGTGTCTTAAAAGAGGAAGAACCAAAAAACATGGTATAGAAAATCAATGGCTCTGTTGTAACAACATAATTTGCAATGCAAAATTTGCATCCTATTTCTTTGGCAGGGGAGGGATTTCAGAGTGGCTGAGAAGGACATTTGGTCTGAAACAGATTTCCTTGCTGTTCAACACTCACATAATGAGCTCACATTAAAAAAATCTAATATTGCTCGATTACTTATTAGTTCATCAACCTGCTTTCATATTTAGTTTTCTCCTAGTTGACTTTATTTCCATCATTGCTCCTTTTAGCAAGGTTTGTTCCTTGGAATACAGGCATAGCAGATAAGCAGGACTGCAGCTTAAACTTATTATCAGCGTTAATTGTGGCAAGTGATAATCTTGCTGGTATAAAGCTTACAAAAAGTTTGGAGTATCAAACATATTTTAGACTTCAGCATCTATTACTTTGTTTGTTGGGTTGCATTTTCTCAAAACTCACTGTGAAATTAGGAAAAATTTATTCCTGTTGGATTTGTATTATCCCAATCCTGTTTCTAAGGACAGTTTCATGGTTCAGAAGGGTATTTGTTGATTGAAGAGTGTGCATTAAACCTCACAAAAGCCCAAACAAGCAAGAAAATCAAACTCATGGTAACTGGAGGTTTGTAGAGAGAAATCCTTTTTATGCAATGGTCCAAGCATGTGTTATACTAACATTTCTCCCAAAAAATAACATGAGCTTTTTATTGCTAATTATGAAGTATTCAGGAAATGCATTTTTCCCCGGCCAAAGCAAGAGTTTTCTGGAGATTTTCTGCGTCTTAAAAGCCTCCAGCACATGTTGCAGGGAGTGTGATTTTGGTTTCATTAGGTAAGACTGTACCTTTCAACAGAACGGGTTAGGTACGTATTAATACGTGCCTTGAGGCATGTAAACAGCACACCTATTTCCTTTGCAATGTGAGCATTAACTGAAAAAGAAATAAACCATCCTTCAAGTGGGAAGAGTGCTGGATGTTTATTTGAAAGTAATATCTTCAGGGAACATTATGTATATGTAGCTTTCCGTTCTGAAGTCAAATACTGTCTCACTTGAATTGCAAGTGGATAGAACCACTCTTGAATCAAAGTAGTCATTAAATTTTGGGGGTTTCCTTGTTTGATTAAATGTGTGAAATTAAATGTGATGGTAGAAATATGCTCCTTAATTGTAACTTTTGTAACTTGTAATTTCTGAAAGGTTTTGATAAAACAGTTTCCACGGTACGTTTAAGGCCAGTGCCTCTGCCAGCATTTGGTCATGAATGCAGTATTTAGTTTGGTTAAATGCTAATAGGTGTAGTTGTGTTTGCCAGTTGACAAGCTTGCATTTCACAAGCAGAAACAGTGGGGAGAAAAAACCAACCAAACAACCTCAACCAACCAACCAACCTCAACCAACTAAAGAAAAGCATTTTCCAAGACAAGAGAGATGAAACTCCACTTTAAAGGGAAAACAGTCATTAAAGCAAATTTGTGATATTGGAACTTTTTTTTTCTGTGTTTTTAAGAGGGAAGAGTTTTAGTCTTACCTATATTCAACAATAACAGACTGAAAAATACTTAATTTCTTTCCTAACAAGAGAAAGATATAAGCCATATTTATGGCTTATTAAATGCCAAATAGACTTTGTATTCTCTTTTCTTGTTACATTCCAACCAAGTAATCATGTGTATGAACATTAGCTGTAACTAGGAACTTCATCAAAACCAACAAAAAATACTTGCATTTGATTTTTCTTCATATATTTTCATGAATGGGACTGGTTTAATGAGTCCTAAACAAAAATCTGCTGGAAGGAAGCTAAAAGACAACTCACTGAATAATAGATTAGGTTTAGCAATCCCATTTATAAATTTGTTCATTCTTCCCTCAGCATTACAGAAAATAGCAGCACATTTTGCTTTTCTTTTAATTTAGAGACTTCTAATTATACATCAATTTAGTTGTTTGGGTAGTAAAATAACAACCTGATTAAAAATGTTATAAGCTTGTTCCAAATAATATGTGATGAAATACATTATTTCTCCACATGTTCAGAACAATACTTAGAGGTTAACCTTATGCTTTCACAATCATAAATGTGGACCTCAGTTTTTCTGTGACAGGTTTAAATACAGTATCAGCTACATGTTCTTAAATATCTACTAATAACTAAATATCTCTTAAATATCTACTAAACAACAGCCAGTGAATCTACTTAGCAGATTTTTTAGCAGTCTTAAAACGTTAACTTTTATGTCATGACTATCAGGTGAAAAAAAAACACGGTTTAGAAACCATTAATTGTATAGAACAATATTTATATAGGTACCATATTGGGCATCTGGATGTGTAAAAATTAGTAATATGAAATAGCAGAATAGTGAGCTTTAGAACAAAAAAATCAAGCTCCTGTACCTGTAAAAATTGTGAGATGGGTTCAATTACTTGAAGAACAAATACCATATTTGTATTTGTTTAAATAATATTTTGTGTATGTCTCTAATTATATTACTTTATATTAGGATTTTTTTAAAGTCATGGTTTCTCTTTTTATTTATGAAGCCTGAAATGAAGTTTAGTAATAGGGTTAAAATATGTCTATTAATTTTTGTTCTATGGTATTAATACTATGTAAAAATCAGCAAACTGAAGACACTGTCCTAGTACTATTAGGTTTTATGATTTTACTGCATCTTTATGTTTTTTAAAGCTGAAAATCCTGAAAATAATTTTATTAGCTTGCATTTTTATTAATTAATGATGTAATCATACATTACAATGACCTACTATATCTATATATCTCCAAAATGTATTTCTAATAGATAATTCTATGGGAAAGGAATAGAGAAGTGAGGTCGGGTTCAGATTTTATTATTTTTATTTTAATATCAAGGGCTATTTATTTTGTGAAGGACAATTGTGGTTTGAAGCCTGATCACATATTATCTGTTTTCCCACAGAAATAATTTGAAAGTAATGACCCTTGATCATTTAGGTTAAGAGAGAGTAATTCTAAGATGAATTCTGAAAACTGTCATATTTCAGGGATTTAGAAAATAAATGCTGGCAGAAAAACACTGCTCAGATATTAAGAAGCTCTTTTAAAATCTTGTGAAATTCCCATCCTGATTTGTCAGACACCTAATGTAGATTTACACTTTACCAATATTGCTAACATTTATATCTTCTGGTATGTGCTTCAGACTAATTAATGTGCACCTGAATAGCAAAGAAAGAGCTGTGGTGTTGAATCTGCCTTGATGCCATGTTCACAATCACTTCTGTAACAGCAGCAAAAGATTGTCTCCTTTAGCTCTCAAGAGAAGGAAAAAAAGAATATCAAAGCTCTGAAAACTGTATTTCAAAAATTTCACAACACCCTCTGCTCCATGTCAATTCCATGAACATCAAATTTGCATCCAAATCCTTCTGAAGTAATCAGTCTGGTTTTCCACTCAGTAATATTTCTGAAATTCAAATGGTAGTGTCAGCTAATGTCAGCTAATCCTGGTCATTCTGCAGCACGTGCATGTGAGTTACAAATATTATGCAAGTTTGTCATATCTACTAGTATTGCACCTTTGAGTGGTAATTCTCCTGTCCCACGCGTTGGAAGGGGCCCATCAGGTGGGAGCTTAGTACCATCTGTCATAAAAGCTTTCTCTGGCCCAGCATTGTACACTAGACTACCTAAGGCTTGTTTACCTCCGGGTACAAAATCCTGTAGGGTGTAATAGCAAATTTTATATATACTCATGTTGAATGTTCTTCTGATGGTGCCTTTTTTGCTAATGTGACATTCCATAGACACAGTTATTAGTCTAACAAATTGTGGGCAAGTATCACACATAATCATCAGCTTGTTTCAAGTTGACTGTGGACCTGTCTACTGTGCTCCTAAATCAAGTAGTTCTTTTTATTTTGCACTCTTTTAAGTACTTGAAATCCACTAAACACACAGCAAAATAGCAAAATTTAGTTAGCATGCATGCACAAGTTTCCTTTTTTTTTTTTTTTTTAATTAAGCACTCAGACCTACTTCAAACGTAGCACAAATATGCAAGTCAACATTATGATTAATAGTTTCAGACTCAAATGTGCTTTTATTTTTGGTCTTCATGGAGAATCTACTATTTCCACAGAGATTTTTTCAACTTTAGCTGTATTTAAAGTTAATGAGCTTTTTCAATTAAAGCTTCAGATATTTAGCCTTTGGATAGCATTTAGATGAACCAGGGTGTATCTAATTATGTTGGGTGAATTCTTAAGAGGCTCTGCATATACTTCATTCATAACAAGCACATTTTATGTTGTGGGCACGTACTGGACTTCAATCTAGACTGAATGCAAATCACCCTTGTGAAAACAGTGTTACCAATAGGTCTGAGAGTTCGAGGAATGACTGCACTAGCAAATGCCCCTGAGAATGTACAACATCAACCATTCTGAGTGGCAGAGAAATCAGGACTGCCATTAGGGTAAAAACTAAACAAAGAATAGAAGGCTGGATAAGGATTTAAGAACATTGTCTAAACTGGGCAAAACATGTCGGAACAGCATATTGAAATCTTACTGCTTGCTTACAGAAACTAGCAGAGAAAACAACAAAGGAATGAAACTAAAACCCCCAACAGTTTACCATGATAAAAAAGAGGGTGGGGGGAAGCTGTGTGGTTTTCAAATTGTGTACTTTAGTTCAGATGTAATGTGGAGGAAACACAGCTTTACACACTGAATTCCTGGGAAATGATATCTTCTGCTTGGGGAGTCCTTTGTTTCTAATCACTCTACCAGACTCCTGGGTGCAGAAGCTATCACACAAGATAGTCTGACTAGACTAGAAGACTGGCACATGAAATTAAGTTGCTGACTTTTATGCAGGGCAGACATTTAAACCTGTTTCTTGTGTAACTTTTACAACCCTGAAAAGATCACCTATAGTGTCCCATTCTTGAGTCACCCCATGCACAAAACGAAGGTCTTACATCTATAAAACACCAAATGTGAGGATACTTGCTGGAGCAAAGGGCTTAGCCACAAGGAAATAGTAAGATAAATACCTATCTAAGCAAATAATAATAAAAAAAATAGTATTAAACTACAAAGCTAATTTCCAAACTGTGATTTTTAAGATTTTAAACCTAGGGACCTAGGTTGAGCAATGGCCTGTGTATTCAGTTCAGGTTTCTGTTACATTGTAATGCATGGCTGTCCAATTGTATGGTGTAGAAATGCCTTCAAATAACAACATTCCAAAACCCCATCTCCCTTCTGTAAGTCTGTGTTTTAGACACATAAATACAAATTTCTATGTATCTTTAGCTAATGTTCCACATGCATAGTTTTCTCAGCTCTGCTCTGTGTCTCTTTGCAGGCTGGTTAGACACACTTAGCACACTCAGGGTAGTCTCTGACTTGTCTGGGCAAACTTTTTGATGGGGCAACCTGTCAGTATAGAAAGAGAAATGAGTTGCAGTTGTTTATCCTCCATAGAGAAATGCTGATAAAAGTTTATTATCTTCTGTCTTTATCAAATTTTCTGAAGTTGACCACTGGCTGCAAAACTGGTAGATTCAAAGGCTAAGACAGACCAAGGAACAGAACAATGTGATGGTGCAGCATTTTTTCCTAAGTGCTCTTGATAAAGAGAACTCAAAGGCAGGGAAAGAATTTCAATGGCCATAATTGTCATAATTATCTGACTAAAAGAACTACCACTAAAGTTCCTGGTCTCATTTCTCTCTTCCATCCAATCCTGCTTTAGCAAAGCACTAGAGAAGCTGTACTAGGATACAGTTCTGAATTCAGCACTTGTAATACAGCTTTCTGATACTACTGCAGTGAATGATTAAAGAAGAAATTACTGTGTTTGTGACTGAAGCCTCTGTCTAAATCAGAAAAAAGTGACAGCTGTTTCTTCAAGATTATTTTAACAATAGATCTGATCCAAAAAGAAAACACCACTTTTCTCATCAGCAAATGTTGCGTTAAAGTGGAAATGTAGCAAAATTCCAGCTGAACTTGCCAAAATTGTGAGAGTAAAGGTATTTGCCTTAGGAAGAAAAATATCCACCATGTTCTTAGCACTGAAGCATAAAATGGCTGTTTTCCTTCCATCTGAATTTCCTGTGGTTTCTGTTTTGTTTTACTAAAAACAAAGTAGAAAAAATCTTGGAGGTTAAAAAACCACACTTTCATATTATTTCTCTTTTGAGGACACTTTGTACATAGCATAATCCAGATCCAATGTCACATTTCTGCTTTTTATCTGTGGAATAGCAGAGCCTGTATTACTAGCGTTGACTTCTCATTGCTAGGTAACAAAGCCATTTTTGCTTGGCAGACATGGTCACAACTTAGTTATCTTTAGGGACTGCCCTAATGCGCAGGAGATGTATTTGTCATGCAAAGCCCCATCCTGGACAGTTAATCCAAAGGCAGCACTTGAGTGCACACTGGGTGCTAGAGCCAGGCTTGGGTGTTGGAAGGGAACGCCTTATACTAACTATATTTGAGAAGCCACAGTCTTCATTTGTATTTATAGTCGTAATCACTGATTTGGCTTTTTGAAATGCTTTGTGTGACTTGATTGCTTTTAGTAGCTACTTGGCTTTAACTGCACTGGAAGCAGAAATACATTAAAACAGCAAGCCCAGTTGGAGCTACAAAAAATGGAAAAAGGTGCTTTCAGAACTTACCAAGATACCTTTGTCGCTGGTTTTTGGGCTCCTGTCCCAATGACTTCAGCTTGAAAACATTAAAATGAGTTCCTTATACATGCTTTGCAGGTGAGGGGTTTGTTTGAGCTTTAATTTGCTGCTTGATTTGCCCCGGGATTTTCAGGTGTTGCATGAGGGAGTAAAGAACAGAAAGTACCTCAGTTCTTGGTTGTCAGCCATTGGATGATGGCCACAGCATTATTAAACCATCCAAGCATGCTGGGTCTCAACCACAAAATTTAATTTTCCCTACTGCAGGGACTAATCAACTACCAGAGGCACTAAGTCCTAAGGAGACTGTTTTTTATCTTTTTTTTTTCTCTTTCAAAGACTGAAACACAGTTAATTTTACAGTTTCGTCTATCCTCAGGCTTACAAACAATGACAGAAATGCAGCTTGATGAGAAGCAGATAAAAATTAGAATGTTTATGCTATGACATAAAGAAAGATGAAAGGTTTAAATAATTAACAGCACCTCTACAAGTCAGATAGAAAGACCCCAGATTCCCTTCAGGAAAAGAAAATAAAAGGACAGAAGGGGGAATAAAGCAGGCTGAGCACTATCTGCAGCTACCTCTTGTTTTATGTGAAACTGAGAAGGAAAGTAGGTTCTTAGTGTGATTGTTCATTTCCACAAAACCTCCTCCTCTGACAAACTAAAGTCACATTTTTAAGTCTTCAGAAGGCATTTACAGTAAACACACATTTGTATCTCAAATTTGGTATTCCAAGGAACTATTTGTCATGGATTCATGGCATAATAGTCCTTTAGCTTCTTAAGCAGTTGCTAAAATACTGGTTTTTTTCAGGAAGTCTATGTGTATGTTCTCCACCCTAGAAATATGACTAGGTAATTGAACAATTTATATTTCATTTACTGGGAAGTATAGAGTTTCATCTTAAGAAGGGAAATCTGTGAGGGAAGTAAAGACAGAAAAGAAAGGAAAGAAATACTGCAGCTCAGCACAACCTTAATATTAATCTACATTGTTTTTAATCATAGAAACTCTTTCTTGGAGTTCTTCCAGGAAAGGGGAGCAGGGGGGGAAACTCCACAATGAAATAATGATACCTTAAAATCTACCAATACTGAAGATAAAGGCTGTACTATGCACATGTTAAATTTATCAGAAAAAGATGGTTGCGAGGAGCAGTTCACATGACTAAGAGAGAATTCTTTCAAAATGACAGCTGTTCAGGCTTTATAAGAAACATTAGCTTAAAAGAAATTTGGAAATAGAAGAAAGTTCCAACCAAAGAAAACAATTATAAATATTCTTAATTGCCTGGAAATAATTTGTCATACAAAATTGGACTGAGATACATTTATAAAAAAGCTTCAGATGCGTTGATGTTGTAATGCCTTTTAGGAGCCCAGCATATTTTTGCACAGAGTGTTCCAATAACACATTGCAGAAAAGGATATGACTTTCACTTTTATCTTCTGTCTCCCTTCCCCACTCCATTCTCCTCTACTTTTTTCACTTCACTTTTCTGTTTTTTCTTTTTTTTTTTTTTTTTCATTTTGCAGGGCAGGGGGAGTATAAAATAACTGGAAGACACAGTAACTGCTACTCAGTGTATTTTATTATTTCTGGAATTCATTCCAAGATAGGCTGCAATTACGTCTAAAACTTGAGAATAATGGGCTATTGACATGTATATAGTTTTAGAAATATAAGGCCTCATTTTCTCAGCTGGAATTTCCCCACAATGTGCATTTGCATTACATTAGAGATGCTCTTTCTTAAAAGAGCATAGCGTATTCAGACATTTTGACATTATCTGGGTCAGAGGTAACATTTAAAAGCAATAGCCCTACATCTACTGTGAATCTCTTAGAAGCACACACAATGCATTAGTGAAAATGAGGGGAAAACTGAGAGGTTCTCCATATTAAGCTATAGTTTATGACATACCTGCCTGCACCAGACATTAATCTGCAGGAGATAGATTGTCATGGTCATGGTCCCCTGCTCTACTCCGATTGCATATACATTACCTAAATTGAAATCTGCACTTCTTCACACCATGCAGTTTGATGTGACCTGGAAAGTCACATGGTAGGATGTGTAAACTAGTGGTTTTCATGGTGCATATAATCATCTCCATTTTCCATGTATTTACCTACATGTATAGCAGCTGCAAGTTTTTCTTCTGGCTTAACAATGAGGACTTTATTTTTCCTTAGCTTAGCTGAGGGCTAGCTAGTTTGTCAAAATTGCATGGCAGTGGTTAAGAATATAAGGAAATCAGTACCTTTCTTGTTCCCAGAAGTGCCTAAGACATAATAAGAAAGGAATGCAGAAGTTTTTCACCTGTTACAATTGTTTTACAAAGCCCTTACAATGTATTCTTTGTCATCTTCCAAGAATGGGTCATTTATGATGGTAATGCTTATACAAGTGTGTTTTATGAATAGAAATATCTGTGTAATTGGTGTGGTATTACAAGTGAAAACCCATGGAAGTTGCACAAAATGTATTTAACTTTCTAATTCACCACATGCAATATTTCCAGATATCAGATGCTTAATTTATCCTTCATTGACATATTCCATTCTAAATGAAAAGGGCTTCAAATTAGTACTACCCAATTGTAATTACTGAGATATTAAAGCTAGAGTAAAATATGGAGTTTTCTTCCTTTCTCTTTTAATGTCTCTTTTCTAATATTTCTCTCCACTCTCACTTCCATCACAATGAGAAATTTTCCCTTTTCAAATTCCCCTATTTGAATGCTATTCCTCTCCTTCCTTAAAAATCAGACATCACCTTTGTTGTTCTCTTGGCTCTTGACCTTTTCCAATACTGGCCAATCCCTAGCATACAATATATCTTTCCTATCACTTTTTCTGCTGCCTTCAGTTGTTTTTTTTCACAGCCTGTCCTCTCTTCCTGTTTTCCTGTTCATCCCTTTCTAAACAGAAAACCACAACTGTGTGTCCCTTTACCTCTCTCTTTCCTCTCTCTTTTAACTGAACCCTGGATTTTCTTTGATAAACCAGACCTTCTTAGTCACCTGTCCCCACCTCTCCTCCACCAGCTGGCAGAAGGATATTTATCTTGCATTCCAGTTCTTGACTTTCCAGCTCTAGCTTCTCTAGAGCAATTGAGCCAACAACCATCACAAAAAAGGCTTCTTAGTAGAACCACAGAAATATGTCTAATAGCAGATGGCAGTTCCCTTCTTGACTTCTGGAAAAAAGAAAACCCTAAAATCAGCAGACTTGCAAGGAAGCTCTAAGGAGGACATCTCAGAAGACTGAAGCTTGTCTTTCTCCCAGTTAGGTAAGGAGGCTAGAGAGGACAATTTGGGATGTCCTTTTCCCTATCTCAGTGTCAGGAACTATCACTTTTCTTCCAACCTCCACCAGAAAGTTCAGCTACCTCTCCCTTGTGTTTGGAACAAGCCTAGGCAAAAATATGTGCTTTTCTTCAGGGGGAAGGATCTGTTGACTCCTAGTGCAGCAGAGAGGGAAGACTTGTTTACATTCAACGTTGGGTTCCCTGCTCCACCAACACGTGAGAGACTGCATCACAGTTTTCTTTCCACAAGGCAGAAAAACCTTCACAGGTCTCTCTCTCCTAAGCAGAGAAGGTGTGGGAAAGTGGGAACAGATGGAGCAGTATTATTTTTTTCCACAGCAAGTAGGCAGTTTCTGTTCTTTCATTTTCTCCAAATTTAGCTAGCTGGCAACCACTGTGCTTGCGAACAAGCATTCCTACTAACACATTTGATTCCTATGCTGTGTCCCATTAGGCAAGATAAAGTGGTTTCACGTTGCTCCACCATAAAATACCAACAGTTAGGCTGCCAGGTTACACTAGGAAGCAAAAAGTGTCTCTGTTTTTCATCACATTTTCTTGCAGGTGAAGTTAATACCCGGTGCCCCACCCAGGCCTGGGAGAAAATACAATTTCTATATGATTATAATAGCAGTACTACTCACGCCAATGTCTTTGTGATGATAATTAACCCTTTTAAAGAAGTTATTGACATTTTAAACATGATAGTGTGGATTTAACACATGAAAACTAGTGTTTTAAATTGAAATTGGGGTTTAAAATATCACAGTGTGTGAGACACAAAAAGAGCTGAAGAAGGAATAGTGGAAGGAATTGTGTGTTAGTGACTAAAAAGCAGGAGGGAATGAAGCAGGAAGTGACAGTGGTGATTAAACAGAGACCAGGTATAGAAATTAAAATGCTTTTATCTTAGTAAAATTCTTTTTTCAGACTGAGAAGGAAAAGAAAATATTTTATCATTGTTTTTAGGACTTTCTAAACCCAAAATGAAGTAGAAAGATCTGTACACAAAATGTATCCAACACAAATTGGAGGGAAATTCCTTTGAAGCTATATGACACGTTGTATAAAGAGAAATTTTCTCATATTCCTGGGATGAAGGGATATCCCAAACATACAGCAAGGTTTTAAATTGCTGATAAGCAGCAATAGCAGATTATTTTGGCAGTCGTAAAGCAGGCAAATACATATTTCAATATTTTTGTAGTATAAGCAATTTCACTTAATCAAGAAGACTATTTGGGAAATTAATATGATCTGACAAAACAGAACTGGATTTCTTCATCACCTGTACTGTCTGATGTAGCAGCAAAAAAAGTTCTGATTGAGATTAAGGAACACATCACCAAAGAATCTGTGAGGATGATAGTGTGGCCTGTCTGCTGTCTACTTCGTGCCTGAATCAGTGCTCCAGGAAATATGGGCACCATTCCCTCATGTAACTTTGCTCCAGGAACAGGTCTTCTTGCATTTAGCATATAACCAACTATTCCTTTTTTGTCTAAAAATTCTTTCTTATGATTAGGAGTTTTCCAAGTCCCTTCTGCTCTCAGATGTTGCAGAAGTTTTACTGGGAATTTGGAGCTCACTTATGTTGGCTTTGCTTGATTTCCCTTTCTTCCTTAGCCCCTTCACTGCTTAGTCTCATAGTGACTGGGGCATTTTCTCTTCAATAATTGATTGATTCTTTTAAGTGTAGAACCTGTTTGCTGTATGTGGAAATCAAAAATTATATTCTGATCATTCCCTAAGCATATTTATAATGTAAAACTCCTGGTAACATGGTTTAGGGCAAGTTAATCAAAGCCAAAACTGCTACAATAGGTAGAATTTAGGCAGAGGTATTCTGGTTATGATAAGTGCTACTAAGACAAAAATGTGAGTCTGGTTACATTATAGTTTGAAAATAGAAATTTTCACTTGTGCAAATGCAGATGCAACTGATGTGGGAATAAGTTTTCTAATTTTTGACAAACACATCTTTTATAGGCAGACACAATTCAAAAAAACTAAACAAAAAATCTTTTCCACAAGAATGTGCCTGTCTCAGTGAAATTGCAAATGCAGGATGTTGTTTGTTCTTTGAAATAAAAAGGAAATACTCCCATTGAAAAATGAAAGTTAGATAGGCTGGTCATTTACCTGATAAAAGGAGACATCTACCTGATGAAGGGAGATGTGGGAATTCAAATCATGTCCACCTCATAAACAGCTCAGCTGTCTGGATCACAAGTAGTGGACAGTTTCCAAACCGGTTCTACTGGGATATAAAACAAGAAAATGTTGAGGCAATCAGCAGATAAACTTAGTTGTTGGGAAATAGGCAAGGGAGTTGGCTTACTCTTTTCTGTGATAGTATCTCAAAGATACTGCTGACTGAGTTATTAAAATCGTGTATCTTGAGAAGTCTAAAAATACACATCAATTAAAATGGAAAAATTAACAATTACCAATACTCCAATATTTTTTCATGTTGAAATAACTAATAAATTTCCAATATTAATGATCTTTATTCTAACATTTTGCCAAGAAATTATAAAAATTAATATGCAAATCACATTTGGTTTGGTATAAACTCTAACCATAAATTGGAAGTGCTGATACTTTCTGAAGACCATGTTCTAACAGCTTTATCTGTATGGGATATTTCATTAGCATTACAGACATCACCCAATCTTGTAAGCTTGTCATCATTTTGAAAAAAACTTGCAGATGATGGTTTCCAAACTCTGGTTAAATCACTTTTTGTCTTACAACAGCCAGTATCATTCTAAGGGTTTGCAGTGTAGTAAAATATTTGCAGATATTTCAGCTGAGGAGAATGACAGGTCTTCCTACAAACCATAATCCTGCAAGTGTTTTGTGTCCAGAGTCAAAGGCCTGTTGCATTCTTCCATGGGGACTCCATGTTTTCCATCTGAGACAATCTTAAAATGAGCTGCCAAGAAAGAATCAAGCAAGATAATCATAGAAGGTACATATCTATATCTGCATCCACATGTCTAAATCCATACACATGTGGGTGCACAAACACACAACATAGAGAGAGAGAGTACAGCTTGTACTTTGGAAAACATCCTGTGGCTTCTCATTTTCCCAGCAGTAGCCACTGCTGGAACTGCAAAGAGTTACAAGTTCCAGTCTTGCAACTTGCAGGTAAGAGCATCACTCTAAAGTCATCCTTGCAAGAATTCCCATGTAAACTGTTGTGAAATCATTTCTGATCACCTTTTCTCTGCTTTATAAGGGATTGCAATGAAAAAACACATTATTTATATGCTATTATACTACATTATTTATATGCTATTTCTCATATACAAAATCAAAACAGCAAAAATCTTTGAGCTTTACAATTGTTGGCAAAATAGGGAGCAGAAAACTTAGGAGACTGGTAAAAGAATAATTAACACTGGTAGACTTAATTGATGAAACTATTCCCCAGTGGTGGCTTGCAAGTAGTAGCTGCTAAGACCTTAAGAAGCAAAATGGGAAACTACTTTTACTGATGTTTTGAATAGATAGCTAAAAGTAAAAATCCATCAGTGTGAGAGGGTGTAGAAAATAAGTGTTCAGACAAGCTCACCTAAAATTCCTGTCTCAAGAAATACTATGCATTTCCTTAAACCCTTGCTAGTGTGAGAGGATTTGATTTCCACTCATCTATTCCAACACCAACTTTATCACTGCAAAAACAAGAAAAAGGCACAAACAGGAATCCTGAATATCTATAAAGTGCATTTTAATGCACTTTTATACAGAAATCAGATTTGGATCTAAACAAAAGCACAGACAGCATCTCAGCCACACTACATGCAGTCATAAGATGAATATTTATACCTACAAGTGCTGGTCTGAGCAGCAAGACTGATTAAAAGAGACCAAACATGAAGCATAAAGAACTATAATTTCAAAATAGGTATGTCATATCCTTCTTTAACAGTAAAATGATTAGTCCAATATAATTGTCTACATAAGGTCATTCACAAAATGGTGAAATACAAAGTAGATATTCCAGTCTGCTCCATATTCCGGAACTGACTTCCTACAGAGTCTTTCCTTAGCTGATAACATTTTAAAATTAGATCTCTAAGAGAAGATTATATCTGCCAGACTCTGTAAGCACTGCACACTAGGTCTTCTTTAAATTGTATTACAGAAGAGGAATAAAACCAGATGGGAACATGAAAATAGGTCTGTAGATTTTTATTTTTTTTTTTAATATGTTAAAGACTTTAGTTTATAACTTACATTTGAAGTATTAACATCAGAAGAGTTCTTCAGCCAAATATGATGATTTGGGCCCTGACAGTTTCAGCTAAGCAGAAAGACAGTGATCTGGAACAAGAACTGGAACCAGGCTAGAGCATCAAGCTTGGAGTATGCTGGAGTAAACCACAGCAGGAACTGGATCAGAAGATGCCAGGCTACAGTTCAGAGAGAGATGCCAGGCTACAGTTCAGAGAGAGGTGCCAAGACACAGGTGTGCTTAGGATATAGCTTGTTAGATACAGAATCATCATTAAGTTTGAGACCAGAAGCAGAAATAAGGATTTTAGATGTGAAGCTAAGACAGAGTACTAGAATTGCCTAGTTGTGGAGAAGTCAGCTTCTGGAGGGAGTTCACTCCCTGTAGTAGTGCAAGAACAGGAATTGAAACTGGTATGGCCCACCTGACTTACTTATCTGTCAGGAGGTGCCTTAGCATTAGGATTCATCTTGTTCCTGGGGGATGTCCATGCCTGCATTTTACAGCCTTTATTAAAAGGCGTATTACTATGCCTTCAGTGCTTTTTTTTAAATTTTTTTTTTTTTTAATTTTGGTTTGTTACTGTAGAGTCTGCATTCAGAAGATAAAAACAACAGCAGATCAGTCTCTGTATATCTAAGGACTTTACTCACTGTTCTTAAAATGATACATAGTCAATGCCTACCCAAACTCTGTAAAGAATCACTACCATTTCTAACTTATTCCTTATATAATGGAAGGAAGCTGATGTGAAAAATTAGATATATTAGATATACCTGGCTGCCAAACAGACAAAATAGCAAAATTCACAACTACTAGTGGTTTTATTATTATTGGTTTTTGTTCTTCTCTATCTGTGCATTAGCAGCATCTCTACAGTGCTATCTCTACTTGCCCAGCAGTAGAGGTACAGTGTGCATCCTGGAGAACAGCCATCTATGTGTTACCTATGAACACTCTGAAAATAAAGACAGAAGCAGTGGGTCATTTTGAGCTTTTCTCCATGAGTTCCTGGTGGTTCTATATCTCATCCTTTACCTTTCTATGATATACCTCATAGAACTTGCCACCTCTGTGTTACCTGGAGGATACATCTTTGCATAACTTCATTTCCATCCCCCCACCTTCCCCCACCCTGCATTTTATTATTTTGAAAAAAAAGGATAAATATTTGTGATGTTGTGTGGAGCTGAGCTGGCATCCATTACTCATTTCCCCAAAGTAGAACTCAGTTTTCATAGGTAAATAAACCTACACTTTCAATTAGAGCATCATTTTGTTGAGGGCATGGAAAACCAAGGTGGGGCCAGGGGAAAAATTGCCACAAGATGTTTTTATGTTTTGAACAAACACACACAAAACTGGCATATGCTTCTAAGCAGAATTTGCCTCAAAAGAAAAACTTTGTGTTTGTTATTAAAGTCTGGGGGATTTGCAGCCCTAACCACACCATCGAAGTCTTACGGAGTCCAACATGAAATGAAGTATGGATCAGCTAGAGACAGAGAACATTCTTACCCACATGCAATCAGAAAATGTGATTGAAACACAGGAAACACAAAGCAGGCAGAAAGTGACAGAACAGATCCCACTGAGGACTGTGCAACTCTGCTCGCTCTACAGAGCTGCAGTCACACAGGATGGGAGGGAGAGGGATAATGTACTCGTGAGTGAGTTAGGGTGATGCTAACTCAAAACTACAAGTATTTTTATTTCTGAAATAGTTGCAAACTGGGTAACAAGAACTATGGTGTAGCTTCATGAAGACTAGATAAATGCAAAATCTCAGACCATCCTGAAATTAAGAGAAATTGTCTTTATTCTTTTCCACCAGACCAAGTTTACTCTGGTGTAATGAAAAATTCCTTTTCCAGTTCTAGCATCTATGATTTTTTTTTCTATTCCAGTTGTGGTTTTGGAACAATTATTCCTTTGTGTTTTGCCTGGCAATTACTTGCATTTTGCCAGCAATGTTATATTTATTGCTATTAAAGAGCTCTATACCTGTGCTGCCGTTCTAGTATGAAGACATTTTTTTCCACCAAAGCTTTTGCCTGAACTCATCTATTGACTATCTCTCATCCAGGCACCAAGATCACTGTTTCCTTAGTGTTTTCTGAGTAAAGAAGAGCTTCTTGTCAGGCATTCTGTTTGTCTATGTTGCCACGAGTGGGAAGGTGAGTGGGAGGTAAGTCTTCAGGCATCCCAGCCCTCTCAGATGCAGCTGTCTACAGGCTATATAACATCACTACATAATTTACCTTTTCGCAATAATTTTAATTTGGATGAAGTTCATATTTCTCATGAGTTATTATCTAACTTCAAAAGCAATAACTTCACAGTCCCCTCAAGACATAAGGACTGTTACACAATTTCAGAAGCTATCACAAAGGACACAAGGTATTTAACAAGTGGCATATCCTAAGGTATTTTTTTTACATAATTTTTCTTCAGTGAGGATAAATCTTAACAGTAAGTAATTCACAGTCAATATGTCCTTACGAATAAATAGTTTCTCATTTTCATAGGCAGAGTAGCCTATGGAAGGGGTTAATAGTAATGAGCAAAAAATTGTTCCATTGGGGAATGATTGTAAAAACTAAGAACTTCTTCCATTTCTTTCCCTACTGTAGTTACTGCTTTTTTCAAGAGAGCAGTTTGGCAATCCTGAAACTTTAGCCTTTATTTCTAGTTATAAATCAGAGAACCATCCCCTTATATTGACAGTTGCTATATTAAAACTGTCTCTTTCAAGTTTTTAAGTGGTCCAGTGTATGAAATCTAAGAAATTGCAGAACACATAAATTTAAGGTTTTCATACTCAAGTCAATGACTTGCATTTAACATTATGCAGACAGGCTACTGAGGTGTTAAGGCTGAAGTTAACAGAGCCGTAGTAAAAAGTATTTTCATTTTTCCTTCTTCCGCCTGAGACAATAATGCAGAGACATTTACATCTAGTGTGACAAAAACATTTTTAAATATCTAATTGAAAGATAAGAAGTATTTCAGACATAAAATGCATGGAGTTGCAAGTGAACTGTCAGTATTCGGATGCAGATTTATTAAAGAAGGTAAAGAATTTCCCTGTTGCAGAGGCCAGAAACTGCTCAGTAGTTAAGACCTCAAAGTGATGGTAACAAAGGATTAGGGGTCAACATGGACTTTCAGTGAGTTGTATCCACATTGCACTTTCCAAGTGAGAACTCAGAGCACTAGAAGAACAGCATATGCCCTTTTCGGTATACTCTGTCCCTAAAAGATTAATGTGATGACTAGGATAATCCACCTGTGGAAATAAGTTTGCTTCCAAAAGTGATGGAGGAGTTTGCAGGGTATGCGAGTCCTCACAAGTAGCAAACATTTTATTACCAATGTCTCACTTTTCATTGCGCCGGAATTTCTATCTATTAACAGCTGGATATTCATTATGTAAATCTGAATGGTGGCTCTGTTTTCTGCATTTCACTCTTCTTTTTAATCGGCTGAAATTTGGCAACACAATCCTGGAACAATCTACCAACATTTCAATGACTTCTGGGAAATTTTTTCATGTAAGAAAAAAGTGATTTTACATCCACTACCCATGCCGTAGTAATATCCAATCAAAAAAAAAATTTCTCATTTCTTGAGGAAAGTGTGGAAGCATGAAAACCTTGTTGGAATAATCCATTTACACAAATAAAGATAAAAGTATCTCTTTGTGTTCTTCCTTCAGAGTCTTCTGATATACAAGTCAGTATGACCACCACCCTGGGCCCGGAGTTATGAGGTCTGTTCAGGGCCATTCCCATCCCACCTCCTGCTGATGGTCCTGGGACTAACCTGTATGGGACCTTAGCTGTAGCTGGGGGATAGACCTCACAGCTTTGCCAAGGGCTGCCCCCATGGTCTGACACCACGGGTCCTGGCCCCACAGCCAGTGCGGCTTCATCCACCATCGTGTCCCATGGAGATCATGTGTCAGAGACTTTGTCCAAAAAGAGTCCAGCTCACAGCATCAGGTCACAGCCCCATGGGCTGACCTTAACCCATTGTATCCAGAGCAACGTCTGCCCCCCTTTCAGCAAATGCTTTCATGAGGAGCCAGAGAAGGGACCAAGGTTTAATCTTCAATGCTGTGTAATGCCTTACCTTCATGGCAGACACTAGCCTATCCTCAGCAGTAATTTTCTACCCCTGCAGTATGGCCAGCTAGGTGTCCCCTCAGTCAGAGAGCAAAGTCCCCTGTCCCAGGCCCCAGGCTCACTGTTCACTACTGTAGAACAGGACTTTGGAAACAACAATCTCACTGTCATTGCTGAGGCTTCCTTGCTAGAGCTCCAACAGAGTGGCCATTTAGTCACCAAGGACACTGTCTGGCTCATAGAGCTGGTTATGGGAACTGGCTAGGAGAGAGAAAGTCCTTGTAGCCCACTACATACTATCACTGAGAGTCTCAATTTCCAGATGGCCAGGGTAGAGTCCCATGGAACTTGTGAGAACTCCTGAACCTGTCACTTTGGAGACGTAATGATGGCATGCAAGAGAGTACACCAGAGTCCTTGGGGAAGCCCAGCCACAATTTCTTCTACCTACCATCCACAGAGGAAAAGCCGATGGAGGTGGGCACCACCCAACCTCATCCCACACCCCAAGAGTAGGGATATGCGAGAGGAGGAGAATAATGCTTGGCTGTGTTGAGAAATGCCATTAGAACAACTTTCATGCCCAGACCATTGCAAAGGCAGTACTGGTTGGGAGGCATCTGCACCAGCACCCTGCCACACAGTACCCTTTGCCTTATGCGTTTGGGACAGGAGCACTGTCTAATCCACTGTGCCCATAATTCTGTGGCCTTCAAATATGTACAAATGTACAGATGCTTACTTCGACACAATATACCTCAGCCAAGTCAATTGCTATGAGTGGGAACTGCGGAGATATTCTGCTTACAGTCAGCTATGGGACCTGGACAGGCAGAGACTGCTGTATATCCTCCTCTACACAGTTATCTTCAGACTGCCTTGGCTGGAGGAAGCGAACCCTTGTCACCCGCTGCTGGTTGGGATCCTTGTGCTCATGTGTCATTATCCCCAGCTCCTTATGGTGCCAGCCCAGTTTTTCTGCTTTCTGACTCAGAAGAGTTTCTTTGCCCTCCAAGCCTCGGATTTAAAACCCATTCAGTGAAAATAGCAACCAAAATTAGATGATTGTCCTCTCACTATTACTCATTAAATAGGCTTTTGGGTTTTGTCTTCTTTCCAAAGGATAATTTACTTGTCACAAAATTACACCTTCAGATGTCATTGAGAAAGACAGAACTAAAAGATCTTGGAGAGTGAAGTGCCATTTCACTGTAAATGCTCCACAAAAACTGAGCTCCACAAAAGACATGATGGTATTCTGATGGTATTGTCAGTCTATGGATATGTGGCAGACTGGCAGTCTCGGAGTGCTGAATTTTCCAGCTTCTTTAAAGAAGCTCTTTCTCTCTGTGCAGTAACTTTGTGGGCAATTAGTGAAGTCAGAGGGCTTATACACCTTTTCTCCCCTTCCACTCAAAGGTTAATGGACAGTTTTTGTCTGGTTTTAGTGTTGTATGGTGACCACAGCAGAGCCTAGCCTTTGACCAGCATGTATGAATTTAGCACTTGGTTTCCTTGGCACACCATGTCTACTGACAGCTTAATGAACCTCAGACAGAAATCATTTACAGAACAGCTCTCTCTGAAATTTTCAAAATTCAAAAGGAAGAAACATAGAATTCTTAGATAGTTTGCAAATGAATAAAAACAGGGAATATTTGAATTGAATATTATTATGAACCTGCATGTGTTTATAACCTAATAGCTGCATCTCAGCATGTTTCAGTGTGTTTTCCAGGCAGTATCAATATTCAATCAAATGAGAACTTAATGGTTAGCCTCTTTGAATCTCACCATTTCCATGAGGTAAGTCTCTAAATGGTAGGAGATGGTTCTTTCACTCATTTCCATGAAGTTATATGTTTTCTTTAACACATCTTCCATTTCTTTAATTAACGTTTCCTCTCTGGAAGCAATTTTCTTTTCAAAATCACTATATGGCCACTATATTGGTCACTAAAATCCAATTCTCTATGGTGGTTCCTTAGCAGCGCACCTAGAACTGCAAGTGTTGTACTACAATCACTGAGAATTAAACCTGTGATATACTCATAGCTGGTATTGTTTGCTGCATAAACACTAGACTCAGACAAAAAAAATGGCCAAATGTCTGTGACACAAAGAAGAGACAGGACAATAAAACATCTACAGCTGACATGTATATCTATGGAAACTGAAGGTGAAAATCTTCAGATGCAGATCATATAATTACTATGTGTCTAGTTAAGTGCAGCTTGTTAATATTCCTACTCTATACACATACAAAAATAATTCAATTTTTTCTACTCTAAAATTCCATGTGAGCAAATTTATTAAGTGATCTCTAGTCTCACTGCTATTTAAATTTTGGTCAGAAAGAATTAATCCTCAGGAACTGGTGTGCTGTCTGGTTTCTGTTGAATAAAAAATGATTGAAATTGATTTGAGCAGTTTTCTTAGCTGCAGAAAAAACAAAACCATTTTATTCTGGACAGATTTTGGATATGGTACTATTATTTTTACCCCTCTGGCTAGGAAAAAAGCCTCATTAAGAAGTAAGAATTGTTACAGAATCTTAACAAAGCTGAAGTGTCTGTGACTGATTTATTTATTACAAAGAGTAAATTAATTTAATGTCGATGCAAATTATCTTCTTCTTTTTCACATTTTATTTTATTCTCAGCTGGTGTATTAAGTAAAGCAAACCTAAACCCTTCCATCTTTTTGACAATGGCATTGTTATAGTTGTCTTCATAGTAACAGATACAAGCAGAACTCTTCAGCTGGAAATTTGATTACACTTTAAGAAAAGTATATAAATTCTATTTCTTTTTCCTCACAGAATCCTACAATTCATGCTCTTGTAATACAGAAATTTATGGTACTGTCCATTTACATTATATTCTGATCCAACTCATGTGTAACCTTACAAGAATGCCTCCACAGGATGCACTGGAGTACAAAACTACCACAAAACCAGATCCAAACATTCCCAAGCTTTGAACAAGTTTGGAGCTCTTTCCAAATTTTTGACTCAAATCCATCTGCAGTTAAACTACAAAGTAATGTCTTGGTTTCATCTTAGACTGCAGTGTGTATTCTAATAATGCAAAATTTTAGCAAAGAAAATTCGGCTAATAATGGCATATAAGGAGCTGCTATTACGTCAAAGAAAATACTGCATTATTTTAATTGGCAACTTATTTTAGAAAACCTATTGATATGTTTTGACATCAGTGAATGTTTCATTCAAATTTTATTTTATTGTTTATACTACTATTTCTAAGATAACTCATTAAATTTAGGAAGACAATCGCTATTGCTGCTCAGTTTTTATCTTTTTTTTTCTTGAAAACTCAGCTCACATGTAAGACATAAATAACCACCTTGCCAATTCTGCTCAGGTTTCTGAGTAGGATCACTTCTTAATTGCTCTGAGTTTGAGTTAATTGTATCAATATGAAGAAGATAGACTTGATCTATCTTTACTCACACAAATCTCAGTCTTTATTGCCACAAAATATATAATGGATGGATGAATTAAAATTTTATACTCTGGGCAAGGTACACAAGCATGTAAAACTCCTTTGAGATGTCACACTCCCTTAGCAGTTTGAATTTGATATTTTCATCTGAAAGTATGAATTCATTGAAAAAAACAGACATAAGTAAGTATTTACAAGACAAATTGAAGTATGAATTCATTGAAAAAAACAGACATAAGTAAGTATTTACAAGACAAATTGAGCTGTCACAGTTTTGAAAACTCTTACTTTTGCCAACCAACACAAACCTTTGACACAGAGTATAAGCATGTGGAGTGAGTAGGAGTGTTTTTCAGCCTGTTTTTGTTCTCACTCTGTTATTAAACGTTTGCAAATGACCATCAGGTTTTTTTCCTAGATTGAACCAGTAGGTCCTGCTAAAATAGCTTTTTATGGTCATGTCACAGGCACTGAGAAAGAAACACTAAATTTTAATATTGTAAAAGCAATGCAAATAACAGTAAGAGAATATACAACTAATGAATCAGAGAGTTGATCCTGCCCAAAATGTACAGAATCAGAATTACATTTCTGACCAGTCACAAGTGCAAAGAAATGCACTATAACATAGAAGTCTCCTAATGAGAACAGCCATTATGAACCTTTTCTCACGTCGTGCTCAATAGTGAGTAAATACTTCGAAAGCTGCTTTATTTCCACATGGAAAAAAATCCCAATAAAAAAAGATACTTGTTGAAAAAAGTATTTGAAGTGAAAAATGAAACAAATGCATTGTTAATGAAAGGGGATTTTTATGCTGTGGAGGAACATCCCTGCCGCAATTTACTATAATATAAAGCAAGAAGATCTTAAAGGCTTTGATTTCACATTTTAAAATGTGTCAGAATCTAATAATGACCTAATATTGTGTTTTACTTTGGAAACTGGGCCGCGGGTGCTTAAGGTTCCCATCCTGAAGGTGCTTAGTGTTTCTTGGATTACGCTCTACCAACTCAACGTACCCAGAAGCAAACATGCTTGTTTCTATCCTGAGATATTTTCTTCTTGTGCTGAGTCACTTAGTCTTGCTATCATCATATTTAAGATAGTCTGGCCTTCTGGCGTATTTTTTGTTATTATTATGCTTTTAGACAACTAATACTTAAAAGTCATCCAAGAAGTGCATTTCACATGTAAAGATCATCAAGTACAACAGCACACAAAACAATAATACTGTAGTTCAGAGACTAAGCAACTGCAATACATACAGTCACATCATCCACAGGGTGCATTAAATTTCATTATTTGACCAATACAGATCATCACAAATATGGAAATATAAAATAGAGAGACCATTTTTCTGTACAGTAAAATGGAAAGGAATAATTAGAATCCTTACTTTGCCAAATATTAATCTGCAGCAAAAGGGTCAGTAAACCAAAGGGAAAAAAAAAGTTATTTTTCCATAAGCAACATGATACAGTATGTGATATATTTACAGCAGGATGTGAATGTTTGAGGCTCTAAGTTTGTAATGGGGAGATCATTTCTCCTTCTCCACTGATATACTATTTCAAACAGTGGATTATAATTTTTGGATAGAGTTCAAAAAGTACAAAATTCAAAGACTGATGACATAAGTTCACTTCATCTATGGTTTCATTTAATAGGCCCTGGCTGTATGTTTTTTTATATACATAACTATAAGCTAGTTCAGTTTATAGAAAATGTTCCTGATTTTCAGTTTCTTGACTCTACAAATGAGCTATTGTACTTTTGTTAGAGTGTGTATCTTTGTGTGTGTACCTATCTATCGATACAAAAATATATAAATAATGAGACGTTATATACATAACAGTTCCTAATGAGAACCGTTGACCTGTTAAAGCTACACAGGCAGATCCAATACTAGATCTACAGGGCTTGAGAAGGTCATAGTATCATAGAAAGATTTGGGTTAGAAGAGACTTTAAATGTATATCTAGTTCCAACCCCGCTGCCATCGGCAGAAACACCTTCCTCTAGACCAGGTACTTAAGAGCTCCATCTAATCTGGCCTGGAACACCTTCAGGGACAAGACAGTCATAACTTCACTGGGCAACCTGTTTCAGGGCTTCACCATCCTCACAGTAAATATTTTTTTTTCCTAATAGTCAATCTAAACCTACTCTCTTTCAGTTTAAAGTCATTCCCCCCTGTTCTGTCACTCCACGCTGTTGTAAAACGTCCCTCTCTGTCTTCCTTGTAGACTCCCATTAGGTACTGGAGGGCACAATAATGTCACCTTCTCTTTTCCAGGCTGAGAAATCCCTTAGCTGTTCCTCACAGCAGAGCTGTTCCATCCCTCTAATTATGTTGGTGTACCTCCTCTGGACTCAGGTCAATGTCCTTTCGGTGTTCAGGATTGTTCCAAAAAATACATTAAAGGTTTTAGGGCTTCCTGAGTCCCTATCCTGCCATCCATACGCTTGAGAAGTGTGGAAAGAGAGTTGTCACTGAAGACAAAGGTAAAAATGTTGTTGAATACCTCCTCATCTGTGGTTTCCAGTTTTCCAGCATTATCAGGAGGGTTACCTTCTTTGACCTTCCTTTTTTTTATTTAACATACCTGTAAACACCATTATTCTGTCCATCACATGCCAGGTTCAGTACCAGCTTCACCTTGGCATTGTCACCCCATATTTACACAACCAAACTTCATCTCCATACTCTTCCCAGGTCACCTGTCCTAGTTTCCACTGCCTATATATTTGCTTCTTTCCCTTTAGTTTGACAAGCAGTTCCCTACTTGTTCAAGCCAGTCCTGTGTTAAGAAAGACTCCATGTTTTACCGTATCTTGCCAGTCTCATATGCCATGGTGTTTCACAGAAAACACAATAGATTTACTTGTGTTTATTCTCTCTTTTGGAAAGATCACAGATTTACTTCTATTCTTATCCAAACATTTTGGTGCCTTTCTAAAAAGCTCTAGCTATTGGAACAATTCTTTTGAGAGTATCAGTTCTTGTCAGGATAACACTATTTCTCCCCAGGTTGTAAGAGTTGGAGGAAACAGCTTGAAAGCTTGGGGTAGGTATTTTGAAAATCCTACAATGTCTACATCAATTTAATTAATTGAAGGACTGCTCACTTTTACCAAGTAATGAATATTCCGACTGAGTTCATTGTTGATTTGTAAATCCTCTTTTGTACCACACAGTGTTCTGTACACTTTTTATCCTGAGGCAGACTGTATGTTTCCTGTTGAGTCAGAGGAAAATTACCACTTTGAAGCAGTTCCTTAGCACTCTCTAAATGAGATGCCATTATAAAGATGAGTGACAGATGGAAATACTGACATACTTGTATCTCAGCTCTTAATTTCCTGGACATGCTGAAAAAGGAGAGTAAGAAGCAGTTGAATATTAAGTAAAAGTTTAAGAAAAGAAAATTCACTGTCACTAAAAATGCAAAAGTGTTTTAATATGCAATATAAACTGAAAAAGTATAATTATTTTCCTTAAGAATACACAGTCTGTATAATTGGAAAAGTGAGTCATTTTCAAAACTATACTGCTTCTAAACAGCAAGAAAATCATCAAGTTAGTTTCAACAATCTCTCCTGAGACAGGAAAAACAACAACAAGAACAACAACAAAAATACAGCTTTTGATTCAAAATCATAGTATTTAGAACTTCAGAAGGAAGGATTTTACAACACAAGCCCCATAGAAGCATATGCATTTGATTTATTTTATTTTGGTTTATTTGGCTTTTTAAACTCTGCTCAATATGACTTTAGATCCTGCTTTTACTCTACAAGAAAACAAAACCATAAAGGAAAATATTTTAGCTGACAATTGTAGGAATTCCTTAAAAGGTAGAAAACAATAAAGATGCTCAAATTCACAGCTCTGACTACAAAGTGACACACCTTTTCAAAGTGACACACCTTTTCTTTAATGTGTTGGAACAGTAACTATGAAATTATTGGAATTCAAGGCTTTGAGCAAAGAATTTCAGAAAAGTCTCCCACCTTCAACCATGTGCATTTCAAGGTTTGGGTTTTGTCTTCTATCTTTTTTTCTTTTGCCCGTGTGTCCCTTACAACTAGCAAATATGTTTCCTCTTTGAGATAGCCTAAAGACAGACAAGACCTCTCTGAAAGTTTCTTGCAGAGCTCACTAATATGCAGCCTACACTGGTCTCAATGCTTTCTATAACTGATCTTAAGAAAAAGAAGATATTTCACAAAATAATCGGTAGCCCATTGCATTAGTGTATTTACAAATGTAAATTCTTAGCATCTAATGTTTCCTGCTATGCATCTTATCAGACAGCAGTGTACTAAGGTCCTGAACCAGTGACATGGCAGAGCAAAGACAGAGACTTGATCTGGGGAAACTGCTCTGTTCCCAGGCCCTGGACTAATGGGGGTGGGAGTCTGTAAAAAGCACTTTGCTTGGGGGAAAGAACAAGAGGCATTACGAAGCAGATGCTCTCAATCTCTAAAAGAAAGCTGCCATAATCAGTATACAGCATTCTCTCAGTCAATCCAAGGCTTTACAGGGGGCGGGGGGGAAGCTCAACGAAGTTCTTTTACCTCAGTGTATAAAAGTAAGAGGATTGTCAAACTGGATAGGCAGGAGTCTATCACCCTAAAATTTATTATTCAAGTTTAAAGTAAAGCTTTGTTTAGGTTTTAATGAAAGCAAGAGAATTTTAACAACAGAAGTACTGTTCTTTCTCTCTTTCTCTCCCTTTCCACATTCAGTTCCTCTGCCCCTGCACCTGCTTCCAGTTTTGGCTTCTTGGCAGTGACACTTAAAGAGACATCAGCTGGCAGTGGCAAACTGTTAAAAGCTTCCCTGCAATGCAGCTTTGCAAATGCCAGCCATTTATTCTCTGGTGCATGCCAGCTTAACACAAGGTTTCTTTTCCTCTCACTTCTCTGCTCTCAGGTTTCAGTTCCAAACAACATTAAGCAGTCTGAGTCATGGCCTAGCTGTGTGAGTATCCATTAAATGTGGTCACTGCTATTTGTTGTCGTAATATTTTGATCCAGAGGGTGTTGCCTAGAATTTAAAGTATAGCACTGTTTCTTCTTTGCAGACATAGCTGTTGGACCACAAGTTTTGTTTTATTTTAATGTTTTGTCCTTTTTAACAGATGGTAGGATAGCTAGGCTGCTAGACCCTAGAATTATTTTCTTGACTTTGTATCTCTCTTCTTCTGCTTTTCCAAGTCCATAATGCTGCACTGAAAAAAAATACAGAAAAAAAGATGAAGACAAAGAAAGTGGCAAGCAGCTTAAGTATTCAACACAAGCTGACTGTTTCCATGCTGCCTTAGAGATCGCCATTCACTCTGATCTCCTGTGCCCCAGTGCAAATTCAGAGCTATTAGCAACATGATATCTATTTGACTCCAGAATTCTACGTGTGGTAAGATAAAAGATTCTCCCTCATAGGACATTTTTCAATTTACTGCATCACTTCAGCAGAAAGTGAGAAAGAGCCACACATGTGCAAAAATTCCACAGTATATTTTCTTTGGAAATTTCAAGTTTATCTTTAATCTGTGTTGTCTGAAGGTTATTTCTAGGCCATCTGGGGAGATAAGGAATGTGATTTTCATAGTTTGAACTACTGAAACTTTTCCCTGTATTCCAAGAGCTTTCTACAGGTGGTTCTGGGTGGGAAAGAGTTGTCTCGGTGCTGTTAGCATGGATAGGCTAAAAAAATAAAATCTCACTGCAGCAACATTTTGGCATGGGACAGAAACCAGAAGCCTTATGGACCTTTTGATCTCATATTCTCTTTCAATAAGACCTGAACCTATTCCCATTTGTCAAAAGTTTTATACTGACTTTCACCAAGACTGGGCCAAGTCCTTCTGCAATGGAGTTAGCAAGAGCAGTGTAGCCTAACTTTCTGGGGTGTTGCAGAAGAGCTACAATAAACCCATGAGGAATAAAATATCTCAGTTCTGAGAGGGAAGTTGGGGAAAAAACAAAAACCTAAGGTTGATAGGGCCAGTATGACCAGCAGCTGTATCACTTAGCCAGATTAACATTTCTATATTAAGCTGTGAAAAAGCTTTAAAATATACAATGTGGTTGAAGAAAAGACACATTACTAGTCAAAAGATGAATAAATAAAATGCATCCTAACACCTATTTATTCACATTTGTGTTTAAGAAATTGTGAGTTTCAAAGATTGAGAAACCTAGCAGCCTACAAGCCAGTTGTACTGAAAAATCTTGACCTGTGTCTATCTGTGTTTTAACTCTGGTTGCTAATATTCATGTGTCCACTGCAATATTTTAAGATATTTTCTCCTATTTTATGTAAAATCAGTCATTAAACTTGAAGGGTTTGGGTTATACTATCAGGATAAAGGTCCATGAACATAACAGCCAGCTTGCAGGCAAATAAGCCATGGAGCTGTGGTTAAGTACATTCACAGCGGAAACAAACATGGTCCTTGTATCAATGTAAGTGCTCTCTGCTGCCCAGAGCAGTAGCACAGAGTGATTTGATGTGAATTCATCCTCTGAAGGATCAATTGCCTCAGAGCAGAAGAAAAGAAAATAAAGCAGCTTGGAAAAAAAGGTTTTTATATGAAGTCTGACCAACTTTCCCATTCTTTTTTCCCAAGAATGGGAAAAAAAAATCAAATTTAAAGAGCTTTTATTATGAGGTGAGAAAGGTTTGAAGGTGTGAGGAGACAGCTACCTTCTGCTTGATTTCTCCATATTCAGAGGAGAAAAAAAAGCATCTATCTTTTCTGTGAACAGGAAAGATATCTGGTTCCATACCACAGAACATCCTTCTAAGCTGATTTTTGGCCAAGTGTTTGGACCACAAGAACAGAGAGGTAGAATGAGATGAGTAAGAACATTTCTGCATGCAGCTTTGAATTTGAGCCCAAATCCATGGTCCATTTACCCTAAGATCACAAGATGACTGAGACAAAGGATGCAGAAAACAAATGTTGACAACCATATGATTTTTTTTAGCTAAACAAGATGGAGAAGGGCTCTAGCACTGTTTTCACTTACATGTGTTTCAGAGGTCTAACTGCTCCAAAATAGTGCAGCAGTAAGTGTGACACACTCCTGGTTTTGGAAAGTTTATTTTGTAAGGTAGATGAAGCAGATAGTTGTCTTGCTGACTCTGAAAAACAGGAATAGATTTTATAACAAAATATGTGCTTGGCTCAAATTTGACTTTGTATCAGAAGAGCTTGGTCATGTTTGTTGTCTAGATAAAGCCCAAATAAAGTTTCCTGAACAAGAGATAGCTTTGGAAACTCAGAGGCATCACAGAAAACCTGTGATTTGATTGAATTATTATGATATATTGTATCTATTCCATCTCACAATAGCTTCAAGTATTAATGAATAGAAATGAAAGGCCTCTGAGTCTCCATAAACAGATGACCAGAAAATAATTTCTGCAGTCCCCATGTGGGCTACATTCCCCAAATTCACACTATTTTGATATTTTCAGCCCATGTCTGTAGTAGAGTTTACATTCCTGACTACTTCTGATGTCATGGTGCAAGAATGGCCCACTGGGACATGAGGCCCATGGCTGAATTCACATCTATCTGCAATACCTCTGCTGAAGTGAAGAAATCAAGCTCTTCAATGTTAATTTTAATAATAATATACCTTTCAATAGCAGTGCAGGACATGCTTGCAGGCCTTTACACAACCAGAATATCAAACGCAGCAGTTTGTCTACACCTGTTCTTATTTTCTTTTTCAATTTGAAATAAAACAACAAGTTCTGAAATTTCCCCCTTATAATTGCTGGCTATAAAATCAGTCATAGTTAAATCTCAGTCTAAAACAGCTGTAGCAGATGTAGGCCTGAAAAGATGATCTTTTCTATCTAGTGAGTAATCTAGATGCTTTTATAGGAGCAAAGAAGAATACAGGTAAAAGTAAAATCACCTTGGGTAGATAGAATGCATAAATTTTGTTAATGTCAGATAATCTTAATGGAACTAACCGCAGTTTTCCTGGTAAAATTCCTTAGTCTTGAAAAGTCAAAAAAGAGTAAGCAGTCAGTTAAGGTTCTACTACATATGTTAGGCTAAAGAATGGAAAAATCCCAAAGAAATAGCAAAGTATTCATAAATTTTAGAGACCACACAGGAAAAATCCACAGAAAAATTCCATGGCAATGAAATGTTATCTGTTGTTCTGATTTGGGTCTCATACGCTGTGTATGGGATGTAGAATTACTTAACAGGAAAACAAGAATCAGGCAAATGCATATTAATGATGACTGTATTTGTACAAATTATTGGGAAAAAAGTTTTATTGGCAAAAGACTTTTAAAAACTCTCCAAAAAACCAGTCATCTCTCTTTAGTTACTGAAGGTATTACATAGGATGAGAGAGTTATCAAGGGCTTTGCATTTATTAATTTCAGTTAACACAGAAAAATTTTAAATCAAATTTATTCTGATGGGTTTGGATGTAATGACAACTTTGGAAGACATGTTGAACCTTTAACCCTCAATGGTTACATTTGGTGGAAAAAAAAAGACAGAGGAGCTTGTGCAAGTGTACTTTCCAGAGTAACACTGAGTTCCTAAAATGCTTTGGAAGAGAGAGAATCTGTAATAACAGCTGGAATTACTAGATAATAACACTTTATATCTGAAAGGCAGTATGCAAGAAGAGTGGCATTTGAAAGAATCATGGCATATAAAATTATTCTTAATTTTTCACTGCTCAAAACCACATGCCTTCATGCAGGTAAAAACCTAAAATATGTGTAAGGGAAATGAAGGCTGAAATTAGCTCCTGGAAAATCACTATCAAGATGAGACTTTACTAAAACTTAAAACAAGATATGTAACACGAACATATTTTCTAAATTAAACACTGTTTGGAAAAATTTTTCAAACAAGAAAACAAAATTTTAATCAGGATAGAATTTTCATCAGTTTTTAGATGCTCAGTGAAATTGTCTAACCTTTAAATATTATGAACATTTCAGTGAAAATCAAACTAATCAGGTGTTTTCTAATTTTTAATCAAATTTCAACATAAATTGCAATGTTTCATCTAAAAACCACTATGCTTTGAATTCGTATGTTGTGTTATTCACTTGTCCTTAAATGGAAGGCAGGGTTAACTGGGCATTGCTAAACACCTGGCACATTTCAGCCCAGAGGTGGTTGCACTTCAGAACAAGCTTAAAAGTAAAACAGGATGGTTTCTGCAATGTTTATTTTTTAAATAGTGCTTTTAAGAAGGCTCATGAGAATATTCATATAATAGTGGGTTTCCTTTCCAGGGACCTAGGTGGGTACCTTAAATGGGTACTAAATTGCTCAGATAGTTTGGCAATATACACCACTAGTATCTGCACTCATTCAGAGCACATTGATTAATCACATGCCAAATTTTCAAGCAAAACCACATTGATTTAATTCTAAACACATTTATAGTATTTAATTTGCATGTGCATTCCGTCCACATTGATAACTGCCCCACATTTATATATTCCTTCATCTTGAAGAGCCTTGAAGCAATTTACAGCTCCAGAACAAGTTGATCTAAGACAAACCACATAAACAAATCTCCCGTTTTCCGCATGCAGTTGAGGAGGGGGAAGGGTATCAGCCAGCTGTAGAGCATTGGATTTCGTCCCTGAGACTCTGAAGAACCCTGTACACTAGATATGATGGCCATGCATGGGAAGAGCATAATGAGAACCCACATTCCTTTCCTACAATATCAGCAGGGAAGTCACAGCAATTCAGGCTGGCTGGGGCCCCTGAGGCAGCCCTGCCCTGTTTTTTATTGTATATCTTTTTCCCCTTCCACTCAGAACTACTTTTACACTTGTGCTCCAAACCTGAAGGGGAGACCAGACCACTCTTGTCCAAACTGCCTCTAGTGTGCAGCACATCCACCAAGTGTACTCCTCTCTAGCCAGAGAGGTAGGGCCACCTAAGAGACCTGGCCATTTCCAGCCTCTTATTCTTCCTGGGAGGAAATCTAGAGATATGAAAAGCATGTCAAACAGCTTTCAGTAGCTCCTTTCAAGACACCCTGCTAACATATTTGTTCATGCTGGATGTTTTTAGTTTCCCAGATCAATGACTGTAACCCTTAAAAATACATGAAGCCTATATCTAGCATTTTTAAATGGCCTCTGTAAAGACTTTCATGGTTGATTTCTCAAGGTATTTTTCCTTCCCTTTGTTTTTTACTCCTCTGGAAAGTACCAGGGGATGCAAAATGATAACATCATACATGTTCATGCAGTATTTTTGAAGAAAAATGTGTCACTTTTTTGGTTTGTTTGGTTTTTTTGGGTTTTTTGTTTTGTTTTGTTTTTTGGGGGTTTTTTGGTTTTTTTCTGGGGTACCAGGATAATCTCTCTTTATTAAGTGTTTTGTGTGGATTTCTGAATTGTTGCATTTCTGTGTTAGGAATGGACAACTCTGTGTTTTACTCTATAAAATTTAACTTTCAAGGACAGTTGAAAAACATCAGCTTCAGTTCAACAAGCAATCTAGTACTCACTGACCAAATGTTTCTTCAATCAAAATCTCTTTTTCTCTCTGAAAGTGGGTTGTTTTCCTGTGTTTATTACAATAATAAATATAATATTTTGAACGGAAAGCAAATAAGTAAACAAGTAATTAATGCAGGTAAATAAACAAAAAATAATTTCCATATAAAACTCCTGTAAATTTGGTGTGACTACCTTACTATGAGCAGAGGCTTACAAAGCATCAGACTGGAATGCAGCTTAGAAGCTGGTATTTTCAGCTCTTTTGATATGATCCTAGAAATATGAACTTTGTTTATACCAAATAATTCTTCCAATTCTATAAATCTTGGGGTTTTTTTCCTTTTCTTTTACCTGATCAATGACTACCACCTCATAAAACCCCAATATCTTTCAGTTCATGTTCCCAGCACTGGCTGTATCATGCTACAGAATTCTGCATGCTCTGGAGACCTGCGAGCCAGAGACAGTAGCAGCTGCCCCTCAGCAATAGGAGTGTCACTGTTCTTTGAATGTTTTGCTTAAGGTAGATTTGGCAGGTCAAGGGAGGCCCCAGAAACCTGTAAATGAGAAAAGTAAACACAGTAGATGGAAACCAGCAAGAAGGCTAATTTCTTCATGAATTCTCCTTTATTTCCCTTTCTTTGTTATCTCAATTGGATTTTTTTTTCCTTCATTGCATGTAATCATGGTGTGCACATTGGTTTGTCTCTTGCATATACCCCATACTGGTGAAGTTTTGGTTTTAGAGAGAGAAAAGTAAAACAATTGACTTTATTTCCTGAATGTGTAAAGACTGATTAAAAATCCACTAAACCAAGAGGAGAATTCTCACAGTCTTAAGCCAGCTCTGGAAAGGACAAAACACAATCTTTTGAACAGTCAGTTCATGTTTGCCATCACACCCAGGATCATATATTCTATTCACTCGAGGCTTTGTTAGAATTGTCTGTGCAGAATAGAGTTCAGTGTAGGATGTCACTGCAACACAGCACAATAGAGGGCATTAAAGTACCCTCAGTTGTACTCTAGTAAAGAAATGTGCCTGTGTAAGGCTCCCCAGGTTTCTGAGTGAAGAACTGAGGCACTACTCACTGAGTTTATCTGGAATGGGGCACATGCAATCTCTTTCAGAGTTGTCCTTTCAAATTCTACTGACATGAACTCTGAGCTCAGAATCTGAATAACCTGATGAGCAATAGCTGTATTTTACATTTATCATAGTTTTAGATTATCCATAAATTATTTTTTCTATAAACATTGCCATGGACACAGCAATGCAGTTTATCCACAAGAAAAGCTAGAGGTAATCTTAAAAACAAAGGCAAGGAAAGGGAAAACATATATACCTGAACAAGCCATTACCTTCTATAAATGCAGATAAACTTCCACAACAATTACTGATATACAAGCAGCAGAAACTTGGATTTTTTAGCCTCATCTTACAAATATATTGGGCAACTACTTACGAAGATGTAACTGGTCATGAGAATAACTGAATTTCATCATATTTGAGTAGTCCACACTCTAATTGTAAGGTCATTATCACTGTAGCTGCATAAAGTTCTCTTGCATACTTCTCTACTTACATGAAACTCCATGCATGGGAAAAAAAAACAACTGGATATGGGGCAGTAAGGAGAACAGCAACATGCTTTTTTTCCCTGGCAGGCTGGCAAATACTCCTGATATCTGCTGTATCCAAGAAAAAGAGAGTGGCTAAAGTCCCTGACCCTTCCAATCTCCACTTCTCCCTCCTGCTTTACCGTTTATAGTGCAGGTTGCAGGTGCTTACTAACTTTATTAGTTTGAAGACTGCAATCTTTTTTTTTTTCTTTTAATTTATCAAACATCCTTGCTGGTGGGCACCTTCATCCTTTCAACGACAAGACACACATGCAAAGTGGAGAAATCACAGCCAAGCTCCAGTATATGCAGAAACAATGACTCACATGCGTATTCTCTACTTGTTAATATACACACATTTTTAATTTTATTTAATCTGCTTGTATGTACATTGGATAGTGTTGTATGCATGCAAGCAGTCATTTTAGATGTAGAGAAAATATGATGTGAAAAATTACTGAAAGGAATTCTAAAAAGATAGTGGAGAGAAAAAGGACAAGGGAAAGAGCAGATATAAGAGAAAGCCTTGAAGAAGATGGGGGGATATCCAGGAGACATGAGGAAAGGACAGTATCTCTGCATTGAGCTGACTACTTCAATAGGAGAAGCTGGAGAAATGCCATGGCATCCCAGAGCAACACATTTGTCTTGAGGACCTCTTGGTTATAAAGGTTTTCTTTTATTTTTCCCTTTATTCTCCCTTCCCACATCTATCTCCTTTGCATACTTTCTTTTAGCAATGGAGCAGGCATATAATGTCAATTTTCACACTATTCTCCAGCTTTTTCAAAAGGCAGGAATTTCTAAGAAATGGAATCTTATGTGCAGGCACAAACACAAATACATCTACCCTTTCCAGACAGAAAGGAGTAATTTCACTTTCTAGCTTTACACACATCTTTCTAGCTTTACAAGTCACATCTCTGTGCCTTGTGCCTGACTTCAGCCATTTCCATAGTTACTTTATTTAGATTCCCCCACAGACATAATGAAATTTGGGAAACTCAGTATGTAAAACTAAAATTACACTTCTTTTTTCTCTCCTAAGGGCACCTTGCACAGGTTGTGCATCTTGTTTATGTACACCTTATTTCACAATAAGTAAGCACAACTGCTCAACTAAGCTGATGGAATATTGATTGTCTTATCTCTCCCTCCTCCCTCTTCTGCCACATCCTCCTCTTCCTTCCCTTTTCCCTTCTCTTTTGCACTTGCCATAGGAAAAAAAGAAAAAAGGGAAAAAAGGCAACAGAAAAAAAAAAAAAGGAAAAGAGGCCTTTGGGATTCCTTAAGTCGGTGTTGGCAGGACTCCTTGTTTGTGGTGCAGGTGTGCAGGAGACCTCCTCCATGTCGTCACCACAGCAACCTGTCTGTCTAATCTGCTGAATATAAAAAAGAAATAGACAGAGAAAAGCCATCCACCCCGTTTTACTCCATCCATGAGCCCAACAGAAGGATATAGTTTCCAAGCATTCCTCATAATTCCCCAGCCATTGCCCAGGCAACAGCCACAAGGAGCTGGCAGACCCTGTGGAGAGAAAGCAGTCCCTGTCTGGAATTCATTCCACCACCAGCACCAAACACCTCCCTCCCCCACCTAACGATTCTCTGTTCTTTGCCCTACACAAATGTTGCATGCACGTGCACACACAGACTCGCACATGCAGAGCTTAGACCCTTGCGTGTCGCTTCATACCTTCCCCCCTTTGTAGCAGGTCAGAGCAGGAGCACATGCATTTCATCACCCTTGACTTCACGTGACCTCCTGTTCCCAGAATACACACAGGGAGAGGCCGACAGAATATTTCAAAGCTGTCATTGCCTGAATATTTATTCTAAAATGACCCCATGTCCCTTCTATTGTGTCTCTTTTAATGATTCACTGTTACCAATAACAAGGTAAATGTTAGATCTAACTTTGTAAAGTTCAGCCTCCCATAGGAAAAAAAAAAATCTAAGTTTTACATTACACAGTATTGTTGAGCTCATATGGCTCAGCAGCCAGATACTGTAGAGATAGATACTTCAGAAATGCCAGCTGGGAACTCAGCATAAGCATTTGGGAGAGGTTATAAAAAGAGGGGGCTGGAAACCTTTGAAGGCATTTAAATCTCTAGTCACCTTTCACATGGGCTGCTCTGCTAGAAGTGTGTTTATTGTCTAGAGAAAGGATTGGTGAGAGAATACTCCTTATCAAAGCTCGTGGTTTAAAAAGCAGTCCCTCGCAGTTTCAGTTATGACAGCTGTTTCTGGGATATGAAGAGGTTTTTCAGACTGTGGGCTCTCTATCCCCTGTATCCAGCAGTGAAAGCTCTCATTTGTCTTCCCACCATCATGTTGATGCAGCTGGGTTTGACACTGCTTACCTCAGCACTTTTTTTTTGTTAAAAGACAGAAGGCTTACTTGTGATCCCAGCCTTTTCCTATCATATGACACTCAGCTAGTGGTTTTGGTGACTTATTTACTGGCACTAACCCAGTAAAAACAAAAATGAACGTTCACAAGTAATAAATCCTTGAGCCCAGATAGCTTCAGCTACATTAGTAGGATTACATCAAACTGTCCAGACTGATACCAGTGTTCCCTGGGAACCTGAAATCTAGCACATACAGTGGGGGGTGTCTATTTCATCCTTACTTGAGCTGGTATTTGATAATGTAATGTACAGGACAGCTAGGTGTACAGTGCTAGAAAGGGGTGTGCATAAAAAAAAAAAGAAGTTATCTTCTTCCCTCTTGCTTGTTGGATTTATTTGGACACTTCTAGTAAACTAAATAGTATAACAGTATAAACAGTCTGCAGAGCATAATAGCATCAACTCTGCCAGAGCTGGAGAGACTGGAAGAGAATTTCCATCTTTCTCAGCTGCAGTGAGGGACACCATTTTACTGCAGATGAAAGGTCAAAAATGTTTAGCTAACACAAATCTGTGCTGTGCTGTACTGTGTACAGGCTGAGGTCAGTTCCCTCTGTAACATTATAGGAAGTAAAAGCATTCCTTCAGTGTGCTGATGATAACATTGTTTAGCATTGCATTCCTCTTTCTGATCACTGTAACTTCCTTACAGATCTGACGTATAATATTTCCATCAGTGACAGGGCTCTGCTCTCTAACCCTTTGACACTGCTCCCTTTAAAATCTTTCCATATTGCAGCTCAGTGGGAACAATGTTGAGCAATTGTGCTTACAGCAAAGTGTATTTCTATTAACTTGCTGGCATGATTCTTTGACAATACATTAAACAGTTCAGAGTTTGGTAGTCTAGGATGTAGGACTCCCAATGTGTTATTGTAAAACACGGAGTTTATCTCATTTAATCAGAAAGCAACTACATGAAATGCATAAAACAGGCTAGCTTTTTTGCTCTCCAGCACAGTTTACTACTTCCTTCTTCTTACCAAAATAACTAAGACTACTTTATGTGCTATTTGAGAACTGGCATGCAAGTGACCTGTTCTCCATGCTTTATTAAGACGAAGCAAAAGACCCACTGCTGCACAGAGGAACTCTTCCGTGTAGTCTTAACATCTGCCTAGCAATGGACAAAATCTGAACATTAGTGCTGCTGCCACAGAAAGGAAACATATGTGTCTACAAAAATGACTGGGAGAAGAAATTAGGGTGTGCTCTGTGCTCAACTGTGTCTTCTAGAAAGCTGTGTGGGAGGTATGTAGATGAGGTTTCAGTGAAGGGGAAAGTAGTGGAAGTACTCCATGTCTGACATACGCTCTTAATGAAAAAAGTTTGATAAACCAGGCATTCTGCCACCCTATGACATCCACTCACCAGAGGAAAACATGAAAGAGCTGAGAGAAGGTATGATGAAAAGAAAAAAGTTTCTGCTGTTAAGCTTGGCAGTCAGGAGGCAGCAATTCAATGCCAGTGCTGCCACAGGTTGTGAGCATGACCCTGGTCACAACAAACTGCTTAATCTTGCATTGATTCCATTTCCCATCTGCAAAGTAGGAACAATTCTTTGTCAAACTTTTTTATTCTTTATTGTTGACCATAAATTTAGTCTTTTGTTTAATTAAATTTCAGGACAATGATTCCTGCTTGTATGTCTACAAGAGTGCCTTACGGACTGGAATTCTAACTTCCTATGTGATCCTCACATAGGACAGATATTTCAAAATTTAAAATTAGGAAATATATGCAGCAGAAAATAGGTACTGTCCTGTAATTAAAAATATAGTATTTTGAGAAAGACAGCTTTCTTCCATATGGTACAGTTAAAACCCTAACAACTTGTGTGGTTTCCAGGAATCTGGAAAATTGGAGTAGAGGTATGAATTAAATCACTGCAAAAGCAGAAATCCAAAAATCTGAAACAAATCCATAGTAAATTTTTTAGGATTACTGCTTAACTAAGCTTTTTCTTAAACTTCTTGAACTTACTTTCTTTGGTCTGTTTTAGTTTCACTCAACATTTCATCTGTCTTTGGGATTCAGCTTCCTTGAGGTAAATCAGAAGTTTGTATTCTTTTAAGCAAAGAAAGAATACTGATGTTTTAATAATCGAAGCGATAGAGAGATGTGTTCTCATCACTGGAAATGAGCTGTACGGGATGTTACCAGCATGCTACTACACTTCTTATGTGCTCGAAACTGCATGTTCCCCTAAGGAGAGGTTTTTCTACTCTGGCAAGTACAGCCATTTCATACAAGCATTACAGTTGTCTAAAGATAGAGAATGTTCTGGTGGAAGAATGGGGGGAAAAAGCTAACCCAAGTTCTCTTTAACATATATGGTACTGTGTAAACGTCAGCATATTTGCTGACCACTGCAGGCATCCCTCTATCTGGAAAAAAAAAAAAAAAAAAAAAATCAGCTCTCATACATTCAGTATCTGCCTCTGTTATTTAAGTGTCAATTTATAGCTCTACCTTTTTGGGTATAGCCTTACACCACTTTTACAAAGCAGAGTGCTCAGTCTACCTGTACACTCCTTTATGATTCATGACATGAAAGACCACTGGTTTGAAATCCTGCTTGCTCTTTATGGGATAAAGAAAATGAAAGTTCCTATAGCACTGGTAGTACTCCATCCAGAAAAGCAGAAAAAATTATATTTTTCTATCATCCAGTATTCACTTGTTTTCAGTTAATTCTATTCGACTACTATATAGACAAAAGTGAAGACAGGAAATAAACCTGCTTAAGTTCCATATCCTCATTAAGAAAAAGTCAATAAGCTATAAAGTGAGGAGGGATCAATGTGTTCATTCAGGCTGACCTCCAGCCCAAACACACACCATTAGACTTCCCTAGAAGCCCTTGATTAATTGCACTCGGTCATGTGTTTGAGCTGAGAATAGAGGATTATGCAGAACAGTAACTTCTCCCTAAAAGACCCATCTTCACAATCATTGTTCAGCTGGAATCCCGACTCTAACTCACATCAAACAGAAGTTTATTCATAAAAAGGGAAGGAAAGAAGCTTACACTGCTTATTCACTTACACTGAATATAGCCACAATAACTCTTATAAAGCACATCTGCCTTTCAACATTTCTTTGGTAGCACACCTTTAGTTTTATGAATGTTTCATTCTCCTGATTTTTGCTCTCCTCTGCTGGAAGATAGACATCTTGACTTTTTTGTTTTTTCTTAATGTCTTGACTGTAGATTTAGTTGAGAATCTGGATGCAGTATTTCCTAAGTATGGGATCTAATCAAGACAGGCTTCACACAAGTACAAGTTCAGTGATACATCAGAGGCCCAAATGAACCCTGTAAACCTTCCCATCTATAATACCTTTCTTGGGCTTAATCAGACCAGAAGGAAACTGCTTTATGGTGAACTTTGGAGGTAATTCCCTGCACTTGGAGAAATATTTACAATATCCCTGGTCAGCAGAACTTAAGTGACAAAAATGAAATAGTAGTACATTAAACTTTTCTGGTCCTCCTCTTCATACATTACGCTAGGAAGAAATATGCTTTAGATCTAGGTGTACTAAAACCAGAATTCATTGAATCACTGCACCTAAATAAGTCACTGCACCTAAATAAACATTGACAGTGTACTCAAAGGAGAACTATAATTCTGCACCTGCAGTCACTGGAGGTCAATGAAATGTATGCATTGCCTGGAAGCTTTGTTTTCTGTCAATCACAGACAGACAGTACTGCATTTCTATCCTTAAGTGCTTATTCAACAAAAACATAGATACAAACAAGAAGCATTTAGAGAGACTGGCAAAATGGAAAATATGAGCAGAATTAAACAAAAGCGCCCAAACACTACTCATTTATATACATAAACCCCCAAGTAATTTCTTAACAAAACAAAATTATATATGTAAGAGGCTGCATAGAAAATACATATTAATGCATAGCTATTAACTATATAAATGATCAAACACTGACATACATAGTTCCTTAAAAGAAACTCCTTGTCCAGAATGCAAAGAACAAATAGAATTTATTTAATTTGCTATTGAAAGAAATTTCTTTCTCATGTCAAATAAATAGAATAAATAAACAACTCAATGCTGATCTCTCTTTTTCATTTATTTTTTACCATTAAGTCTACAGAGATGGGATGCTACAATTACAGAGATAAAATCCTTTAGCTAATATCTAAGCAATAAGGACAAATTCCCTAACATATGTCCCACAACAATGCTCTGTTAGGATGTACCTGCACTACATTTCTCATTTCCCTTCTGCCATGGGATATACATTTCTAGTTAAGGAATGATTCAAACTTAAGGGGGATCATATGGTGTTCTCAGTCCATTGCCAAAGAATTCCTGTGCAGTCTTAGATGTTTTTCCTGATGTTTTTGAATATCACTTGTCTATTTGCACCAAGGGGGATAACAGACTTGGTCTCCCACCCTCACTCTGTCTTTTTTTGTTAGGCTATAATGCCATCAGGAAGTTAATTTTGCATAGGTAATAGAAGAGGGCCCTGATCTTAATCAGGACTTCAAGAAAAAGGAGTAGCTCATATTATCAGTAGCATAGTTATTACCAGTAAGACTACATAGTTGCTTAGCTGGACACCACTGAACCATTACTTTGCCTGTGGACACAAGTACTTCTCCTCCACACAACAATCTCTCTGACTTTATTAGAACAGATTTTTAACAGAACCCTGTCCATATCAATGAGATATCAAAGATCAATATGAGTCAAAAGCTGGAAGATCTGTGAAGCCTGTTTGATGTTCACCAAGAAATACAGCAAAAAGAATTGTAGGCAATCCTCAAAAAGCTTCCTCAGACTTTTAACAGAAAATACAGATGTACACTGAGCTATACTTCCTTTCAAAAGCTGCATTAAATATGTTACCCTACATTTTACCACTTATTTTTCTTGCCAATCTCACCAAAGGAGATTAAATGGATCATAGAGCTTGGAAGTTATGCTTTTGAACCTGATCCATGAGAGTCAGCATGGATTTTCCACGAGAGCAGATAAACATTAGTAAAAAAAAATCCTAAGTTAACAAGATGGAGCAAAGATAGCATTTCATTCAACCTCCTACGTGAAAACTGGTGTCAAGGAAAAATCTGTATGGATAATGGACAACATAAGGTTTACCATGTACTAGCTCTGAGGTCTAATTCTATGAAGTCCAAAGAAAGGTTGGATTTTGGAGCTGTCTCTCAAAGGATTTGAAAAGTAGAGAGCATAGTACTACCTTGATTCAGGTCTGAACAATCCCATTATCCATCTCAGGAGACAACAGAAAGAAGACAGTAGAAGGCTACTAAAATCCTAATTCATCAATGCAAAAGGAAATCTTTCTTACATAAAATTTTGCAATAGTTTATAAAAGTAGTTAATATCAATAGTGTACGGCTGCCATAGACCCAAGTTTAGCCAGTATTTAGAGCTAACAGATAAAGTTGAGACTATGAGCTTTATCCCAAAAAAAAAAAAAACCCAAAAAAACCTTACGTTTTTCTCATTAGATGTAAAGACATTATAATTCTCTGTTGTACATCCTTCTGTCACCAAAAACATTTGCCAAAGCACTCTAAATCTCTTGTTTTCAAAATGTAACTCCTCACCAAAAGAAGTCAGGCAAAGGCACTGTGCAGATATTTGCTCCATCATTTGAGTGCAACTACTAAATATTGAACTAAACCTCTAAAAAATTAGGTCAAGGCATATTCTTAAAGACTTTAATCTTTAGTCTTTTCTGACCATCATCCCAGGTAGTGAATTTGTAATAAAAGCAGACATACACAAGGTAAAAGTTTTCAAAATTAAACAATCCAGTGAAGTTGGATCACTGACTGATCAGTTTTCTGTATATCATTACAGCAATGGAAAAGTGCAAAATGTCTTAAAGAGCTACATTGTTCTTACTAATGCCCTCATACCTACGGTAATGTGGTATGCTCTCTTGGTTTTCACTACACATAGCCATGTGAAGTCAGTGGCACATGTGCTGATCTATCATCCATTGTCATTCCAAATATCTTACAACAGGTCTGATAAAGGGATTGGTCTTTCATTGTAGATCCTGTTGTATTTGAACAGCAGCAAGAACTATCTTCTCTCAGCTAGAAGAATGGTGAGAAATATGAGAGGGGTACTGTACTCTATCTGTAGTCAGAACTCAGTTTCCATGTAAATGTCACTCCAAAACATCAGCAGAATTTAGGCAGCATAGCTTACCTTGCCTTCAACAGCCGCATCCTGGAATCCTTGTAACATCTTGTTCACTAACAGGAGTTACTAGACATGTTTCACTAGACATGAAAAGTTGTTTCCTTCTATTCACATATTGTCTCCTCAAATCCAGCAAAATGACTTTTGATTCAGAAAAACAAGCTAAGACATTAAATCTGTCACTTGTCTCAAATTCCTAAAGTGCACGTTCAACTAGTCTTCATTAAAAATAAACAAGGATACATACACCTATAAACCCTCATTTAGCTAGCATTTGCAATCGTTAGAGTAAAACCACAACAGATCAAAATGAATGTTGTTCAGTTACTCTGTATAATGAAAAATTTATAAGCAAAAGCATTTGATCCTGTCTTCATAGCAGTTGCACTATAGCTCTCTATAGCAGTGTTCATAGCAGTGGCATATAGCTCTTGCTGTTGTAAACTGAATATATATTTCAAAGTTGGGTTCTCAGAGAGAAGGTCTTTGTGTCTTGACCAGGGAAAGCAAATTTATTTTAAATGGGAGGTGAAAACCTTACTGAGTTGTACTGATCAGAGGATCAAACCATATAAGGGAGGCCAAGCAAGTATTTGAATTCAGATTAATAGATAAGGGCATTAAAGTTTCGTCATTTTTCAAATATATGGGCCCAATCCGTAACATAACATTCAAAACACTATCTGGAGTTGACTAGACCCAAAAACTGATGCAATTTCTGAGTGCAAACCTCAAAAGCAATGTTCTTTCTTATCCAGGCTTGGTGTTGAACATTTAATTTGAATATATTTTCCTTGAATTTGTTAAGAGTGTGGTCTTTTTGCTATCATGCAAATGGAGTTTGTGTTCATAGCCAATAAAAAAACCCTTGTGCTAAGTTTTCTCTTTGTTATTTTTCTTGCTCCTAGCTCTCTTTATTTTCTTTGAGCTGAGTTATGTTTCTCATCAGTCACCAGAAGCAGTACTAAAATAATAATTTTTTAAAAAGAAATCAGGTAAAATAATAAAACATTCTCTACTAAAATAACCAACACTAGCAGGAGTGTTCATTAATTAGATGTAAATGTGCATAGCAGTAAATCAAATCAGAGAAAGACAGAGAGAGAAAAATTAAATAATCTCACCTACACTTTTTAATTTAATATTCTATTAAAACAGAAGGACATGTTCCATAGGCAAGTTTATACACTTATGATTTGTTTGACAGACTTTCTTGAATAATTACTGTGCCATTATCTTTTTCTCTCATGTAAGTAACAACATAAGAGATGGAAAAAGGAAATATTGCTGTGATCTTACAGTTCCTTTAAAACAATTTTCAAGTGAAATTGGAATGTTTTCTTCCCAAAAGGTAGTAACTCAGTAGTCAAGCTTCATCATGTGCTCCTGAGAATTGTTCTTCTTGTAAAAATTGTAGTAGCAGAGTAGTAACATTTCTCATGCTGGACAATTCACAGCCCATCCTTTCTTCTGAGAGTATGACAACTTTTGGAAGGAGGCTAAGCTTACTAAACTTAAAGTCAGTATTTGGCAGGTTCTACAGGACTGCTTTTGGCAAGCAGAGTATAGTAAAAAATAGTGGCATTATTTTTGATCATATTTAAAAATATTATATAAAAGCAGACTAAAGGGTGCTGTGGAGAATGAGGCCTTGAATTAGTTTTTCCCTTTTTGCAGAAGACTGAGTTTCCAAGAATGAGTTCTCTTTAATTAGTGTGGCAGTAGCCCCTGTTTTGATTCTGGTTTTTCATCTGTTTGCAACTTCCTGTGCTAGAATTGTGCCTGACAAAAAAAAAAAAAAAAACCAAAAAAAAAAAAACAAAAAAACAAAACAAAAAAAAAAACAAAACCACAAACCAAATACAAACAAAAACAAACACACCCAAAAACCAAACTAACTAACTAACTAAAACCAAATCCAAATGGACTTAAAGAAAAGGAAATGGGAATTTTTCTTTCTTCTTATAAGTCTACTCACTTGCGGAGCATGGGAAATTAAAAAGTCCTTCATTTACAATAAGCTATACTTAGCAACAACTAAAAAATCAATATGTTATCAACACTATTCCCATACTAAATCAAAAACATTGTACCAACTACTAAGAACATTAACTCATCCCAGCTGAAAATTATCTTTTTTGAGACAAACTCTTAAGGGTTATCCACCGGGGAGTAACTTGTTTAACTATTATTGTTTGAATAGCTTTCAGGTCCACTGATGTACCGAGGTTAACAGGACAGTTCAACTAAAAATAGCCTTAAATACAAAGAGTGGAGCTGTGGAATCCTGTATTTTAAAAAAAAAAAAGGTGAAGTGCCAAGAACTGCCTTGCCCTGTGAAAATTTAAGACATCAAAAGTTAATGCTAGAGCTATGTCAATTCAAACTGTTATGGAGGATAAATAAAAGCACAGTAAGACAAAGTAACAACATTAGCTTTGATTTTCTGGCTTCAGCTCAGGCTCATAAGCAGAAGAACTATTAATGTTGTGGAACAGAAAGGAGTGGATACATTTTAGTATCCACTTTATAATTCATATTCACACATAGTTCACATAGAAGCGAGCAACTAAAAAATCTGTGTAAGAAAAAGAAAATGCTTTAGTGTCCCTCTTTCTGTGAAGCCCAAATACAGAGACATACACTGGACAGATGATCCTTTTGAAGTCCACACAATGGCTATCAAAGTCAATGTTACACTGCACTCCATTTGGAAGAGAGACTTGCATGTGCATCTACATATTTTCAGAGCAGGCATCCTCAGTGGGCTCCAAATCTTCACTGCACACACAGAAGCATAGTGTCAACATAAATGCACACTAGATCAAAGTTCTCAGGAGTAGTTCAGACTCACTCACTTCTGCTAGAATATGGTCCTTCATTAAAGCTTACATCCTCACTATCTATATATAGTGTATATATATATATATATAGTGTATATATATATATATAAATTTTTTTTAATATATATAGTGTATTATTCTCACCTAGAAAACTGAAGACAACTTATCCTCACAGAAAGCTAAAAACTGTTCTCTCCCACGCTTATATTTGCTGTGTTTTCTGTTCTTATTTGTTAAATATGCTGTCATAAAGGTTTTGGGAAATTACCCCTGACACGACAAAGAAAAGACAAAAATGCAAGATACAGCTGTTTGCAAAGCATCTTAACTGCAGAAACATGAAAGTTGACATTAGTTAAATACGTGTACTTGTTTCATAAAAGTACAAAACACTGGCGATGTAGCTCAGTCAAGGATGAATGGCAAGAGTGTGAACACAAATGCAGCTCCTGAAGTAATGGTGAGAGTTCTCAGAGAGTGCTTCTTACTGTATAGACACAAACTGACAAAATCTACTTCTATTTGGTGGTTTGCTTTACAGCACATGACAACAATATTTTTCACACACCTCTATACAAACTGTTAGGTATGTCCTTCCCCCAGAGTCTGCAGTTACACACATTATACTTGTCCATATAGAATAACAACAATTCTATCTTATTTCAAGTGCCCCAAATAATCAGCGCTTCTAACAAAACCATGAATCCAGCAGCTTCCAGTTTTCTGAGTATGCGGGGTGCATCACTCCAAATGACGAAACTTGGTTCCATCTGTTTCATGTTAGATGCAAGCATTCCACATCACAGCTTCTTCTGCGGCAGTTACTTTCCATGTTAAATTGCTCTACCCCAATCTTTTTCTCTGTTTCATTTAACCACATCACAAAGTTTCCTGTTCAAGGGCCATCCAATCTTGTATTCTACTGCTAGCCCCCACACACGGCTCCCCAGCTTGGATCAAAGTCTTTCTTTCAGCCACACAGGTGCTACTTTGCCCTCTCCACACTCAGCTCCCAGCAGCCTCCCTCAGTCCTGCTCCTGGGATATTTAGAGAGGGCTTTCTTCCAGAGTACACAACTCCTGCTCTTCTCTACCAGTTACCTCTCCTTTTACTATCCTTCAGATATTTCAGATCCCTCTACTACTAATACTTGCACAAGGAGTTATCACAGAATCAAGGATGGAGCCCAGAAGTTTCCCCTAACTGTGTACAGATGGGAAGAAACAAGAGCAAGGAAGGTGATAACCAATGAGACTGGCTCTTACTCCATTTTATTCAACTATGGACCAAGAATATTTCCATAAAAATCACCAAATTAAGTAAACCATACTTATCTCATACCATACTGAGTTTTCAGAGAGGTTTTTTCTTGCTTCCTCACTCCTGTACAGTGTGTATAACTGAATGTTCTTGCAGGCTGCATCAGACATTGTTCAGTAAGTATTTTTCTCTCCCTGAAAGCTTTCTGTTGTTACTATTATCAATGCTCTTCTTGCTCATATTACAAAAATGGCTCTCTCCTGGATGAAATGTATATTAATTTCCCTATGGAAGATAAGAAAAAGGCAGCTAAGGGAAAGTTTATCACAGTAGACTAAGTATCGACTGACTAGTCTTTTAGACAGCTCTTATTCTTTGTATTCTTTCCCTTTGTAAGTTTTTTGATCATACAAGTTCTCAGCTAAAATTCCTTCCAAAGTTTTTTAAAGGACTGAAGCACATACAGTGAATATTTACAACATGAAAAACGGTGCAAAACAACAAAAAACATTATTTCATTTCTTCCAACAAATAGTTCCCTTCATCCTCTACAATCTGATTGATAAAATCTGTTTCTTCTACCTTACGAATCTACGCATCTTCACAATTTGTGATCCCTCTGATTGCAACAATATTTCTCCTTTAAATTCCTAACTACAGTCAAAATGCAAAGCTTAACACCCCAGCTGTTTGAGAAACTTTACAGGATTATTTCAAATAGATGCATATTATAAGGACATTAATGTTTCAAGAATGAATAGGAGGAGATAATAAACCTTGTTTCTAGAATAAACCCTACATTGATTGTAGAGCATTAAAAAATGCATGATTTGGAGATGTTTTGCTAGAATGTGACACTAAGTTGGCTATATGCACTGAATGGCCTTTATTATCAAGTGTGTAGTGCTTTTGTTATGAATTCATTGCACATGCAAAAAAGCATGTTTTTTTCCTGGATCAGAATTTATCCAAATAGAACAGTTTTTTCAGCAGAACTCATAAGATATTAATCTATTAGAGCAATTCCCCTTATGAATTTTCTTTTTTTATCTTCTCTCTCTTTTTTTTTTTTTTTTAATTACATACTAGAAGCATCAGAGTTGTTGAAAGACAGCACTGAAAATCTTGGTGCATAAACAAACTAAATGGACACTGTATTTTCCTACACAGTTGTGCTTGTGTAAAACTGATTTGGATGAACTCAAGAACTCATTAACAAACTCTTTCAAACAGAGGAAAGGTAAGGAAAACTTAGCCTCTGCCTCTATACATTAAGGAATACATTAAGGTCAATTTTTTCTGTGATACTTTCATACACAGTTTTCTTACCAGCATCGAGATAATTCATTTTCAACAAGACAGTCACAGCTACCACCCATAGCTACAGTACCCATTCATAAGCTTTTTTTACACTCCCCAATCCCAAAATTGTCCATTACATAAAGGTAACAAAACTGAGCTATTTAAACCACCTAAGTGGAATCTAAATAGATTAGAAATCAATATGGTGCCCAGTACCGCAGATCTGAGGTTTTCTGTCTCAAATTCCTCATGATCTAGTACAGGTTAAGGACTTGCCTAAGTGTGCTCTTGCTAATTTTAAAATGTGGCACTAGACCTGTACAGTCTAAGCTACCTGTCCCAGGCCAAAAAGGATGCTTGCATTAGGAATGGAACCAAGCTCCTGCAAACTGCAGAAAAATATCATATCCGACAGAATCATCCTTATCTATGCTCTGATTAAAGTAGAAGTATCTATATACAAGCAGGTTTGTTCTGCTCTTAGACACAAATATCTTCAGTAGCCTTTCCTTCACATAAAAATACCTATACATCTTTTAAATTCTGATTAACCCTCAAGGCATGATATTCTACATGCAACTAGAACCAGCAAGGATACAAGACCAGAGCAAGAGAACCTTTCAGTACTGCTTTGTCCATTTGGATGTCAATCAAGCAGCCAACTGATACAAGCAGCAAATTCAAGTATATGCATATGGGATTCCTAGCTGCCCCTCCTGCCCCAGCACCAGTGTAAGCAGCAGATTTCAACAAGCTTCTAAACTAGACACATAAAATTAATTCATGGTTCTTTTTAAGGGGCTGGTCCCAGGCCTTCATTCTCAAGTTTGATATACAAAATTCAAGCCTGCCACATACACTTCAGTATCTAAAACTTTTAGAAGCAGAATTAGTTACACATGCAAGTTTTTCATGGTACAAGAAGTGAAGGACAATGTAGGAATTATAGAACAGTTCACTTCCCATGATGAAACCACAAGAACAAATTTACAGGAGAGGCAGTATGACATGCTGTCTCTCAGAACACATACACCATCTGTGTTCCTCAGAAGGAATAGGTTTATTTTCTAGCATGCCAAAGAACATGTTTCTTCTGTTTTGGATAACCATCTCAGACACTGACATACATTTCCAAGGCTGCATGCATTTTTTTAAACATCTCACTTCTGAAATATTTTGTGTAATTATATATAGAATAAGAATTAGCATTTCAAAATACAGTGTTTCTGAAAACTATCTTACTGAAAACTGACCTTGGTATCATTAATTCTGGATAGTTGAAATTTTTCTGCTGCATAGATTTTTATGAGGTTTGCTGTGGAAAAATAAATGCGCAGAGGTATTTTCAGTCAAAAACCCAGGTTCTGCTTCTGTTTGACTTGAGGAATGATGCTTTTCTTCACCAGGACCTCCCCTAATATTAAAATCTGCCCAGAACTAATATGGTGAAGACAAAGTTGGAACCCAACATAATAGAAAGAAGAATGCCAAATATATGGGACAGGTGAAAGACAGAATCTAGACTACAACAATAAAATTGGAATCTTCCTTGAATTACAAGCAGTGTTCCCTCAAGCTGTCATTTAGTTAAAGCTTACTGATTGGAAGAATAAGCATCTTCCAATGTTCAGGAACAGTGTTCAGGAGAGGGCATTTTCTTAACAGGGCTAGCAGAGAATTTTAAGAATAGTTTTAACACTCAGTGATATGCAAGAACAGATAGACAAATGGGTATTTTTATCTCCAAATTTGTACATCGGTTTTAGCGAGAACTACATCTGGACTCTGTCCTGAAGAGAGTCAATGCTGAAACCAAAAACCCAGAGTTCATCCTGGGAGTACAAGTATATAAGCACAATGCAGTAGTGATGGTAATTTCCAAGTGGATTTGCACTCCTTCAAGGGTTTCAAGTAATTATCCACTCAGATTGGTAAAGTGTATTGATGGAGCATCACTAACATTGGCACAATCTGTAAATGGCATCCTTTTTTAAATGTAATGATGGCAAGAGCAATTCAAAGACTTCATTTACTTGTTTACATCCACAGTCATTGCAGCAAAGCATCAGCTAAAGGGCAAGTACAATTGCTCCTGTATGCAAAGAACTATTATTGAAATCAACAAAGAAATGGGAACTCACATTCTCCCTGGAAAACAGTCACAGAGGGTTTCTCTGGCCTCCATGTTTTCTACTTAGAGTACTCTAAATACTCTGTTTCCTTGTTTACAGACCTTGTATATCATGCAGTTAGGTAAACGTGGCGTCTGTGGTTAACCTTAAGGAACATATAATCAAATCCGTCCAGCAGCATATTCCCTTACTGGTTGCTGAAACAGTAACTAGAACTAGAAAGAAACACTCTATTGCTGCAGGTCTTCCTCATCTGACCAAAAATGCAACACTGGTATGAGCATGTATATTTTAGCTAATTCCAAACAACCTTTGGCTTTAGATGAAGTTTTTCTGTTTTAGAGTTAAATCAAGAGACTATTAGAAAACTGTTCATTAAAAAGATATCTCCATAGCATATAACAACTTCACCTATCACAAAAAATCATAAATAAGATGACAGGCATGAGATTCATTGTCGGGCACAAGATATGCATAAATACACCCATCTTATTCAGAGTGCAATCTGGATAGCATCATACCTAGGTGTTGATGCAATGAGGATTGAGCACAAGATGAGGTAAATCTGCAGAACAGCAGCAGCACCCTAGCTGCTCATCCTTTTCTTGGTTTTCATTGTCTTGCTTTGTTCTGTAGTCTTTGCAAATATTCAGTTGTAAGATTTCTCAAAAAGAAAAAAAAAATAAAAAATTGAATGTTAGACAGGGTAGGAGGTGTATTTAAATTTTTTTTAAATTTCCATTTTAAGCTTTTTGTAGTGACTCTGAGAAAAAAGTAGTCTCCTAACACACAAAACTGAATACTAAGACTTTTATGTCAATATAGGTAAAGCTTGAAGAAAGCAGCAAGTACCACAATTCTTACTCTAAAGATCAGACATTATGGATTCAGAGGTCTATAAAAATTACAGTCAGGCTTTATGTATGTTTTATATATTTAACATAGAGCCAAAATGTTGCTTGTACCCTGTTGTTGTGAAAATTCAGTTTTCAGAGGTGAGTTTTTACAACTCTTTTTCCCTTCCACTTCCTCATTTCTGTGGCTACATAAATGCTTCCAGCTCTCTATCTCTCCTACTTCTGTGTTATGTACAAGAAACTTGTGTAGTTAATTAATAAAGAAATCATCTTCTGATGATAGTTCTGAAAAGGTACTGGACTGTATTTTTTCATGGTTTATGAATGGTATTCCCAACTTAAGTATTCCCGCTGAAAAGAAAGCCACAAACTGCTCCCTACTCCCCTACCTCCCAACCTCCCCTCCTGTAAAAGGGACAAAAGGAAAAGATGAAATGTTGAGACAAGGAACAATTTACTGGAAACAGCAGTGATATAAGAAAACAAACAGTAGCAACAACAATACTGGTAGCAGTGTACAGGAGATGGTGATTCACATGCAAAAATACCCAATACCCGCCTGACCTGACAGCTGCTCAGCAAGGAACAGAGGTGGACGTGCTCACCAGGGCCCTGACCCCAGCAGCAAGAGTCACCCACTCCTGCCCTGGGGCATAAACTGGATGGCATGGAATAGCAACCCAAACAGACCTACATGGCTCAAGGCTCCACCCCTCATGGCTACTGCCAAAAATTAACTCTGTCCTGGCTGAAACCAGGATAATTTCTCATCAAAGTAATATATAGGATCTTCAACTGCTACCAAAATAAGCTGAAATCAGAACTTTGTCCAAGTTCTAAACCAACAGTATTCAGGATGTCCTTCCTCTAGCACATTAGTGCTGTCATACCTGTGGAGAATCATTGGTCCATCTAGGAAATACTCACCAAAAAAAAAAAAAAAAAAAAAAAAAGTTTCAAACAAGCAAGTCCAAGCCAAAATTACATCAGCTGAGGTTTTAAAAATCTTTACAGTTCCCTTTTCCCCATCCATTCATAGTCAATGTGGACTGACTCCAACAGACTTATTGCCTCACATTTTGTAAACTGAAAAGCAAAGAATGGTAGGAGGAAGAGAAGGGTTAAAAAAGAGAGTACTTCAGTTTATTTGTTTTGTTTTGTAGAAAAAGCCTTTGCCCCTGAGAGGTGACTTCTAGTTTCAAGAAAAATGTGCCATCTCCATCTGAGACCACATACAGCCTGCACATGTGAGTCTCTTCCATTGCATTCTGCTGACAAAAGATTTGATAGATGCTGATATGAGTGAACCATCTATTGTTCTACAATAGAATAGAAACCAGGAGAAAAAGATATAGAAAGAAAGTTGTTGTCCATCATTTTGCTGTCTTATTCCAATTATTTATTATATAAATTTTATTAATCAAGGTATGAGACATAATTCAATATACAGAAAATATTTGTCATGGCTATGTGGGACCAGCAACCTGGGTTTCTGACATCTCATCCTGCTTAATAACAGAGCAGTGTTTTCCTTAGAGGAATATGGTCTACAAGAGAAGAAACAAGCCAAGAACTCCCAAAATGACCAAAGTAACTCAAATAACCTAATTTTTACCTCACTGTACTGTAGTACCTCTAGCTGCAAAACACAAGACCATAAAGGCACAGAATATTATAGAGGAAAGGGAGAAAGGTTTAGAAAAAATATTTGGGCAGAACTATTGAGAACAAAACATCTTACAATCCTGGCAAGCTTCCACAGCTTGCTTTTTTTTCTACTCTAGAATCACGAGCAGATGTGAGGAAATGCTGTGTAAAAGTTTCAGCTGCCACCTTAAATGGAAGAAAAAATGCAAAAACAACCTAGAAAGCAGGTCCTGCAATACCAGTACTGTGAGAACAGTTTTGAGGACTTGAAAGGTTTGGGTAAATTTCAGGAGAACTTCTTAAATTGCAAGTGTTTCTTTGAACAAAATGTGGTTTACAGAACTCAAGGTACCCACCTCAAAATGTCTTTTTCTGTGCTGAAAATCATTTAATAACAATACAGTTAATAAGAGAGGAAAACTTGCAAAGTTAGCATGCTGCAGTTGTTCTTAAAATAACTGACTCCCAGTTGTTTTCCATCCTCTGTCCAAAGAAAGTTTATAAATAAATCCTGAAAAAATTTTGTACCATTGTTCACCTAGTAGGATGAGTGAATCTGCACAAGGAAAAGGGCCCATAATAGGGGAATTTTTCAAGGAAAGCACATTTAAGCTCTATGAAAAGTTCAGAGAGTGGTGAAAGGAGAGAAAAACAGACATTCACAACAATTCAAACAGGAGGACCCAATTCTTGGTGCCCTAAAGAAAGGCCAATAGTTTAAAGTAAGACCAAGAGGACTTAATCTAACTGCTACAATTAATGGTAAACACTGAGTTTCAAAATGCACTTCCACTGACCTACTGAATTAGTTGTCCAGCTCAGTACTGGATTTTTTCAGTCTGGCAATTTTTTTATGGTGTTCCTTTAATTTCTTCAGAGCCAGTTAAACCTAACATAACTTGAAGTTTTCTGGACAGAATAGAATATAAACATGGCTGCCTGTCTAAATGAAGCCTAAAGAATCAGGATATCTGGGGCAAGTGTGATATGTGTATATACAGAAATGTTGTAAAATGTCATCATTTTGCACTGATTGCTAGTTTATTTTTGATTCTCAGCTGCTCAAGAAATTTTGTTTGCAACTTTTCATATCCCGGTCATGCAGCAGTGATGTTTCATGAAAAAATACTGAACTGAGAATAAACCTAAGTGCAGATCACTAACTCCTATAATTTGTAACAGCAAACCTTTCATTTTTTTTTTCAAAGTCTGCGGCTACCAGAATCAAGCGTATATAAAAGGAAGTCACTAACCTTTGTAATTGAAGAAAAGCTGACAATATATGAAAAGTATACTTCAACTCCTCAAAGACACCAAAACAAATTTTAAAGCCTGAAGATACACTTATCATATGTTTTTTAGAGAAGTCATGTGTGTCTACCATCTGGGTTTTCTTAATTTCATGTTGGCTGTACTACAAATTTCTCATCATCTCCTGCAATGGCAGTGAGGAGAAAGCCCGGTAAAAGAAGCAACGACTTTTAAGCTCCTAAGCTCATATCAAGTCAAACACACCTGCACATACCTTCTCAATCAGTTTTGTCTCACAGCTAAGGGGAAGGGTTAGAAATACTTCTTTATAATGCAACTTGGCAACAGGTCAGAGATGTCAAGTCAGCTCTGAACATGCTGTCACAGCTGTCAGGGATGCTAGTGACCTGCAACATGGTGCAGGCTGCCCAAGGAGTAGGACTTTGGCGGGAGTCAGGCAGCCCCGACACAAGTGGCTCTTGAGCCCTGCTCTCTTTGCCAGGGCACGGGCAGTCACACAGGCTGGTCTGGCTGTGTGGGTTCAACAACCACATCCACAAATGCCACCATAAAATTCCCAGGGATGGGCCTAGAAATGCAATAACGAATTTACTGACAGAATGCAATTAAAATAACCTCTGGAAGATAGTTCCAAAACCTTCACCACTAGAGCATTTCCCAAATCTAAACATTTCTGTAAACCTAATTTTCTGATAAAAAGTCTGAAGAAGAAGGAAGATTTTCATCAGGAACTACAAGAATAATCAGAAAAATATTTTTTCTTTCACACCTATTAAGTGCTTTTGGTTCTTCTGAATGCAACATTTCTCATTACAAGCAAGGGTTCACAAACCCTGAGTTTAATATATTTGGGTATTTATGTTTTAGTCCCAGTCCAAAGTTATTTACTGACCTTCAACAAGGTGTGTTTCTACCAAAGTTTTTTAATCAGTAAAATAGAAATAATTTACATAAAAGTTAGGAGTATTTTTGCTAGTGTTAATAAAAAAATTTGAGAATATAGAATAAACCAGATGCTATAAAATGTCTCGTTCTACAATATACCCTGGCCTTTCTGTTAGATGATACAGGCAGAGTCAGAAAAAAACTTGTAGAGGTCTTCCTTTCAGAGAAGAAAATTACAAATAATTCAGCAAGGTTCCTGAGATAGCTCATAATCACTGGGAATAAAAAAAATCAAATCAAAATTTATAAAGTAGAGTGAAAATCAGCATTTGTTTTGGAAATTCCCTTGGTTATTCCTTCAGGTGCTTCCCAATTTGTAAAATCTAGAATCTGGGAGTACTTTCTATCCTAGTTTTGTGTCCATGAAAACAACACCTTAAACAACTTAAATGCCGCCATGCCATTGTACCTATTTTGCTATTAAATAAGAGACGGGTCTCTTTTACTCTTACAGAATTAATGAGACAGAAAAGCACAAGCACAGAGACAAGAGAGAAATACGCAAACAAATCTACTTAAATTTCTTGGTTTCCTTTGTTAGACATTGTCACACAAAGGTTATTTTTTATGATTCTCAGCTATACTCCCAGTATCCCAAATAGCCAGATGTAGAGCAGTTCACTCATTTTTGGCAGCCTTAGAGAAAGAACTCTGGACACTTTTTTTCCTTAAGAAGGTTAAAGAGAAATTTGTAGTCTAGAACATCCTTTACCTGGTCAGAAAAGCAGAGCTCGAGAAAACATAAGAATAAAAAGAATATTAGGGTACAGCAGTATCTGACTTTTGAAAAAAGAGTCAGTGCAGAAGAAAAACTGTTGTACACAGACCAGGGTCTGCACTCTCTGAATAGTTTCCAATATAATTTATGCTGCCATGTGACCTGTCCTTGTAATCAACAGTGAAGAAATGGGAGTAGGGAAAAAATGAAAGGTTTTTAATATGGTGGGGGTATTTAACAGAAAAAATAATCAAGCAGAATACTGAAAATTGTAGCTTGTAAGGAGAGAACATTATTTTCCAAACAAGAAAAAAATTCTGAAAAAAAATATGTACAGAGATATTTTTTCCAGAAACTCTCACTTCGTTATCCTCACAAAAACACTAAAAATTGTAGAATTGTCTTCAGCCATTTTAAGTATGTTTATTTCCAGCTGCAAACTGTACAGAAATGTACAGTGTTCAAAATTTGGAATTTATTAAAAAGTGGTTAACAGCAATGTGAATTTCATCCAACTGAAAAGAAAAAGGGAGACTATTAAGCTAGAAAATATTCCAACCTCTCTCAGCACCATAATTTTAATCTATTTACAGACAGGAGATATGAACTAAAAAGAATTGGGCTGTGGTTGTCCTGTCAGCTATGCTAATCTGGAGAACAGAATTTTGTTGGGGAATAGAAATCTCTCATGATTTTCAAAAGGGGCTGAATGTTTGCCACCTTCCTAAACTCTATTTTTTTTTTTTGAGTGGGTGGTAGAGGGGAAGAGAGAGGAGGGAGAAAACAGGAAGGGGGAAGGGAGGAGAAATTTAGAGATTAAAATCACTTACCCTTTTGTTTAAATATATGGTGTGTGTATGTTTAAATATACAGTGTGAGTATATACAGGGTACTCAGTTTATTAGGGCACAGGAATTATAAATCAGCTTTACAGAGCCAAAACTGGTATGATATAAAAGCCCAGTTCGTCAGTCTCTTCTTGGAACAGGCTTTACATCAGAAATGTGTCAGTAAAGCTAAAACATTATGAAGATCTGGTTGTCTAAAATGCTCATTATGTTTATTATTGTACCTGTTTCTGCAAAGTAATAGGAACCTTCCTTCCCACATATATCCTCCTTTTTTCTACCTCCTTTTTTCTAAGGTTGTACTCAAAAGCAGTATGTTTTCTCAAACTTCTCCTAGTCCCATTCCATATTCTATTGCTTAGAATACTATTTTTTCATTTCGGAGGTAAGCCAATGCTGTTATTAATTTCATGCTATACACAACAACTGTCTTAGATCTGTCTTCAAAAGCCAGGTGGAGTTTAAAACAAGATCTAAGACTCCCTAAACTGCACCTCTTCCCCAAAGACATTCACATGCATGCATACTTTTTTACTTAGTATGGTTAATATGCTGTGAACTCTAGACTCTGTCATAAATAAAAGTGAGAAAATGTAATTAATGTTAGTCTGGGAACCATAACTTCAGCATTTTTCGAACATGTGACTCAACTCATTAACTGAGGTTATGGAAGTTTTCGTAACCTATGTACATTCTTGTACATATCAGGAGACATGCTTCCATTGTAATGTTTTCAATCAATTTTTACAGAAGAAACCACAAAATATTTCCAGCTGAAATTTCTCTGTTACATTTGTTCTTTCTTTTCTCTTGCCATGTCATACCTGTACTTTCTGAGGTTTTGTACTTCTTGCCTCAGAACTGCTCTATTTCACCTTTTTCTTTTTGCCTGGCATGTTTTTCGTCTCAGCTTAACCTGTCTGTAAATTTCTTTCCATGCCCAAATGTAATATCCTTTCTGTCCTAACCCTTACTTTCTACTTAGAGATAGTGAGGTTGTGCTTAGAGTGCTCTTTCAGCAATAGGCTTCCCAGTATAAGAGACATGAACACTATGGAGAAAGTCTAGCACAGGGGCCAGAAAATGATCTATGGAGTGGAGCATCTGTCATATGAGGAGAGCCTTGATAATTTACTGCACTGCCCTTGGTTTCCTGTAGGTTCCTGTGGCTGTTTTGCACAAGCTTTGTGTGTGATTTTTTTTAAAGTCTGTCCCTCCTGAGAGACCTGTGTACAGCCCACTGCTAAAAACAGTAAATCCACAGATTTCTGACTCATTTGAATTCAGGAGTATGAGCTCTAAGATTGAAATTATGAAACTGGTTAAATGCAAAATAAAATTGAAACCATCCCAAGCATACATATCTCTCAACTTGAGGGTTCAAGAGTTCAGTCAGGGCTTAGAAAAAAATAATGGAAATCTAATCTGAAAGCATTTTAAGACTTGCGTTTTGTAGAAACATAACCAGAAATTTCTGCCTTAGAGCCAAGGGTGCAATCAGTATGCCTGATATTTTATACAGTCGATGTGGTAGGAAGCACTCAGCTCAAAGAGCAGGCTGTGATAGTGTTTTTTCCCTTTTAATCCCTTTACCCATGCACAGGATCATACACATTGGCTGTCTCTTCCAGGCCATCCAGAGACTTTCATGTGCTTCAAGAGTTTAAGTGTCCCTGATCTTCTGAGCTGAGAGTACAACTCTGCAAGGATGTTCATTCTTCCGTGACTTGATCAGACAGGTAAATTCTGGAACACTCACAGGAGAACCCAAACCCTCTTTTACACTCTCTTTCTAGGTTAAAAAAAGCCAGATAGGTTCAATTAACCTATCCTCAAAAATGAGCTTCTGTGTTCTATTTCACATGACTTTACCATCTAAGCAGCTTTCAGCAAGAAATGGAGGACAATATACTGAAAATGAAAATAATGTCATAGAGTATGATTTATAAATTAAAAATATCTAAAAATTTTCAGAGCTGTAATCCAAGTAAGACAATACTTCATTTCACATGCATGCAACTTTTGAAACATAGGTGCTTAGCTTCATGTGAAATATAGTGAAAGTAAGTATTTTTTGCTTTCACTGCAGAAGTATTATGAAACTAAGTTTTAATCTAGTTTTAGATAGGATATGCACAACATATGTATACAATTATATTTGAACTATTTTTTTTTTTCATTTCTCCTCAATTTTAAACACAAAACACACAGGAAAAATTGCTTGGGTGTGGGTTTCCAGTATGTAAAAAATTTTTTTGCAGCATCAGAAAATTGCGTCTCCTGCTTTGTGTCCACAGCTTCAGGTATGGTGCCAACAACCATAATGTACTATTTGTCACTCAATCTTGTCAGTGACTCTGAGTTGACAGTAGATCATTGCCACACGGCCACATAGCTCTCCAGGGCACTAGGAGACACTAATTGAGTCAGCATTGTTGTGGGATATTAGGGCAGTTTTATAAAGCAGGTGTCAGTCCACTAAGAAATGGAGTAGAAACAGAAAGTATATACCAAGAAACTTTGAAAAAGACTAGTTCCTGGGCAGACTCCCCTTGTCTAAGGGATGATGGAAAAGGCTACCATACAATGATTGTGACTCACCCTACATAGTTGCAGGCATAGTGGTTTTACAATATATAATGTTATTAGGGCTGGACTCTGATATGGTAAATTATGGGGAAAATCGTGGATTAGTCACAGTAAAAATGTCAAAAGCAATAGGAATCATAGTTTAAAAACCCAGATAAAATTCTATACGTGAAACATGTTTGAGGTCAAATTACCATTTTAGACCACCTGTGGTTGTAATTCTTATTTATTTGTGCAACATAATTTATGGGATTGTATTGATAAATAGAAAGTTTAAAATGTCAAAAGCCAATTTTGTCACTTTGCTCAGCTGTAAGTGGCCTTAGAGACAAGAACGTTTTTGCTGGATCCCTCCAACACTCACACATTCCAAACCCTTGCAGCTGAGCCCTTGATATTGTTCTAGGGGTGCAGGGAGGACAGGAATGTAGCACAATTGCAACACAGGCAGGAATCAGTCTGACTTCTCTAATCCCATAACAAAAGCAGAAAGAGGAGTAGTCAGGCAGTGATCACCCGTATCTTGGCTAGCCCTAAGGCTCGTGTGGGTTGCACGTCAGACACAATACCATATCCAGAATGAAATTGGTGCGAACCACTTATACTACCATCTGCAGGGATGCAGACAGCACTGAAAACAGAGCTAGAGATGCACAGTTACTTTTTGAAAGATGAGCTACTAGCTGAGGGAGCCCATCAGTCACACGTGTCAACTCCAACAGCGTTTTGCCAGGGGCATTAACGGATAAACTAACAGTCGGATCTGCAAGGAATCTATCTTCCTCATGTTTAAGTCCTGCTGTAGGCTATCATTTAGCAAATAAAAAACATCTCTAATACAGCTTTTGGAGGAGGAAGCAGGAAGAACAGTTGAATAGGTGAATCTTGTGTAAGATCTAGAGTTCCCAACCCTTTCTAGTTTTGCCTTACACCGATCACTGTGAAATCTGTGTCATTGGGAGAGTATGTGCTAAAGGAAGCAAATACTTTGTGAAATACCCATGTCATTGATAACTTGAGAACTGCAATTTGAGTGTCACCATATGGGGATGTCAATGTTATGACAAGACATTGTTGGGGTGGGAATACTAATGATAAAACTTTTTACTGAATCAGTAGCACTAGTAGAAGTGATAGTACTAGAATCAGTTTAAAGTGTTTTCATTGCTTGAGTCAATTGAAACTGGACAAACAGGGAACCTGGATACAATTAAATAGTTTTATTAAATGTTAAATGTTTTATTAATTTTTATTTATTGAAAATTCATCCTCACAAGAAAAATATTTGAAGAGCTATCATGGTGTTGGAAAAATAAGTTTGGAAAGAAAAGTTAGTAAAAGACACTTTGAAATTACAGGAAGTTCTTTAGACAGTAATACCTCTCTTGCTCATTAAAACACCTAAATTTTGGGCTATTAGTAAAAATAAAAATAAATTACTAATGCCTGAAACATATTAATATCTGAATTACTTATAAAACAGTACCATTGCCCTAAATTGCTTATAAATGAATGGTAGACAGAGTGCCTGAATGTCTGTTAAAATAACCTCTTGCATTGTTGCCACAAGAATAAAAGGAACTATTTTTAATACTTTGTAGGGCTGATACTTCCAAACTTTTAAAATTTATATACCTGTTGAGGAGAAGCAATAGTTTTACAATTGTATCTCTTTCCTGGATTTTGAACTTATATTACTCATGATTATGCAATTTGAATTTTTTTTATTACAAGTGCTTGTGATTGATTTGCTCATGAAATTTGGATTGTCACACCCCTCAAAAATATATGACAAAAGGCAAAAAAGCATGCTAAAGTTACTGCACGTTACGACAAGTGACACACTAAAAAAACTACCGGGGGAGCAACTGAAGAGAGGGAGGAATAAAGCAAATTTCCCTGTTAATTCTGGGAAGAAAGTAAACCCTCTATAACTTACCATAGTAGAGCCTGCAAGGTGCATGACATTATATGCTCCAAATGAGCAGTGCCCTCCTTTCTTCCCAACTTATCCTCAAAAAGGTGTTGCTTTTCTTTTACAATTGTTAACTACAGAAGGTCATTGCTCCAGTAGAGACAAAAGACTAAAATAGAAATAAACAATTAAATACTACTATTAGCAATTTAAAATTTCCTCTCCATAAGAGCTAAAGTAACATTACTCAGCCAACTGGACCTCAAGAAACCTCTGAAGCTCAGAGGAATGCCAGTTTCCACATCTCAGGCTCTTCGATGTTCTCTCTCTGGAAAGGTCCACTGAATCACATTGAAAGGCAAAAGGGAATTGAGGAAAATGCGTGCATGGACTGTGGTTGGGAGAACTTTTAATTGTAAGTGTGTTAGAAATAACAGGGCTGAGTGTATTCCTCTTTTCTTCTGCTAGACGCTGGGAGCCATGAAGGCCACAGAAAATCTTCACACAAATTAAAATAAGAGAACCTCTGTTTTTCATATACATACTCATAGAATTCTGGTTTCTGTTAAAGTGTTCAATAGGAGACAGCATGTTGTAAAATTGAAGCACTTCTTATTGAAGTGTTAGCTATAGTCTGCATTTTGATTTGGATTTGAAAGGTTTGAGAAAGTTACCTACAAGTATATTCTGATTTAGTTTACTTGTTTTGTTAGTCTTCAAGGAATAAGGCCTTGAGTCATGTCCTTTAAGGAGTGATACAGTAAAGTGTCAGAAATATGTAGTATATATTTATATATGTATATATATGGTACAATATGTTTTACTCAAAACACCCCCCCATTTTTCTTTTTGTCATATCATCTCTTTCACATTAACCCATTGTCCTCCTTTCAGCTAGGACAGAGGTAATTTCTTCTCAGTTACTGTTACAGTACTGTATTTTGGATCTGAAATAAGAATGGATGACATGTTGATATTTTTGGTTTTTTGCTAAATCGTGTTTATCTTAAGTCAAGGACTTTTCCTTGTCTCATGCTCTGCCAGTGAGGAGGTAAGCAAGAGAAACTGTGAAGGAGTGCAGCTGGGGCAGGTCACGCAAACTGTCCAAAAGGATATTTCACATCATAAAACATCATGGCTAGTCTGTAAATTGGGGGAAGTTACCCAGAACTGGGTTCAGGAAGGAGGGTCTGTCATCAGTCAGTAGGTGGTGAGCAATTGGATTGTGCATCACTTGTTTTTTTCCCTTGTTATTATCATTATAAATATTTTTACCATTATATTTATTAATATATTTTACTTTATTTTCAATTATTAAACTGTTCTTATCCCAACCTAAAAGTTTTATTTTGATTATTCTCCTCATTCCACTGGGTTGGAGTATGGGAAGAGAGGAGAAATTGAGCAAGAGGCTGCATAGAATTTTGTCTCTAGCTGGGCTTAAAATGACAACACCATGTGCTCCTTTTCAAATAAATTCTATCAAGTCAGAATAAAACTCTGATACAGAATTCGGCATTTTCTAGAGGGTTTTAAGGTCATGTAAGGACAATTGGAGTCAAATAATAAAATTAGCTAGACAGAGGGGAAAATGCCATGAGAGAAAATAGCAACCAATGCAGATGTCAGTACAGCATCAATTGGTCAGGCAGCAGAATTGTCACAAATAAGAACTGATAATCTTTCTCCATGTCACCACTCAGGGACAAAATTTTATTCCAAACCAAATGCTGTTTTAAATGAAAAACATATTTTCTCATCAAGATTAATGTATTACTATCAAGTTGTTTATCAAATTTTAATAAAAACATTTTGGAAACTTGCTGTGGTCCCTAGAGTTGCTTGAAGCATTGTATTCCAGGATGCTTCAGCAATGCTGATTAGCTGCAAAACTGTGATGAGAGAGGAAACTTCTGACATATCTGTATGTACCACAAGACTTTCTCCCTAAAGAAGCTGTTCAAGAATGAGGTGTACTGTAAAAGGAATGCCACAGGTACTGTGAAATCTAAATTTTCATTGAGGGCTTTCAGTGGCAGTTTTAGTTATAAGTCACTATGTAGGATTTCTAGATTGAAAACAATTGTGTCTGTTGGTTTTGATAAAAAATGTGGAGTTATATTTAACAAGCATCCCTGTTGGCAGTCATAATGCTATTTGGCAATTTAAGGGAGTCATCTGAAACTATGAAACATCATGTCAAAGTCCAAGGTACTGGAAAACAGTGAATAAGAAACATGACTACATTTTTTCTTTATTAAATGGTAGTTGGGAGTATTGTGATTTCATTTTTCTGCATCTAAATATAAAATAAAAGTAATCTCTTTTAAAGACAAATTATATAGTTTTGATGTTTATCTCAGTGCATTTGTACAAGTTAGGCTACTAGGTCAGAAAAAAAATGAGTTGAGAAGTTTGAAAACAATTGTGTGAGATTTTTACTACTTTCTACACTTGAACAGTCTAACAATATTAAGAGAACCAATATTTCCTCCCAGTATTTTGGCCCTTTTAGTTCGTATTCAAAGCAAATGACAGAATAAAAAGCACAGAATATTAAAGATAATTCTGTCTAATGCTTCATGGCTTTGACCTCTGTTTAAGTAAACTTTGTACTTTTCCAGCTCTGTAAGTGGTATACAACAGCTTTCTATGAAACTTCCTCTTTACCATCAAGACAGATTTTTGCCCCTTGCTCTTTGTCTTATAGAAGCTTCTGCTTTATCATAAAATGATGGTACAACTTTCACTTCAGTAGTAATAATATTATCCCTTGTACCTGGAAGGAACTGGTAATCTAATTTTCTTGGTACTACCTGAAGACAAGGATAACAGATGAGTACAGCCAGGAAAATCTTATTCCATTTTCAAGTTACCCCAAAATTCAAACCCAGGGATCTTTCAACCTGACAGTTATCTTTATTGTTGATCTGTGTAAGGGGATTGAGTCTGTCATTAGAAAATTTGCAGATGACACCAAACTGGTGGGAAAGTATCAATCTGCTGTAGGGTAGGAGGGTTCTGCAGAGGGAAAGGCTGGATAGATAGGTTGAATCCAATGATGTGAGGTTTAACAAGGCCAGGTCCCGTACTACGGCCACAACAACCCCATGCAGCACTACAGGCTGGGACAGAGTGGCTGGACAGTGGCCAGGCAGAAATGGAACTTGGGAAGTGACTGACAGCAGCTGAACATGAGCCAGCAGTGCCCAGGTGGCTGAGAAGGCAAATGGCATCCTGGCCTGAACCAGCAATAGTGTGGTCAGCAGGGCCAGGACAGGGATTTTCCCCCTGTACTTGGCACTGGTGAGGCCGCACCTCGAGTGCTGTGTGCAGTGCTGGTGCCCCAAGTTGAGGAAGGATGTTGGTGTGTAAAGAGAAGGGCAACAATGGTGGAGAAGGGGCTGGACCACAGTCCTGTGAGGAGCAGCTGAGGGAGCTGAGTTTGTTTAACCTGGAGAGGAGGAGGCTCAGGGATGACCTTATCGCTCTCTACAACTGCCTGATAGAAGGCTGTAGCTAGGTGGGGGTCAGTCTCTTGTCAAAGACAACCAGCAATAGGACAAGAGGACAGAGGCTTAAGCAAGGGAGGTTTAGGCTGGAGATTGGGAAGAAATTCTTCTCAAGAAAGAGCAACTGGACATTGGAATGTGCAGCTTAGGGAGGTGGTGGAGTCAGCATCCCTGGAGGTATTAAAGACTGAATGTGTCACTCAGTGCCATGGCCTACATGACACAGCAGTGCCTGGTCATAGGTTGGACTCCATGATCTCACAGATCTTTTCAACTATTTGATTCTGTGACAGGAGGAAAAAAAACCCATATCTGCAGGCCTGCACTAAAGTCAGAGGTTTTAATAGAGACCTGTTGTGGTGCATCCACCTACCCCTCTCCTCCGCGGGCAGCGCTACAATCTCCTCTGGAATTCTTGTTAGGCCTCACACTTGGTTAATGGCTCCTGGGCAGTTAAATTCCCCTTGAGCTTATTGGAAAACTGTCCATATCCAGGGGCAAATAACACCTGGAAGGCACCTGGGAACCCTAGTCTAGCAAGTGGAAGACTATCAACTATTATTAAATATAGACAGGAAAACTTGTGAAATTTTTCTTATGGAGTCTTCTTGATATGGATTCAAGTTACAACCAGATCATTCTATATCCTTGCTTCAGCTGGGATAGAGTTAAATTTTGTTTCTCTTAGTAACTGGTGAAGTGCTGTGTTCTGGATTTAGTATGAGATTAATATTGATAACACACTGATGTTTAAATTGTTGCAAAGCAGCTCTTAATCTATACCAAGGACATTTTGGCTTTGTATACTCTGCCAGAGAGCAGGTGCACAAGAAGTCTGGTTGCCCTGTGTGGCAAGCAGTCTTCACAAAAGCAGAACCTGATGCTGCATCTTCAAATCCAATAGCATAGCATCCAGGGAAACCTGGTATAGTTATGGAAAATTTATCATTAATTACAATTTTGTCTCTGACTTTACCTAAATCTTGTGGCCTGCTTCCTTGGGAAGGTACTGATAGCAGTGATGTAAAACAGAATTAGTGCATGGTGGATTTGTACTGATCATGAAAGGGGTAATCCCATGGCGTCTTCCCAATAATTTTCTTAGCAAAAGTCAACAACATGTTCACATTGGAGAAAGAGGATCTGTACTTAGAGAGGTACGTGTGGTACTGCCTGACAATGTATGAGAAATGGAAAAACTGGAAGTTAAGGATATCCCCATAGCAAACACAGAAAATACTACCTTTGGGCTCAGATGCTAAAAGGGGCAACCTCTATTTACCAGTACAAATTTGTTAGTCTACAATAAGAATGTAATAAATTTATTTTATTACTAGCGCTTCTTATGATATCTGTCTCCACCCAATAAAATATCGAAATATCAGCATCAGTGAACTTCCTAGAATATCATTCTCTAAATATGAAAATTTAAATAATGTATCTTCATGTTTGACTCTACAGGGAGATCCCAGAACTTATACACCTTAAACAAATACCATTGTACCATCATAATTAATTCTCTTAGCTCTAGTTCCAAAGAAAACAAATAAAAAAACAAACATACAAATAAATACTATTTGTCAGAGTGTTGCTTCTAAAGAAAGGGAAATCAACTTTTACAGACTCCAGGTAGTAAAGAACAGAACCTTGCCACTGCCTCACTCCTCTAATCATTACAATGAGGTTTTTAAAAAGACTAATTTAAATCTTCCCAGATTTAGCCATGAGATCTCTTCTTCATTCTTTCTGGTAATAAAAGATATGTGAAAGTGAATAAGAAAGTGGTAATAAAAGAGTTGCTACTTTGCCTTTTTTTACAACATAAACTCTAGTAGTTCTTAAAAGGTCTGGATACCTACAGAAGGAAAGAAAAAGTGGAGAAAAGTACAACTTCCCATTCAGCTTGATGCCATACAATCCCAACACTTTGTGAGAATATAGTTAATAATAAATTAACTATGATAATCTGTATGACCTGGGCAATGTTTGAAAGAATTTTGAACTTACCTTTCATCAATATCACTTGTTTATGCATATCAAACTTATGGCTTGACAGATATACTTCCCCACCCTTCTTCCTTCCCAGTCACCAGCAGGATGCATCTTATCTTTTTCTTTATTTTCCTGTTAGACAGTAGGAGTGTTGAATATTTTGGAAGAAAAACAAGAGAAGGAAGTAAGAGTTGTTTTGATTTTATGCCAACTAAAACTGAAAGCAGATTATCCTGTCCTATCAATCTGATGTCTGTGTTATGGTATTCAGTCATGACACCACACCAGAACACTTTATGGTTGCCTGCTAAGTAGAAGAAGAGTGTTGAAAGAAGAGAGAATAAACTAGAGTTGCTTTCCCTCTCTGACTGTTCCTAGCACCCAGAACTGGGTGGCACTGAAACATCACCTTCTCTAATAGCATGAATTACTTATCTGTGTGGCTCTCACTCTCTTCTCTAAAAATTAATTAATTCATTATTCTACTGCTTAAGATTACCACCTGCAAAAACTGAGATTTAAAAATTTCTGGGTTTTTTAGAAAATATTTTTTTGCTGATATGAAACTGCTCTACAGGCTGTTATATATATGTTCTATTTGCTACAAAAAAGCATGATATAGCACTGGAGTTTCTTCATTGGAACAAAAAGAATATAGTGCTGAATAAAGGTAATTCTATCTTCCTTGCATGAATATCACCAGTAACTCCAGTTCATAATTACATAACATAATGTAACAATCAGAAAAATCTTGCTTTCAGAGGGAAAGGGCAGTTGCAGCTGCTTCTGTCCAATAAGTCTTTATTTCCTACAGTTTTCTCAGTCTGCAAATATCTTTTATAGCCTCCATCCTTCAGTTTTGCCAAAACACCCTATGCAGACAGATCCAAAGCCAAGCAGATCCTTATTGGTCAGGTATGGACTTACAAAGATAAAATGCAAAATACATTTAATTTACAAGCCTGCTTTTTAACATATTTTGTTAATAGAATCCTGAAATATAAATTTTTAGGGTCCTTGAGTATAAATGGGAATATATACATTTTCAATGGAAAAAAATTCAGATAAGATTCTACTGATAAGGCTGTTTAAAAGACATTTGCAGTAGTAGTCACCTTCAAAGTTAATTTCAGTGTTTTTCCAAATACTGCATGATCTGACTCATTGTCCCATTGCCTTCTGACCTGAGTTTGCTGGTGGTTATATCAGAGACTTGCTGCACAGATATTTTAGACTCAGGAACACTCCTCCATCACATCTCTGTGCTCTAAGAAATACTAGAGAATCTGGAATTCAGGATTCTCCTTCCACCTTTATCAGTGATCTGATGGGTTGACTTTAATCAGTTTGCCTGGCAATGCCTGTTTCTCTGCAATCTGAGGCTGATGACCCTTTGTAAAATACTGTGAGAGCTACTGATAAAAATTACCTACAAAAAAAGCAGTAAGTGCTTTGCTTATGGTAGAAGTTACTATCTATAATAGTAATTATTGATATGGTCAAAATAATGACCTAATATTTGCTGCTTGAAAGCATCTTATTTTTACAGATACCCCTTTTCTTGAGCATTTCTTTCTCCTCCTGTTGCTTCAGAGAGCATCTTTATATTTTTGGACCTGCATGTAAGTATCAGATATTACTACTTGTAGTCAACTTCACCCATTCTTTATATTTTCACAAGGAAAAGAAAAATCAGTGACTTGCTTTTTTTTTTTTTTTTTTTTTTTTTTTTTTTTTTTTTTTTTTTTTTTTTTTTTTTTTTAATTTTTCTTTTTATTTTTATTGAATGAAATACTGCATTTACTGACATAAGACTTGGAAGTAAGTTTGTTAAACTGAAACTTTTTTTCTTTTTTTTTCCTGGTTAATCTGTCTAATTATATGTAAGACTTAAGGGGACATTTAGGTAGGCAACATCATTTAATATTGGAATTTAGCCCCACGGAAGTCACTAGGGGATTTCTGATTATTCTATTGGCAGTATAAATCTCACAGTGATATTTTGTCTGAAAATCCTGGGTATTCGGATTTCACAGACATAAAATTTCCTTCTGATTTGTGGGTTTTACTGTTTCCATTTTTGTATCTGCTGCATCCTACCTTTTTCAACCCTGCACTAGTCTGAGGAGGAAAGCAAGAAAAAGAACAAACTCTTTGTTTTCTAATTTCGAAAAGACTTTTCTGTAATGAAAAGACCAGTATTCTGGTATGGTAACTGAACAGTTTTGTTTGTTTTTTGAGATAAGGATGGATCCTTGGGGGACTCACAAATCCATACTCACACTGGCAAGAGATAACTGAGGTCTCTCCACTCACCAAAGTTCCTAAATTACTTCAAATGATGAAGTAGAGTGCACAATATTATCATGAACATGTGTTTTGTTCAAACAGAAAGTATGTCTTCTGGACACCACTGTAGCACACTAAAAAAGAAGATGACATACAACCATAATCCTAAGCCCAGTGTTGTCACACAAACTAGCATCAGTTCTGTTTTCTTCCAGTGTTACTAGATATTGATGAAGATTTCCATGAAGATATAATTTCCTTGAATATCATGTCACACTTACTGTGTGTTACTTACTTCTCAAAAACTGGGACAAAAATTGGTAAAGCATTGTTAACATAACAGAATTCTTTCCCCTCAAAAGTTAATTCTTTCTGGACATCCCGAGTGTAATAACATTAATCAGTGCTCACTAGTGATTAATTTTTTTCATTAATGTTAACAGCTCCAAGTACTCTACTGACAGACTGTCCACTGTCTTGGTGATGTTCAGGAAGCTATTCCTCTGGATATCTGCCTTTAATCTGCGTCCTGTACTTCCACTTACAACCTCATCACTTTTGAATGTTATCTGTTTGAATTTTTTGATATGTGTATGTAAACATCACTTGTTAATAAATTACTACAACAAACTTGTAGAGGACATATGAAAAAACCAACTAAGAAATGTTCCGCACTTCCTTAAAATTCAAAACCAGCACCAGTTTATTAAAAACAACTCCTCCAGAATGTGGCCATAAGGAAAGAGTTTTCACAATCTGTTCATCTGCATAATTAGTAATTGAGGACCTGAGAACAGTTGGAACATTGCTGTGGGCAAGCCAGGTCAGATCACTGATAACGTAAATAACAAAGATTCAGATTCCCAAAAACTACAAACATCAGAATGGAGCTAACAACAGCTCTAATAAGAAGACAGAAAAGAAAGAGAAAGATGGATAATTCAGGAAGCCATGAAATGCCGTATGCCGTATGGGGGAAAAAATGACCACTGTAATATAAGTTATATCTGAGGCTTAAAAGAAACATGAAAAGAGCATAGGAAAGGGGTGGGGGGGAAGTGGGGAGAGGAGGAAAAGGAAGGGGAAAAAAAAAGGAAGATGCATGAGAAAACACAGTAACTTATTTTACTTATTATTTGAGTAATGGTACAAGTATGTGAATACTTATGCCAGACACACATAAAGAAGTATTCCACCTTAGTATTAGAAAAAAAATAACAAATCCAATTATTACCATTTATGATAATATAATAGTATGACTAATAACTTCAGGAGCAAAAATTTTTGTAGCAAGAATGGAATCCTTTGCTTTTACCAGGCCATAGTGAAAAATCATGGAGCACACAAAGCGCTGCAAAGCCACGTGTTCCTCTTTGGGAGATGAAGAGTAATACAGGTAAAGTAGTGATGCATTAGTCACCTGCAGATCCATTCTTTCCAGTATTTAATTTGCTGCATCTTCATTGGATACATGCGTCAGGAGACCAAAAGAAGGTAAGTTCTCCTTGCTGGCTCTAAACCTTTCATACAATGGCTTCAGTTTGTCAGCCTTGTTTCTTATGCACAGTACAAGAGCATTCTCCAAAATAACTGGCTATCAACATGGAATTTATGGGTACTTATTTATTTCACCCTCCTGGCAAATCATAAGTAATAATAGCACCGTTTAAACACTGTTTATTTGTATTGGCAGAAGGACAGTTTTGCATAGGATCACAAGATCCCATTTGTTAAATAAGGAAAATAGTTTATCTGCTTGAGCACTCACCAATGTTTTATCAATATAAATCCTTCAGGATTTTAAATGTCAAAAAAAATAAAGGGGGGATTCTGGGTTCTTTCCATCCGCAAAAATCAAGATTATTCATGTTACACTCAGGTGACATAAAAAGTAATATCTGAAGACAACACTATGTTTGAAATTCTGTCTTTTTCAGAATATTATGTTATTTGTAATTGGATTAAAATAGTGTTTGGGACTCTAATGTCTTTAACCCTTGAGTGGGTAAGGTGAAATATTAGAGCAAACTGAAAAAAAAAACAGTTCCAGAAAGAGCAATATAAAAACAACAGCAGTGAAATCTGCTGCAATGAGTATCAATACCTTTGATTAAATAGTAACTACAAAGACCACTGTTTTTATTTTAATTACATTTAATAACCCTAAAGATCTATGCCTACTAACATGAAAATACTACCAGGTTGGATCTGCAAAAACCTGTATATCTCCATTCTCCCAAGCCCAAATTCACCAGGTAGTTAGTCCAGTCTCTTGGTCACAGTCTCAAAACAGACACATAAAAACTGTAAAACTGGCTGAACTTGGAGAACCCTACAGCACACAAATGAAGTTCCAAAAGGAGGAATTCTAGAAATTCTTTCTAATGGAGAAAAAAGAAATTACTAGTAGCACTGAAAGAAATAAACACACTATGTCCTGCAAAAGTTGCATAACACATGTGGGCTATTGGATTCCCCCATTCTGAGTTAAGGAGCAGTTGTAGACTGTAGTTTGAAACACAGATTAAATGTTCTATTTAAGTGCACATTACTTTTGATACAGGAAAACTAAATATATGTGATACCATTTTTTGCTATTACGTGGAAAACTATATAACAAACTATCAGACATCTGTCTCACTCTTGCTTCAAATAACCCATTAAAGGGTTATTAATGCTTTAAAAGGATGTTATTGTTATTATTGTTACTGTTATTATTAAAAGGTTCATTATTCAAAAGGTCGTATTAGAAAGTTGTTGTTAGTATTATTATTGTTGGTAGTAGTAGCAGTAGTAGTGGTGGTAGTAGTAGTAGTAGTAGTAGTATTAATAACCAATTAAAAGGATATTAACCCTGTAACTGATTTATTCAGTGAGAGTCTCCTGGTCCCTCAAGACCCTCAGCTCATTCTGTTGAAGGAAAAAAAATTGAAGTAATTTAATGGGTCAATAGGCAAAATCCTAACTATAATTTAAAATATTTACATTGGTCTCATCTGTCTTTTTAAGTGTAAGACCCTTCAAAGCAGTGTACCTTTTAAATGTCATTAATTTCACCCTTATTAGATTTTTTTGGATTGTTTCATACCAATATGTTTTACATACACCAACCAAGTCCATATGCTTTTTTCCACCTCTCCATCACACCAGTGTAAAATATCTCTGATGATGCTTAGTGTCATGGTTTAAACTCATCTGCCAACTACTCACCACAAAGCTGCTCACTCACAACTTTCCTGGAAAAGGGAGGAAAATCAAAAGCAAAACCTGTAAGTTGAGATCAAGACAGCTTAATAAAACAGAATAAAATATAGCAACAATAGTTTAATAATAATAATAATAATAATAATAGTCGTAGTAGTGGTAGTAGTAGCAGTAGTAGTAGCACTACTAGTAGTAGTAGTAATAAAGGAAAAACAGGTTATTCACAAAACAGTTGTTGTCAATCCATTGGCCAATGCCAGCCCCATCCTCAAACCCTAATCAGCCTCTCCTCTGGGTAACTCACAGAATTTGTAGACTGATCATTATGTTCTAGAGTGTGGAATATTCCTTGTATCAGTTCAAATCACCTATCTATGCTTCCTCATAGCTTTTTTTTTTTTTTTTTTTACCTCCTCACTGACAGAATATAAGACATAAAATAGCCCTTGGGTTAGGATAAACACAACTTAACAACAACCAAAACATCAGAATGTTATCAACATTATTCTCACAATGAATCCAAAATGCAAAACTGCTCCAGCTACAGTGAAGGAATTAACTCTATCCCAGATGAAACCAGGACACTTGGCTGTCTTGATCACCTTCTGTGATGAAACAATCATTTGATAGATGAGAGAGCAGTGGATATTATCTACACGTATTTCAGTCATGTTTTTGATACTGTTTCTCATGAGATCCTTGCAGATAAACTCTGGATGTATAGGGTGGATGAGTAAGCAGTGATGTGGATTCAAAACTCTCTGAATGGCCAGGGTCTGATCACCAGGCCAGTGGTGATCAGTGAGGGCAAAGCTGGCAGTCAATAATTAGAAGTGAACCCCAGGAGTCAGTGCTGAATCTGATCCTGTTTAAATGCTTTGGATAATGGGAGAAAGCGTACCCTCATCAAGTTTGCTGGTTGCACAAACCCAGAAGTAATGGTTGATAGACCAGAAGCTCACCCTGACTCCTTATTCATCACCAGAGGGATCTTGACAGGGTGGAGAAATGAACCAACAGATATTTCAAGATATTCAACAAGGAGAAGACCAAAGCACTACACTGGGGAAATATCAATCAAATACACCCATATATCCTAAGGGTCATCTAGAACCCATTTCAGAACTATCATAAAGGTAGAATTTTCTTGCAAGTCACATTTCTTCAACAGGTGGAAAATTGGCCACCTGTGACTTCTCTGAAACTCTCTTCACTTTCTGGAAATATAAGATACAGCCAGAAAGGGCACTGCTAATCAGTTTACCACAAGGATTATGTAACAGTTTTTCAAAGCACTCAGTTTACAAGAAAGGTAGTTCCTAAAATACCCAAGGTATGTTAAGTCCCATCTAGTCTTCAGAAGGCAAAACCACACATGGGTATGGATGCTTTTTTTCTCATAGTGCGACTGATTCCAAATATCAATTTTCTGTTTCTGTACTAAATTGTCTAACTTTTAAATAAATTAATACTAATTAAAATCAATGTGCACTTAAAATTTTTGCACACATTGTTTTAAATCTTTTGAAGATTTTATGAATCTCAAATCTATTCCTGGGTACACAAGGACAGCCTATACTTCCTTGAATATTATGTGTTAATTAAATTAGATTTACACTGAACTCAGCACTTATTCATGGACTCCGTCTTTGGTCTGGTTTTCATTTTGGAGATCATTTGTTTATTACAAGTCTGCCAGATCCATTCATCTGTGATCAAGACAAGCTACCTGTCTGGATGGAGGAAGATAATGGTATGAAGACCCTTATTCATGAAGTATATACAGTGGAGGTTGTGGAGTACTTTACCCTTAATTCACAACATACAACTACCGAATCCAAGCCCAGGCAGGTCAGAAACTGAACAAGAATGTGGAACTGCTATATCTCAGGTAACTCCTTCAGCCAGCACATTTAATTTTCCCAATTAAATGGAAATTACCGTTCCAAAATAACTGAAAAGAATTTCTTTAAAAGAGACAGTGAGAAAATGCATTGACAAGCTTGTATTGGTTTGGAAATACCACGAGAATACTGTTTTAAAAGCAAAATTTACATTAAGGATGAAGAAGTTTAGAGTGGACTAGATGGACTAAGTCAACTGGCCGTGTACTATACTTAATACAGATATTGGGAAGAGAGAGGAACAGATAGGGTTGGAAACTATAGAGATACCTGACATTCTACTTAACGGAAAGGAAACATTTTGTCATGTGTTTCAGTCAATGCCTTCTGAACTCATAGCAAATGTGAGGCCTTGAGCACCTGTTATTGCTGAAGATCCACCAGCACTTTTCCAGAAGTGGAGAAAGTCACCTCCAGTGTCTTGGGCAATTTTCAACAACAGTAATTATACTTTGCCAGTACAATTTCCCTTGGAACTGCAGTGGAAGCAGATATTTTTTACTTCCTCTTCCTAAAAAGAGTGCTTTGTGTTTTGTGGAATGGAGGAGCTGCTGTGCTCCACCCCAGAGATTCACCCCACGTATCACTGGTGGTTGAATTGATCTTTAAGTATGTGCACCTGGCAACACACTTGGAGTCCTTTCTGGAACAGAAGACATTTTGTAAGTATAGAGTAGTCTTAAGAAAGTAGCACAAGATGAGATGTTATATACCAAACCTCTGACTCATTTCTTGCTCCCTCAGTTTAAGTAGATCAGCCCTCAAATAAGATTAGTATGAAAACATATTTTGGCCTTGAACAGTTGGCACAATGTCTACAAAAAATTACAGGTTTTGGCTTGTTTACCTTTTCCTTGTGACATAGAATGCTATGTATGACTTGGTAAAAAAAATATTAATTCAATTCACCTATATGCCTTCCTTCTGCTTCTCACAAATAGATGCACTACATGTTTAATCCAACTAACCTTCTTAATTTAAGAAACAGCCTTGGTGGGTGACAGCTTTTAAAGCAGCTTAACACAAAACGCACAACAGAACTATGAAAAATTCTCTGGTTACTCTGTTTGGCACTTAATGATTTGGATCAGTGCCAAAGCCAAGCTACTGAAAAAGTCCTCCCACTCCAAGGCCTGTGCAAGGTGACAATGCCTCCTTTAAGAAACAAACTTTACTTACATGATTTAGCTTGCCAATTGTTCTAATCTGGTAAATCACATATTGTTCAGACGTGTTTTGGGACTAGGAGAGGGAGAAGGTGTCAGAAGTTAAAACTGTGTGCTTGATGGGGGAAGAGCTAGCCCTTGAGACTGAGAGGCTGAGCACACAATTGAGTAAATATCCTTTTAATATTTTGTTCATTTCAGCAAGCAGCAACAGGAATAATAATTTTCCAATCTGTCAGCACATTTCAGCATCAGTAGTTTCTGTATCAGATTTGCTACCATTCAAAAATGCATCAGGAGACAAAGCAGGAAGAGTTAAATATCTTTACTGGAATCTGAGGTCTGTAAGGAGGTGAAATTAGATTAGATCTGTGGAAATAGGGACAGTTTACATTACCAGAGGGGCCCTACCTGTCTCTTGGCTTGACAATGAACAATGCCTTCAGCATATGGCATTACAATGGATTAGTGATCAAGTGCAATTAATCCTAATATATCCTCTCTTGAACCTCAGTGGCTTGTTAGTTGGAGAAAAAAAATCTTCTGTCCCTAAAGTGTCAGGTGAAACTCTCATTTGAGGTAAGGCTACCATGTGGAGCTGTGCCTCCATCTGGTGACTCCCTTTTGTGATATTCAAACAGAAGGTGTTTTAATGAGGCTTTTATAGCAGGCACCACCTGCCACTGATCTTCCTCTCTAAAAATTTGCAATTAGAGAATTGGTTTTACACTATGGCTTGAATCTTAACCCTGGGAATTCTTCATGAGATGCAAATCTGGGAGCGATGTTGTAATTCTAAAATACTGTTTTGGCTTTTGGTTTAGACTGAATTGGTTAGAGAAAATTGTGGTTTGGCTAATTGCAACAGTTATATGGTGGGTTCTCCCTTTTCAGATGGATTGATAGAATGTCATCTCAAAATTAAATATCTAAGCTGATGGTGACCATATGTCTACACTCAAATCCTTGTATATTAGTGATACAGCTAAACTACTAGCAGGGTAGGGTGGGAGGCAAGGATGGAATTAGGAAAAGCTCCACAACTAAGAGAATAATGGCATTTTAACCATGCATGAACTTCAAGAAATCTTACAACAATCACTATGACAAGTAACAAGAGGACAGCAATTCTATGACTTTTGAACTTCAGTTTTAAGGTCAGTTTTAATTATGGAGTAAAAAGAAGGAGAAACTTGTACTCCAAAATAAACTAAAAAATCACTATTTTCTGCCTCATGGTATCTTCAAGTCATTGCCTGGGTATAACAGCTGAAAGGGTCCTGCTATCTTTCCTACCATGCCCTCAGGAAAGAAGATGATAATGGTCCTTGCTTTGCCTGACAGAAATTCTTCACACTTTCACTACCCAACTAAATTGGCTTCACATGTTGGCACAGTGCACCACTCTTCAGATTCACACAGTGTGAGCTGACTAGGAGCCATACACACAAGCAGCTCTTTTCCGAGCTTCAAGGTTCAGCAAAATCAAAGCCAATTGTTTCTTCAAGGGTCCCCACTGGCCCTTCCACAGAGACTGTTTCCAGACCTAATGTTCATGATAGAAAATAATAGTTTCTTCTGTATACATAAATGTTTCCCTCTGATGCATGTGCTTTTTGGAAGAAACAGGCAGGAAGCAAAGGCATCAGACACACTTTTCAGGCAAAGAAGAATGTTTCAGCAAAGCAGTGAATGAAACAGGAGCAAGAAGCAGAAAATACTGCAAAATTTTAGCTGTGGAAGTAATGAGTGCCTATATATTTGCACATGTCACAAAATCACTGTATTCAGATGGTGCTATATAGAAAGAGAATAGGAAAGAAAAGCACAGACTGAGGGAAGTATGAACTGCCTGCCCTGTGCACTCAGCTCTTAAATGATGTGTCCAACAGCCAGTAGCCATTGTCATCAAATCACAGGTCAGATTTAGCAGAATCTTTTTTCTACATTTCATTGAAGACATACCTTGCTATAAAAATAACAAGTCTTCAGATGTGAATTCATTACCCCTAACATGGGATAGTAGAAACCTTCAAAGTGTTCTAGAAAACAAAGAAAAAAATTACTTTTAATAAGGCTTGCTTCTGTATTATGTTGCCCAAAAGGCAAGAATTTGCATAGTTTTAGTGCTGGATTCAGCCCTCAACCTTCAGTAATAGGAAGTTAGCCAACTGCACCATGGTGCAAAGCAAATTACTTTCACAAGGCTTGTAATATGTCATTCATTAAGATGACTCTCTTGGAGTCCAGTGTGGGTGTCCGCTTGCTCTACTGTAGAGCTTGAGGGAATATGAAAGATGCCAAACCACTAAAAGAGCTGAGCATTAGAAGCCACTGTGGTCTAATGCCAGCGCCAGAGGAATGTACCAACCAAACTGCAGATGTGAACTCTGGCTATGTAACTCAGCATGCAGGCCTTTCAGATTAAATGAGCTGAAAAGTTACAAAAGTTTCATCCTCTAACCCATGTGTGTATGCCTAAGTAGGCCTATAATTCACTGTTGCTCAATAAGGTCTTTAATTTTCTTTCATATTCACTTCTCCTCTCAAACTTTCTTTAAGCAGGCTGATTTTTTAATGTTTAATGGGAATTCCAAAACTGTTGTGTTAGAAATAACCTCCCATTTATATGAAAGAATATCCTTACACACTGAAAGCTGAAAATATATAGGTATGACTAGCTATTCTTTAACTTAATTAATATTGTTTCATTCCAGATGCCAATTAACTACAATGCAGGCCCTTTCTCCCTCTTCCCCTGCCCCTGTCTGGTGGGGAAGAGAATCACAATCTTGTGGGTTAAGAGCAATTTAATTGCTGGGAAAAAAATATAACAGTAATAATAATAGCTGTAATTATATGGAGAGGGAGAGAGAGTAATGCAACCCAAGAGGAGCAAGTGATGCACAATAAAATTACTCACTGCCTGCTGGTTGCTACCCAGCCCATCCACCAAAAGCAGGCAGACTCTTTCTGTATAACTCCTTACAATTCACAGCAGTCACCTCCCTTCCACATAACTCCCCCAGTTTATATACTGAGCGTGAAGTTGTACTACATGGAAGATATCAACTCATCTGACCTTTCTCCCTTACAGCTCTTTATGTAGCTCTTCACCAGCAGCTGATGAGACACTGAAAAGTCCTTGACTTCAGGTAAACACTACTTACCAACAGTCAAAACATTATCAACATTATCAGCATTATTCTCATCCAAATCCAAAGCAATGGGCCAGCTCTTAAGAAAATGAACCCGATCCCAGCAGAAACCAGGACAAATGCACAAAATTATTTTCTGTGGTTCTATGTGTGTAACAGTTCAGGCCTGCTGAAAATAATCTTCTGCATCAGGTCTAAAGAAATTAAAAACCGTGTATTCAGATGTCAGAATTGCTCCCCAGAAAGTAGGTAATGTGACTTTTTCATTTTCATGCTGTTACTTCAGGCCTGGCTAAAACAGAGGAATTTCTTATAAGAGCAATGGATAGCATCAAAATAAAGGCTGAATTAGACAAATCAACTCCATCTCTGTAGTCTGAATAAGTAGTTTTCAAAAATCTTAAGTTAAACAGTAAAATATAGATACTTAGACTTCTGTAAGATGGGTGAGGAGACAGGAAAGAAGGATTTTGTGTATGCACTACAACTAAAGCTCCCCAACTGTATTTCTTAAGATGCACTAGGAAATGCTGATCCTGTTTTTTTACTGAATTAACACATTCAGACACCACTTATCAGTTATTTCTTATTCAAATACAGAATCTGATATTTGTAAATATCTCTGTTATATATCTTACATATAACCTGAAAAACAGATGTATAAAAGCAAACACTGACATTTTGTTCAGTTTACATTGGAAAGCTTACTTTTCATTTTTGGACAGCTTAGAAATTGTTCCATAGTATAGTATTTGATGCTATATATCACAGCAGAAGTAGAGCTTTCAAGTGATGAGTCACAAAGGTTACAGCAAATGCACTACCTGATAAGTTATATTTGCAAAATAATCTCATGGTGTCCCATGTTTGCAACCTAACAATTATAAACTGGGAAAACAAACTTCAAGACTGAAGACTGAGATGGTTTTGTAGCCTAAATAGAATTATTTCCCTGGAACACCTATAAGCAGCTAAACTCTCCATCTCAGAATATTCTCTCTTCTTCCTCCTGCCTACATACATCTTTCAGTCCTGACCATTTCCCTGCAGGTTGGTACCCAGAGCCACAGGCTGAAACCCTGGAGTTTTGCATTTTGGGAGCCTACATGCCTTGCTGTGTGATTCCTCTGTGTTTGATGCCAACAATTTCACCATGAGGGATATAAGCTGCTATAATCATAAATGCCACCAGTCGCAAACACCCACGGTTTTATTATGAATGTTGCAATATGTGGTTTTAATTAAAGTTTCATACAATACTATAATTCCTAACCTTCAATGTCCTGATTTTCCTTTATTTGAAATGTCAGTCACTGTTAATCTCTGTTAATAAAGCCACATTTAAGGTGTTTTCCTTTATTGCATCTTCATACATGGCAATAGGGCTACACTTCACTAAGGTGGTGACCAGCTTGCTCTATTTTCAGATTGAGATTCACACAGTGTGATCAAGATTAACTGAGGATACCCACAGAAAAGCAATCATCCACTTCCTCACATAAAACCTGATAAGAGTCAGATGATACAAACAGCTGGCAAGAGTCTTGAAGCACAAGACAATGTCTCTGCAAGTGGTTTAAAATAGGAGGTAGAGGGAAGGACATCAAAGAGAGCAGCAGCACAAGCACAGTCTGTATACATTCACTTTACAAAAATCAAGTACTTATAAAAAGCCCAAATTCTACTTTATTCCTGTATTTTCTTGCACCTTGATTTTTGTACAAATTTGTCAAAGCTTGATAGTGCTGCTCCTCTGTTATTCCCAGGAATGGAGGTCCAAAACAAAGGTATCTGTGAATATCTTCCAGGACTCAACAATGAATCTGACAAGTAGTCACATGAGCTAAAATCATGCACTTGTACTTGCAGACCCTCTAGATTTCCTCAGAGTTAGCGAAGTTTTCTCCCACTACTTTTTCTTTACTTTCAGAAAGGACAATGGAAATGGGCTTAGTGGATCAAATTCAACATTCAGTTTAATTTCTGTTTGAAATATAAGAATGTTTGAGAAAAAACAGCCCCTTCTGTCCAGGAATATAGTCTAGGTGAGCTCCAGAGCATCTGCCATTTCAGGTAAAATTCTTTTCTATATCTGGAACTGAAATCTTTGTACAAAATAGTGTCAAGTGTTTTATACCTGGCCATTTCAGAAAGACTATTGATTTGTTTTCTTTTGCATTCTAGTCCCTTCATTGTGTTTAGAAATAAATCTTCTACCTTTTCCTTTCATGCTCTTTTTCTCACAGCTCCTCTTCCCCTACTGTCTTGTGCGATATTAAGGTATTCTTTTCCTTCAGAATATGGGCTTCTCCAGTTGGTTCTGTATATTTTCCCCATATGACTCAGGGGAGAATTTTCTAGGAGTCAAGGGATAGAGCTGCAATTTTAATTCCAGTGGCAATTGTCCAGCACCAACATGAGATTGAGGATGTAGTTTCCAGGACTTTCACAGAACTATTTCATTGGGTCACTACATACAGTGCAACTGGAAACATATTACCCAGAGTTGTGTCCTGGGCCTGTGGTTGGACTCAAATTTCTCAAAATGTAACTGAAAAATATTTATATTATAGCCACAATATCCAACACATGTTATACTTTATTATTCATCTCCAACACTGAAAAACTGCAGACCCCAATGGGAGAGACCAAACTCAGGTGAGCACAGGGTTCTTTCTTAACAAGCAGCATTATGTCATTGCAAACATGTGTCCTCAAACCTGTCATATAACATTTTTAGTATCTGAGGGTAAGAGAGAAGGAAACGCCTGAGAACTCTGTTTTCTTGGGGAAATTTCTTTATATGGGGAGGAGGGGAAGGGTGCTCATCCTTTGAAGGATGCTTGAAGTTTCAGTTTGAAAGAGGAAACTGAGAAATTCCCTCAAGAAGGTCTCTGAAACGGTCTACACTCTGGGTTCTAGAATAACCCAAATGCCAAGGACAATGACCATGTGTGCAAGCTCATTTAGCTCCAGTTAAGATCTTGAAATAATGTTTGTGTTGCACTTGAGTGCTGCACAAACGCTCTGGCCTTCATCCTATTTTTAAATGCTGATGCATCAGTGAGAAGTATGATGTGATTAACCATAAGAAATTAGTTGTTGAGGAAGGCCATTTGCTAAAAACAGTACGGGTTAAGGGGGGAAAAAAAATCTCATCTCCAGCTTTGAAATTCCTATATCTTTTTTTTTTTTTTTTTAATAAATATTTCATCTATTCTTGTGCCACCTTGAAGAGAAACTTTGATATAGTATGGAAGAAATCCTTACTGAAAACCACATATAAAACTGTTTGAATAGGTTTTAGGAGAAACCTATCCTCCATTTTCTTTTACTAGATAGTAAAATTAAACAAGCTGGTGATATTCAGGTCACTTTTGTGGAGAGTAAAACTATAATGGTTGTGATAAGTGTGTCATTATTGCTGCTTTAATGCCATAGCAAATACCCCCACCTTAGCCATCATATCTCTTATCACCATAATATATAACCACCCACTGCTTTCATTACAGCTGCTATGCTGCTTTCTCAATGTAGACAGAACTGGTGGGAGGAGAGTGGGTGCCACCAAGGTGCTACAATTGAAGTCCTGGTTCTGCAAGGAGAATCTTGCAGAATCTTGCAGGTAGAACCAAGGCTGGCTCAGCTGGGAGAAGGCACAGCTTCGGGGACACCCAGCAGCATTCCTGACATGGGCGGGAGGGGATGGAGAATATGCATCTGGGCTCCAGTGTTGCTTGGTGGGAGGATGAGAGGCAGCAGCAGCACAAGCTGAAACATGCAGAGGTCAGGCTAAATAAAAAGACCCTTCCCCCCTGCGTACAGCCCAGAGGTGGGACAGCTGCCCAGGGTCATTGAACTGTTTCCATCATTGGGAACATTTCACACCTTGACTGGAAGAACACCTGAGCAGGCCATTCTGAGCCCACAGCTGAGCCTGCTCTGGCTAGGGCCTGGGTCTGGAGACCTCCCCTTCTTCTGTGAGTTCAGTGCACACTTATCCTCATCATATTTCAAGGAGTGGAAGGACATGAAAAAAGTGTGATTCATCCTAAGATCCAAGTTTATACAGACAGCCAATTGCTAAGCAAAGAATTTAGTTCCAGTCTTCCTCTAATGATTAAAATTTGGATTCCACTGAACCCGAAGAGGCAGGTTTGAAGACTCTAAAACATAAATGTAGATAAAGTTTTTTTGAATGTGGTGATGTCTGAAGTCCTAGAAAAGAACTAGTCCCCAGTCATTTATTTTGTCCTTGAAAATGAATTTTCTGGAAAGTGAAAGTAGTAACTGATACTCAAGAGATCAAAGCAATTGATGTGAGGAGCACTTCTGCATTTGCATCTATCGTGTGTCTGACTGGAGCTGTTTGGAGGAGGAATGGCTGCTGCATGTAAAATTTAAATGTTGGGTCTAGTTAGCACAGTCTCCTGTAAGAAACAAAGTCTAGAAACAGTACTTCTGCACTGTAAATGTACTACCTTAGCTATGTGATTAGAAATGGGACTGGAGGTAACAGAGCACAGAGTTAAAAACCTTGCATCACAAAGCTCCCCAAATTTTTGATACTTAATTAAAAATTACAGAAGATAGAACTTAGGGAAAGACTGTAAGACACTTTGGAGCTGTGACAGATGGGGTTGATGTAAACAGAAATACAGCAGAGGACCTGATCCAAGGACCATGCCCACAGTGAGCAGAACATTAGCAAGATATCGCCTACCTCCTTCTTGTGATTCTGGGACAAGGTAATATTAAAGGCACAACCAGAAAAAAAGAGAAAAGCTTATGGCTTGAGTGAGATTTCTATGAACTGAAAGTCTAAAGAAATACCACTTACTCAAAGCCAGTGTGAAAACAGGATAAAAAAATGAGTATGTCAATTTGTTTCACGCTGGCATTTTCCTCTACTATTGAATCATAGGTTTCAAAAAAATTGTGTTAACATCTGGGATGCACATGCAGAATTCAGAAAAACAATACCTATAAACCTAGTAAGTTTTGGAGCTCAAATGATACAGTAAGGTTTTTTTGGGAATCTTGTAATTAGTGGCTGCTGTAACAGCTGATTTAATTTTTTGTTGACACCTTCATTTTTTCAAATGTTGTTATTTTGTTACAGTTGGTCGTCACACTTACTGAAAAGATCTTGGCATATTCTATTCAGAAAGCAGTTTGACAAACACTCCCAAAAAACTTTTTTTGTTGTTCAGATTTGTTCCAGAGTTTTATTTAAGTAATTGCTGACTTATTCCCTAGTCCTGAGGCTTTCTTGGACAGGTGAAATAAAATGTTTTACAAGTCACTCACTTCTGACACACCAACTGCCCTCATGTGGCAACATACCCAGTGGTTGTGGCTCTGTGTCTTGTGTAACTATCAGAATTTTGTGGTTTTTTAATAATGGATTGGCCTACATTGCAACAGGTCTGCCATTATAAGACAGGCCTTCTCAAAGGGGTAAGAGGACTTTGCTCACAACCTTACTGAGAGAGCTTTAAACAAGACTTGAGGGGGGGAAGGTATAACATCAGACTTGGCCATGACAAGCCATGGTTACCCTTGGTATGCACCAAGGCAAGAGGGAAGGATACTAGTGAGGGCCCTCAGCCTGTTGCTCTGAGATGTGCTGAGTACACTGGAGCACAGTCTTGAAGTCTTAGAGGGGCTCCAGAGGTAAGAGGAGTCAACAAGGAAACTCACAGGAAATGCCACACTGGATTTGATGGTCACCAGAGAAACCAAATACATCAAGATTGGAGCAGCTTGTGCTGCAGTGATCACACACTGGTGGTGTTCATCGTTCTGAGAAATACGGGTCAGGCAAAGAGTAAAATCAGGACCTTGAACTTTAGGAAAAACAACTTTCAGCTCTTCAAGGAGTTAATTTGCAGGAGCCTCTGGGAACTGCCCTCAGGAACAGGGTAGCAGAACAGATCTGGTACATTGTTTAAGATATTTTCCAAAGAGCAGAGGAGCTCTCAATCACCAGGTGTAACAAGAAAACAAGGACAGCATCTTTAACATTTTTAACATCTCAACATTTTTATTGAGACAGAAAAAGCAGTAATCCTTTTAAATCATAAGAGGGTAAATTTGACTAGATAGAAGGAAAAAAAAATTATGATGAGGTGAGTGAAACACTGGCAGGTTGCTCAGACAAGCTGATCGATGCCCCATCACTCGATATATTAAAGTCAAGGCTGGATGGGGCTCCAAGCAATCTCACTAGTGGATGCTATCTCCACTGACTGTAGGAGGGTTGGAACAAGGTAATATTTAAGAGACCCTTCCAACATAAAAAAGTCTATGATTCTATGAGAATAATTATAATTTAAATTAATTTTCATATCAATGCACATATCATAATAGTGTTTTACTGAAGAGTGTGTAACTGTATTCATTTTTAACTGATTCATTTTTAACTAAAATATACCTGTTGCAACTGGATAGCCTAATTCCCAGTTGCTGGTTTCAAACTTGGCACTCCATGTGAGGGTATAATTTGTCTTTATCCAGTAGTATAGTAAGCTGCAATCTTTTCAATTGTCTTTAAATTATGTCACCCTGGACAGAAACAGAGGATAAATGTTTCATGGAGAACATTATTTGCCATCTCTCCCCTGTCTGTCCCCATACACCCCCCCTCACCCACAAATGTCAGTGCCTTGTTAATCTCAGATTTAGTGACTCCTTGGAAGAAAAGTTTCCAACTGAGATGGTGGCATTTTTTGAGCTTTCAACCTCCATTTGGCTGTGATCCACTGGCCTTAGGAAAGGGGATTAGATTTTACATTTCTTATCAGCCACCAGTTTTATCAGACTCTGGTTTTTTAAAACAGAGTCTGTCTGCTAGAATGTAATGAACAAAAGTGCTTCTATGAACTACTGGTATGTATAGTCAGATGTAATTCTGTTTATTCAAGACAGTGCAAGAGAATAGATCCCACTGTATTTAACAACTTAATCTACCAATTGTGTAACTAACAACATTTGTGACTCATTTTCCATGAGCACTGTAGCTCTAAACAGAAAAGGATTAGCCACCGTATATTAAAGCTTTTTGATATTGTACAGAGTGCAGTATTAAATAGAGTTTTAGTGTGCTTCAGGGGAGGTTGATATGGAATTTCATTACTGGAAAATAATTTTTTAGGACATATAAAGCCAATAATGCATTATACCTTCTGTCACACAAAGAAAATTTTCCTTCCTCTAGTCTCTAAAAAAGATGTTCAGGAAGACAGCATTGTAAATTTACCAGTAAAGTGCGCACATAAAAGTATCTGCTTTTGTAGAAATAATAATTGCTAGCATTACACTAGATATTCAGGAAGAATCAAATGCTAGAAACAGTCACTGTCACACTTTGAGCAAAGGAGTAACTGAAAGAGTATCAGAAACATTTTCTGGAGCTCAACTCTTTATATAGGATTGCTGAAATTTGTTAAAAACATATGTTATCCATGTACAGGGAGGTATGGCTAAACTTTATTTTGAGGTTTGATGTCTCTCAGATTTGCTGAATTACTTATGTTCTTTCAGATTTAATGCAGGTTAAAAAAAGAGTAAAAAATCAATACTGGAAGTAAAAGTTCTCCCCCACAGGCTCGCTATCAGATTCCATTATAAATCCTGTTGTTAACCAGTTTATTAAAGGGCCTAAAAAAGTTGGCTTGATAGAGGAGTTACTAGGTGTAGTCTGAAAGACAAGCATCATTTTTCTGCAAAGATTAAAAAATTCTGGCTGAACTTTTTAATGTGCAAGCAGTTACTCTGTCCAGTTTTAACTAGTCTCTTACTTCTTTTTACATCCCTAATAAAACATTACTATGAAACTGTTCATCCAGATGTTATTTATCTGTAAAATGCCTTTTAAATGTGTTAGTAAATCTAATTTCAAAAAGAAGGTGCAGTTAGCAAGTTACTGAATTTTTGAAATCAAAGTCAGTAGTTAGCTCAGAAATCCTATAACCCTTTCTGTTTCTTACAGAAAGGTATGAGTTGATTTCCTTTCATAGAACTGGTGAGGTTAATTTTCTTCCTGGGAACCCTAGAAATCCAAGATTAAAATAAAATCAGTACTTTAAACCAATAAATATGCTGCATATTTTCAACCGCTTGTTACATTGCAGCAATAACCCAAAATTATTTTCTGTGAAGTGGTCTTCTGGTCTTGACTCTCAGATTCCAGTAAACTGAATAAAGGTGAATGATATGAATAAATTTTATAAAATATGCACTATTTGTTGCTGATGATCCAATTTTGTCATGAGATGTTGTTCATAACAAAATGATGCACATTATATTTTAAACATTTCATTTGTACTCCAGTATCAAAATGATTACAAGACAGAATAACAAATTACTTACAAGCAGTAAGTAAAGTACTAAATTACTTCCAAGCAGTAAGTTTTTGAACAGATATTAGGATCATGTTTTGTTTTGAGTTTGATGCTGAGCAAAACCCTAGAAATTATTTCTTCATAATTTGTGTTGTGGTGCTCAATTAATTTGCAGATTGTGGCAATACCTTCTTTTATCAGCAAATATTACCTCCATAGCATAAAATGCATCACAGTCATTCCTATTACAGGAGTAAGGTGGTAAAATAACATCATTTATTTATCACAGTTTTGTAGGGGAAGAAAATTAAAATAGATATAACTTGTCTGTACCAGTGGCACAACAACTCAAATTTTCAGAATTAAATTTTCAAGTAATTAAGCAAAGCTCAGAACTTTATCACTGTGGTAAGGAGTGCTTCCCACTCTCAACTACTGGTACCTGCTCAGCTTAACTCAGCTATCTTAGACTGAGATTTTTTTTCAAATATTGTAAATCCAGAAATAGTAATTTTTCAGTTCACAGAGGCATTCATACATTCACAATCACTTCAGATTTATTTCTTCAATTTGTTTTTGTGATTAAGCTGCTTTTCTTTACATGAAAAATTCACTTTTCTTTCTATTGCATACAAAAAACCATCCTTTGATGATTGGCTTAAGTAAAGCCAAAGTGTGAACAAATCATGTTTTCTTTATGAGCAAAGTATAGGAATTTGTACTTTTTGTATTTGTTATTCCTAATTTGTGTGCAGAGTGTCTCTACTCAAATAAATTCTGATATGGCATAATTTCAAAATTATTTCCCCTGTCTTGGGCTTAAAGCCCTGATCCATAGATACTGCTTCATGATACCTTCATGACGAAGATGGCAAAAAATAGGAGAACTTTTCAATAAAATATTTTCCTTTTGTAGGTTCCTATGTTATTGACAGCTTATTATATCCAAGGATGTGCAGAAAGTATATAACAGGCAAATGCGGAATGCAAGTGGAGGGTACCATCCCACTGTGCAATATATAGTATGGGAGACATTAACAAAAATTCCTTTGTGAGTTGCCTGACCAACTCTGTGAAATACTCAGCTTGTGACACCTTTAAACCACTTCCTGCTGTCTGACACACCGAATTGATAGTGAATACATCTGGCCCTCAAAATCCTGGCTACCTTATTGTAGCCATGGCTACAGTTTGGCCAAAGATTTTTAAATGAAAGAATGACATTGTGTTTAGTAATATTTACTTAGAAGCCCATTTAAGTCAGATGAGAGCAGAAAAATTATTTAAGTACAAAAATGCATCAGACATTTTTATGGCCTTGAAGACAAATAGAGGGTAAGTGATGCTGTTTGACAGCATTACATTTTATATAAGGTGAGGTGAAGGATACAGTTTTTCTATTTCACTCTTAACAATGTCCCCCTTTAGAAAGTAAGGCACTACTGAAATCACAGTAAAGATCAATTCAGAGTGTGTTACACACATAGACAAAAATACAAGTGTAATATGCACAGTGTAGAGTCATACAAGAGGGTTGTAGAGATCAATGTAGAAACAGAGTTGAAATTCCTTAACAAAATAATACAATGCAAAGTACTACTGGTTATATTTTTGTATTGTGAGAAGTCAAAGAAAAAACTTTCTCAAATCTAAGAGAAAATAAAAGAGTAGCCATTATTCCTTCTCTTTTACATGCTCAAGTTTGAACACCTCTTCTACTTTTCTTCAAAGATCTGTTTCCAGTACTGCAGGTGTGACTCATAGAGAATTGACATCTGTGACTCATAGCACAAAACAGAGGGGAAAACTATGAAGAGTTGGCAGATTATATCAGCTGCTGGCAAGCAACAACCATTGCACCTCTATATAAAGCTTCAAAAACTAAGAATATGCAGCTCAGAGACCAGTAAATTTTTCCAGCTGCACATTCTTACCTTCTGCAATCTACAGCAAACATAGTGAACACAGACCAGCCACACATAGAGTTTCCCTATGAAGACTTAAATGCAATCTACTACACGGTCTTCATTTTCTGTCAGTGCATTCTCTATGACAAAATGTTCTCTTTGGTATTTAACCAAAATAGTGTCAAAACTTAATGTTGTCACAGACAATTAAAAAAAAAAAATTAAGTACTCAGTAAGACTCAGTATTGTCTTTTCTAAAAGTTATGCAACATCATAGCAGAAGAACCAGCTCTTGCTTCTACACCCAGAAATATTTTTATATGTACATAAAAAAAAAAATTAAATTGCAATTCACTTAAATATCATACAGACTACAAGTGGACGTGTTCTGATATCCTCACCTTAACACAGTTAATTTCACTGAGAGTTATTCTGGAAGAGCTACAGACCACCCTTGCCAATGAAGATATTTCAATATGTTCCTGGCTGTGGGCATGAATATTACAAAAGTAATATTCATGGAGTCTTACAAAAGATTTCCATTGATCTTCATGGATAAATCTCATTAAAAATGTGCTCTTCAGCCACTAAATTATTGGCACTAAATGCATAGCTGTTGCTGCATACGGTCGAAGTCTTTGTCTTCCATTATTGCCTAGTTTCCAAAGTATCAACTTTTTCTCTAAGATGCCTTCGTTTATTTTATTTATAAACCTATTCTCTCATTTATAGCTGAGCTAGAACTATCTGACAATTCCTGAAAAATGAGAATTCGGTTTTTTATTAAACAAAATATAGTGAATGTCCAGCTTTTTTAAAATTTTACTAACAGTAAAATGTTAACATAGACCATTTTAATAATATTGAATACAGCATATTTTAACAACATTGAACACTACAACTTTTTTTCTCTTCCTAGAAAGACAACACGAAAAATATTGCAAGGGTGGTGAAGCTATATTTATCAGGGTGTTAACAGCTGTTGTGCTGTCTACGAAATAGTATCAATTTCAGAAAATATAATGGGGTTGCTTATAAATTGAAATACTAGTCATTTGAATGATTGGAATACATTGAACTCCTTAAAGCCAAGTAAAACTGCCCTTAGTGATGCTCCATAGTATCACTAAAGGTAGTTTTATGATATTTTTACACTTACTTCCACATTCATAGGACTAGAGAATAAAAAATCTTACTCTGATGATTGCAGACAAAGTGACAAATGAGTAACTTTATAGTAGAAATGGCTAGGAAAAAAACAAACACATGGCTTGTTTGCATGTCTTTGTACAAGTTTTGCTAATCCTGTACTACTTTTATGTAGAAATCTGTGGTGGTATGTCTAACGTATCCCAGGAAGAATAATCAGACACCACATCAGAAAGAAAATGTCACAATGTTCTTCAGTTTTTGTCTGGATAAAGTACAAGGCACAGCAAGCTTTCCTATCACTTTAGAACTTACAGACCACATGCTTTTGCAAATTGCTCCCATATCTGTATGCTAAAGTATCCACAGAATCATTTGTATTTTTTTATATCAAAGTACAGTGTTCAACAAGCAGCAGCTGACTGTTACTAGTGGTAGAGTAGCTGATCTGCACTAAAACAGATTGCCAGCTGGATGGATGCTTATCTGTGGTAACTTAACTGGGCATTGGGAGTGGAGTTTGAATCGGCTTTGAAATCCTTTCGCATTTCTCAGATTCTATCTTTTATGATTTTAGCAGAAGATAGAGATTGCAAGAAATGCTGTTAGCAAATGATAAGGCTGTCACAGTTTTAAACAGTCTGTCTATCTTAATGTTTATGAGAGATGTACATGCTCATAAGCAGAAAAGGCTACCCTTGTAGATGTGAACATCTCAAGAATGCACCTCGTCTCATATAATTTTTTCCTTGAAATATTTCTGCTATCACTTGGAAGTCAATTGAAAACTTCCAAAGCAGAAATCTTTCTACACTATATTTCACTCTTTATTAAAAAGCTCCAGCTAGAGGCACTACTAGCAGAGTTTTTAATAGTTACTACTTATGACCATGCTTACATGGTCATATTAATCCAAAGTGATCTGGAGTTTTTCCTAACCATTTGGTTTTTGTCAATATAAAGTAATGAGCATGGAGTCTTCATATTTTTTGTCAATGCAAAAGTAAAAGTGTCTGTGGACTCAGTAACCCACATCACCAACACTGAATGAGCAGCAATGCAAGATTCAGCTCCCATATTACACCCTCCTTTAATGTTAGTTACATTATCAAACAGGATGCATATTTTCTTTAAACCACATATGGCATGTGTTGAAAACATAGCTATGGTCAGAATAATAACTATACAAAATGGCATCTTAAAACTTAACAGGTCTATGCATAGAAAGCATCCTGACCTGAAACTGATTATTTTCTTACCACTATGAACTGACACTGTCTTTTCTTTATTGTGATTCTGTTAGCTCTATGACACTAATCTTACTATGAGAGAGTAAAATATATTCTAGCTAAGTCATAACTGATAAAATGTTCACACTTTAGTTCTAGCTGAAGGCTGCTTAGGATCTGAGCTATAGAACTACATGAGAAATGAAAGCTGTCTCTTAGACAACTGGCTGACTTTCCAGGGCATGGCCATTCAGGATTAAGTATTTCTGTAATTTCATACTATTTTTTTATTGGTATATTTGATTTGAGACTTGCTAGAAAATTTTCTTCAATAGAAACACACAAATTAACTACTGTACATTGTATAGTGCATATATACATGTAGTGTATAGATAGATAGATCTATGGATAGATAGATAGATAGATAGATAGATAGATAGATAGATAGATAGATAGATTTTCAGCATTCTTAGTATCTTGCCCTGCAGCTGAAGATACAGAACATCACACACAAGTTTCAGCGAGTCAGAACTGATATAGGGCAGATACCTCCTCTTCTACTGAGTCACCTTTGGTGAAAACCTGAGATGTTTTGGATAAAATCTTCAGATATGCTGTAAATTACTAAAATAATTAGCTATCCTTATAATTCTAGATGCTATACATAGATCTGCCTCCCAGTGTGTGAAAGACAGCATGAAACTTTAGCTTATGAATAAGAAAATTGCATGTAAAAGTCAACCTTAATTCCATGTCAGAAAAGTAGGGACTTTAAAACTTAATGTAAGATGACAAACACTGCAAGAAGGAGGGAAAACTCCAGAAGAACAACCAGTTTTGAATGCAACAACTTTATGTACTGATTTTCTGAATGGAGTTGGATGGATTTTTTTATGACATCTATAAAATGCCACTTTAAATTGTACGCTCTTACTAACCTGAACTTACACAGGCTGTGATTTTAATTCTAATAGCAAGCTGCCTTTCATCTTAACAGGACAAATTCACCTTTAGATATACCAAAAATACACAACTGTTTGCATCTTAGAGAAAGGATGCAAACATTTGGTGTATGGTGATATTGACCTTATTACAGCAAGTGAGAGCTTTCTCTACTGCTCACCTGATATCATAAGTCCCACAGTAATATTTACACTTAGAATCAGCTAAAGCCAAGTGAATATTGAAGAACTTTCTGGATCAGCATTAGTCTATTTGACCTAGTGAAACATCTTCAGTAGAGAATGTGGTCTATTTTTCATTCTTTCCCAAGAAACTCGGGAAGGCTGGGTTTTACCACTATAATGGGACAAAAAATTTCACAATTTTATGGGTACACCTCACCACAAAAATTAAAATGTGTTTTAATTTTACACATAAACTTGCATACTTGTAGAATAATGTAACTATAAATTAGTTGGGGCTGGAAGGATTGGCCATAAAGGTCATACAGTTCCAACCCCCTTTCATGGAGTGGGACACCATCCTCATCCTCCCTTCCAAATAAAAGTAAGATGAAGGTAGGACTAATTGAAAGTTTTCACGGCAAAATAGCTTCTGTGTCAGCAAAGCCATGAGACTTGAAAGTTGTTACCTGTATGCATCTTAAAGGCTTCTGTCTCTTGATAGCTTGAACAACACAACCACTTTCTTAAGGACAGAATTAGTCCAGAAAGTCTGCAAAAGCTCTGTCCTTCTATTCCTTTATTTCCTCTTTCTTTTTCATTAAAGAAACAGAAGAATTTTCACTATGTGTTTTCCAAAACCATTTAGTGTTTTCATATTTTTCTGTTCTCTCTGCAAGTGAAAAATTTCAACACAGATCTGCAACACAATAGCACATTTAATAAAATTTGATGAAAAGAGAATGCAAAAATTATGAGTTAAGGTAGATATTTTATCAATATCTTTCCAAGCTGTATAAAAGACTAGAAGAGAAGTCTTGTAGGAGTTTTCAATCTGGAATAAAGTTTTGGCGCATGTGACTTTTTTCATTTTGAGTGCTTGAACAAAAGATTGGCTTTGAAGGGTTCATGGTGCATTCAAAGCTTTAAAGACTTTTCATCTAAAATTGCATCCATTTCAGCAGAGTAACATTTTTATTGAACTGTTTATTTTACTTCTGTAATGCCACTACATGCATGCACATAACATACATGGAGTCAAATGTGCCCCCACTTTGACGTTACACTATTAAGAGTGTGGTCTCTGAGTTTTTTGTTAGATTTTAGTCTTAAATGTCCCCTACTATTAAGGTAGGGGAAAAGAATGTGTACAAATGTTCACCCCAGAAAATAAAATTCTTCAGACAATTTTGTAAAAAAGTATTTCTAATATTTTACAGGTTTTGTCTAAGATAATGGTAATGATAGTATTCTTACATGTTTTTACTCTTTAGTAAGTTTTTAAGATAGCCTGTACATTAAGAAAAGGGTGGAAAAATTCACCCTGTAAAAATTTGTAAGCAGATCTTCTACAAAAATTATAGAAGTTTTTTGAGCTAAACCTAGATAGTTTTGCACAGCTCTAGATCTTTCATCACTGCTCAGTACTCAGACTTCAAGCTCCGGTGCAGTCAGAGATATTTTATACACACAGCATGTGCTTCACTATAAAACAAAGCAATTAGCTTCCAGCAGAGATCCCAACAGAAAATTGTCTGTATGTGTGATTAAGTTTTTTCCATGTTACTCCGGTTTGGGAATCATGCTGTAAAAAACCACAAAAGGCAAAAGGAGTTCTTGATTTGTGAATGTCTAAACTGCAGAAGCATTCCATAAAAGGAATAAAAAAGGTAAAGAGAAACCCTCCTTAGAACCGCGCAGCAGGAACACAGACCCTGCCATATGAGCCTCACCAGGGAAATTTAAAGTAGGAGTTCTAGCAATGTAACGTGATTTGGCAAGAGATGAACTTGAATGTGGTTGTGAGGTCCCCATAAGCAACATATGCTTTCACTAAGCTGCAGTATTCCTTCCTTCTTTAGCACAAACTTTGAAATTATTGCTTTGTATTTAAGAAAATTATATATTTCTACTCCAAACCAAAGTTGTTAGTTCTTGATAAAACTATCGTATTATAAAATTACAGCTCATCCAGAGGAAGAGAGAAAAAGGGAATATTTAATTTTAACAGCTTTAGGGGGGAAAAGCCAAATAGAAACAAAAGTGGAGAGAAGGAGGGGGAGAGAATGAAGGAGGAAGGAGAGGGAGGGAGATGTCTGCTTATGATTATGAAATGAACTTTGAATCTTTTCTGTTTCTGCAGCCAGGAACGTCTGATTTTTTTAATACCTTACTGGAGTGAAAATTTGAAATATACCCTGAAAGTAGAAAACTTTTACTTACATGATTATGGAAAATTATACTTTGAAATGGAAAACAAACACCTTCCAGACACAACTGGAGATTGAAACATGTCTAAAAGCAAAGCTGCCAATCTGGAATTTGGAAACAAAGAGCATACATTAATTTATTTTGCTTCCCACTCAGTGAGTGGGATAACAGTGCTGCCTAGGAAGGTTCTGACATGCCCTCAAATTATTCTGTGTAGTTTTACTTCCTGTATTCTTTGTCATGTGAAAGCTGACAAACTTTCCTTTTCAAACTAGATTAATTTAACCATCATAATAATATCACCCTTCCATTTCTTGTATTATTATTATTAATACCACACCAGTAGCATGCCAGGACAGGAAAGCCAGCTCTAGCACAGAAACTCAGAGAGTTATCACAAGACCAAGAGAACAATAACTCATTCTGAGGCTTATCCTTTAATACCAAATAACAGAGAAAAACCAGCACAAAGAGAGGAAAAATTAAAAAAAAAAAAACAAAGAAAATAAAAACAAAAAAGGGAAACACACAAACAGAAGAAAAAACATCCAAAAGAATCCCTACTGGCTGAGTTTCATTCACTGGCTCATCTTACACTGCAGTTTGTTTCAAATTAACAGAAAGTACCTGACAGAATCTTCTTACACCCAAGTACAAGACCAATGAGAGAAGGTACATTGCTGAAAATTATGGTAAATTGTGTGTCCTGCAGAGTGACCAGAAGTATTGGCTCATAAATTTACATTCCTAGGGCAACTAGCTTCTATCAGTTTTTATGACAATTAAATCAGTGTTTAGGTATGGAGGAACAGGATTGTATCAGACCTGGGAATAGAAATGGATGGGTTTTTTTTTTCCTCATGGTTTGGGTTTCAGTTTTCTGGTTTGGTCAAAGAAAAATTATCTGAAAACCATATCTTCTTGAGCACATCAATTCCAATAGGCTAGATCTGAATAACATTGCCACTATATTTTCCATTGCCCTCCCAGCCCTGACCCTGATTATCATTTGGAACCATCGCCGTGAAACTGCATCACATGTGAACCTCATGAAATTCAAGAAGGACCAGTATAAGGTCCTGCTCCTGAGTCAGGGTAAACGCCAGTATCACCAGGTATTGGGAGGTGAATGGATTGGGAACAACCCTGTGAAGAAAGACTTGGCAATACTGGCAGGTGAAAATTTGTGCATCACCTGGCAGTATTCACTCACATCCCCGGAAACCAACCTTACCCTGTGCTTCATCAAAAGAAGCTGTCAGATGGAGGGAGGTGATTCTGCCCCTTTAGTATGCTCTTGCAAAACCACACCTGGTCAACGTCATCCTGCTCTGGGATCCCAAAATATGTATCTGTCCAGAGAAGAGCCAAAAAAATTATCAGAGGACTGGAACAATTCTGTCATGAATGGCTGAGAAAGCTTGGGCTATTCAGCATGGAGAAGAGGTGTCACTTAGGCCATCTGGTAATTTTAAACAGGCCCTATAAAAAAGAGGGAGGGCTAAGTTTTATATATATAGATAGTGACAGGTAAAAGAGAAACAGTTTTAAACCAGAAGAGACTAGAAAGGAATTATTTACTGTAAGGGTGGTGAGGCATTGGCACAGGTTACCCACAATGTTCAGGATGCCCAGTTCTGGAAATGTTCAAGGCCAGACTGGATGAGGCTTGGACAAACCTGGTCTAGTAGAAGATGTCCCTCCCCAGGGCAGTGGGGTTTGGACCAGAAGACCTTTGAAAGTCCCTTACAACCCAAATCATTACATGATTGCATGATGCTCAGTAACAGGAAACTGAAAATCTTCATGTCAACCTCTTAAAATGGACATTTTAAGCTTCTTCAGAATAAGGTGCCCCACTGGAACAGCAAATGCTCATAAAAGACATGAAAGGCAGTTCAGCTTGTCTTTTCACTAAGAGACAGTGGCACAAACATGAATAAATTATTTTGATTAATCTATTTTTATAACTAGGCAGGCAGAAATATTAAGCTACCTATCAGAAACATCCCAAACACAGAAATTTCAAATCCTCTACTAAACCCGGCCTCACCTATTCCTCATAGCAAGAAAAATCTAGGCATCCCAAGCTCTGAGGAAGTTCTGATTTCAAAGCCAGCAGCTTGTATTATTTACCATTTACCTATGCAAGCATGAGCTCCAGGAATATACACTTAAAAAATAATTTAAGAAGATACGAGAAAACTGACAATTATTTCCAAATAAGAAATATTACACTAATTAAATGCCAGAAATAAACAAAAATCTGTAGGAGTGAAAACACACAATCTTTACCAACCAGGGCAAAAGTTATGCCTCTTAAATGTCTGTTGTGTCTGATGCCTCAGTAAATAAATGTTTTGCATGACACATTGTGACAGAAAGAGCCAAATGATGTCTTATTAAAATTCTAGTATTCAAAAATATATCCTCAAAACCTGTATTTGTATGTTTCTGAGCTACTCTTACTAAATTGTCCTCTAGATATAGCCAATGATTTAAAACTGATGATCTGCACCTAAATTCTCTTTCAATAACCAAATGAAAGGAAGGTAGTGCTAAAGTATTTCTAAACTGTTTGGTTTTTCTTCAGATTTTACCATATCCTACTTAATGTTCTGGGATATTATCAAATGATCAGAATAAGTCAAATACAGCTAAAGGCTAGATTTTCTTCTGTAGTTTCCTTAACCAATATGACTGTAGGTTAAAAATCCAAACCAAACCAAAACCCGAAGAAGGTAAAATTATGGCAGAAAAGTCTATTGAATCTGCTTTATTGCTGAAATTTTTAAGAAGTTCTTCTCTGTGATAAATATAGTTCCTGTAACACTGTCAAACTCAGTAACAGGGGATGATAACTGTCACAGGAAACACTAGAATATTTGCTGTGGAGTAATATAATTTAAAAGAATTTTTCATGATGGGTTTTTTCTCTGTTACTCTCGATGTTATTGAATAATATTTCTTAATAAACCTTTTCTTTTCCTTCTATCATATTTCTTACTACAAAATCCACATGGGAAATTGTGAAGAGCTACTTATATTTTCTTACTTCATAGTCAATTAATAAGAATATAGGAATGGAATATTAATGAACTGATCAAGTCATCAGAATCTAGAATTAAAGATGTTATTAAAATATTAAATAAATTAAATAAAATATTAAAAAAACTTAGACCTAGTTTGAACACAGCATTGTTGGGTGACCATCCCAGCTAAATTACTTTCTCCAGCTATAAAATAAATTAATGTCATTGGTTACAGTAGTAACAAGATGAGTTTGATTTACTGGGCAAAATGTTTCACAATTTTCAGACAAAAATTTCTGAAGGAACTTTACAAAAAACTACTTACTGGAAAGGCCAACAAAAAAATCATAATATCACAATATACTTTGGTACTTAGCTATTTACAAAAAAAAAAAAAAATTATCTGCTATTATTTTTGAAAGCTATTTAGAAGAAATTTTCACCTGCATTTGTGAAATACTCTTCCATTAATTTACTGAAATTTCATATTTATTTCTGAAAGGGCTCTAGCAACATTCATTCCAAAGTTTAAGATACAAAATTGAAAGGGTGTGCCTTTCTTATTAACCTGGAATAATTTAACAATTTTCTCTAGGGTATTTTTATTCCTCTTTCTTAATTACTACGACTTACTTGCTAATTTCATCCACTTTTCACATTTTTTGCTTCTGGCAGAGCTTTTATTATATAAAAAGAGTGGTTTTATTGGGTTTTGGTTTTTATAATTTAGCAGAAAGCCAAAACAAAGTAGTTGGAAATCATTTTGAGTGGAATTTTGGCAATGGAAAAGAGAGATGGGTAGGTATATTGTGTGCCTGAATAATACAGTTTTTCTTATTCTACTGAAAGGTTTTTTCTCATGTTGGCAAAAAAGTCCCAACACACTAATGCTTTATTCTGTTCTGTAATTTATCAGCATGATGACTGGTTTACCTTGCATAATAATAACATTTCTTTGCTGTATTTTCATGTGTTCCTACAAAATTCATTGTGACAAAATATTCTGGTTTCAGCTAGGAGGGAGTTAATTTCTTCTCAGTAGCTGTTACAGTGCTGTTACAGAATGAGAATGGTATTGGTAATGCACTGATGTTTTGGTTTTTAGCTAAGTTGTATCTATCCTAAATAAAGGATTTTTCCTGTCTCGTGCTCTGCCAGTGAGAAGGTGAGCAAAAGAAACTAGGAGGGACCGCAGCCAGGACAGGTTACCTGAACAGTCCAGAAGGATATGCTACACCATAAAATGTCATGCCCAACTGGGAGGGGTATCCAGAAGGGGTCAATCTGGGTTTGGGAAGGGGAGTCTGGCACCAGTCAGTGGGTGGTGAGCAATTGCATTGTGCATCACTTGATTTTCCCCTTATTATTCTCATCACTGTTATTATAGTTTACCATTATTGCTGTACTTTTACTTTATTTTCAATTATAAAACTGTTCTTATTGCAATCTAAGGTTTGGCTTTTATTTTTCTTCCCATTCCACCCACTTGAAGTAGGGAGAGAAGGGGGTTGACCGAGAAGCTAAATTTCCAGCTGGGTTTAAACCACAACATGCTTCAGAAATTAATCACTGTGCCATTTAAATGATTCAGTATAATTTGGTTTTGTTCATGCTATAAAAGATCAATAAGACATAAGAAAAGAAAACATAAAAAGATATCCCTTACCAGATAAAGAACTATAATTCTTTAGATAATTTGTAATTTTCTAGTAGTACTCACATTCAGTGACATACTTGTTTACTTTTGATTCATACACTTTTTGTGTACTACAGTGATAGAGTTATACAATAATTGAAATGAATTCATGCTGCATTTTTTCAGCACATATAAAATGAGAGAAGCCTTAAAAATATTGAGGCGTGTAAGGGTTTTTAGGAGTCCTTCTTTTCAGTTGTGTTATTAGGCAACTCAAAGATACGACAAATTTAATTTCCATCACTGCAGACTTTATGAGGTCAGAAAGTCAGACTTTGCATTCTGCACTTTGCAATAACTCTTCCACCTTTAATTGGTACAATCAGATCAAGCTGAACTGGTAAACTGAATGCAAGAAGCGCTGAAGAATACATTTCTCATTTCTGCGCTCTGTTTCTTGATAGCAGTAGGACTTGAAGTGCTGGACTAAAAACAGCAGTACTTAAATATTTTTAACCAAAGGGTATACTATTATCGGAAAAAATATTGTATTCAATCATGATCCCATTGTTTTACTGTTTCTACCAAAATTGAAGCTTGAATTTGCAATGAAAGAAGGGGAAAGAGATTTCCAAACACAAAGATGTTTAAACTAAAACACTAAGCTTTACATTCCATTTTTAAACTCTATCCACTCTTTAATTAAAAAGAAATAATGCTCACCCAGTTAATATTACTGCTGACCATTTAGCATGGCAATGGGTGGGAAAAGGAAACCCAATCTGCAACCAGAAACTACTCACAGCCACAATGAATGGTTAAGTAGTAGAACTCAAGCAACAGAAGGACACCGAAGTAAGCTGCTGACTGATTTCTCTCTCCCTCTGTCTTGCTCTACTCCACTCCCTAACTTTTGTTAAAGTTTGGCCCAAGCTTCAGGTATCTAAACTTAGCTGCTGTACCTCATTCCAACAGAACAAATCAAGCATGAATCACAGCCCTTCCTTCCCCTGAGCATTGCCAGTAGATCTGAGGCTTCTGTTCAGATCCAAGACTTTGTCTTTTCCCTTCTACTGCCAACTAAAATATATTTGGTAATATTTAATTAAGGTTCCTATTCAGATTATATGGTCTGAATGCTAAGAACAAGGCTTTAGGTACCCAACTCCCAGCAGCATGGTTAATGATACAAATATCAAATTGGGAACATAACCCTTCATTTAGATTTAATATAGAGAGTTATTGTGAATTAAATAACTATCAAGTGGTTATTAAACCTTACCTAGAGATTAACAAGCAATATTAATTTCGTAGTGGTTAACCCTATATAATTGTGTCTTTTGTAATTGGTTGGCATTTACTTATTAGTGTTATAGAGAGCTGTCATAGCTTTGAATATTATGCCACTGTCTTATCTTATTACAGATACTTTAATAGCCTTTAGGTATCTATACTGTGAGAAACAGCCACCTTAATTGATTACCGCTTTACATATTTTTGAGAGCTAAAATTCAAAGTTCTACGTAGTGAGCATATTACAGTGTGAAATCAAACAACAAGAGGCATACTGGACCATTGGACCTGTATTTTTTTCCTCATGTGGGAAAATGAGGAAAAGCAAGCAGAAGCTCACATTTAGCAGTGTTAACTACTGAAGCAGGCAATATTGAGCACAATATCTGATGTTTCGAAATTTAGTGTTGTGTACTTGATTATGAAGAGCGCATGTGTAGAGTACTATAAGTATTAGTGCAAGTGCAGTGTCAAATAGACAAGTAGAGCAGGAAACAAGACAATCTGATCCCATATTCTTGAAAGTCTGTGATGTAGTCACTGCTGCCTGAAAAAAGAAGCAGTGCTCAAATAAGGGTCACCAAATTTTCTTCTGGTTGATCACCTCCCATGAGCTCCACCTCACCCAGATCAGCTTGCTACATAGCTGTACCATGTCCATTTTTCTCTTTTCTTTTAGCAGCCTAAGGCTTGACAGTAATTTCTTAATATGTTGTGGTCATTGTTTCACTACACTATCACTCCCATAGAGGATTTGTCTAGATTTGTGTTGGTCATTAGCATTTTAAATTTCTGTAATCAAGATGTGTGATTAAAAATCGCTTTGTTTGAAGTTCCTCCCTCTTTTCTATATTTCTTTTCTTTCTTTCTTTCTTTCTTTCTTTCTTTCTTTCTTTCTTTCTTTCTTTCTTTCTTTCTTTCTTTCTTTCTTTCTTTCTTTCTTTCTTTCTTTCTTTCTTTTCTTTTCTTTCTTTCCTTTCTGTTTTTCACATCTACATCTATGTAACTATGCTGTCCCATACAAAATCAGTATTTTCAGCTTGGCTGACAGCTTGATGGGAATATTGAGGTCTGGCTGCAAAGCCATCAAGGTGCAAGGGAAGGAAAGAAAGCAGACAAGAGCATAAATAACACGTTGCTGTCCCAGACAGCACAGAGATTCATAGAGTCACTCTCCCTGAGTTTAAATCAGAGCATAGGAGACTACTCTGATGTGGGTTTTAGATCCTAATCATGTTTCTGTCCTTCCCATGTACATGCATACATCTATGAAAGAGTGGTTCTTCACAGTACAACCACACTAACAGCTGTCCTGGGGAAGAGCTGGAGCATCACTTGAGTGCAAAAGGACTGTTCCAGACCTATCACTCTCATACTATAGAGATTAATCATACTATACTTATTAATCCTTGGTAAAGACAGCATGATAGTCCAAGGATGCTTCCCCCACATGGTAGAAGTCCAATTGTTCCTTGTAGACACACTATTAGTCTGCTAGTACAGCACTTTCCCCAGGCACTCACCTGGAGCATCTTCATGTCCATAGAGAACTGTTGGTAATTCTTCATGTGTGGAGACACGAGGTTTGACTTCATTTTCTCAGAAGGCTGATTTATTATATTATGATATATATTAGATTAAAATACTATATATACTAAAGAAACAGAGAGAAAAGAATGATCAGAAGGTTACAAAGAATAAGAATAGTATAGAATAGAATAGAATAGAATAGAATAGAATAGAATAGAATAGAATAGAATAGAATAGAATAGAATGCATAACAAAAACTTGTGACTTTCAGAGTTCAATGCAGCTGCATCTGTGATTGGTTCTTAATTAGAAACAACCATCATGCACCAATCACAGATGCACCTGTTGCATTCCACAGTAGCAGATAGTTATTGTTTACATTTCTTTCTTGAGGTCCTCAGCTCCTCGGGATGGGAAAATCCTAGCGGAGGATTTTTCAAAAATATCATGCTGACAGAGAACAAGAGAATGTCTTGTGATATTAGAATAACAATGATTATCAGGCTCACTCTTTCAGGGTTTTTAAACTTTACTTTGCCATGTGGAGTATGATTCCCCTCCTGAGGTTGTCTGGACTAGTCTTCCACATATGCAGTACACTGAAAAGTCTAGAGCTTCAGGTATCAGCAGTACCATGGTCCTTCCAGTTCCTTTTCTGGATGCCCTTGCTGCTTTCAGACTGCAGAAATGTTTAAACCCTCTGACAGGTTTGGGGCTATATGTAGGGATAGCCAGATGAAGTTTTAATGGCCTATGATATGCAAAAGGTGAGATAGGGTGATATAATGGTCCTCCCTGACCTATTTAATAAGTCTCAGGAAAACAAATTTCAGAAATATACCTTCAGGGATATTTTTTCCTCCCTTTTATTACTAATTTGGCAGTACTTCTGTGTTACAGTCAACTGTAGGTATGTCAGACTGATGAAAGACTGCCCCTGGCTCACCCCTAAATGGGCTGATGCAGCCATGTGGCACCAGTCCAAGCAAGAATATTTCCATCCCGTTTCTACTATCTGCTATTAAAAACTGTTTTCCCGTGTAGGTAGTAGGAATGTAAGTGTCTGCAAGCAACTTGTACCAGCCCAATCATTTTGTACAAACTAATGAAATTACATCACTGGGCAATGACAGACCCAGCCCTCACAGAGACCACATTAAACCCTGAAGCAGTTCAACTCCTCTCTCACAACTGTCTCAGACTATGGGTAGTGACAGTTTGGAAGATTTAGAGGGTGAAAAATGCCTCTGCTTTTACTTGGCACTGAAAAAAAATGACACCAATTATATTAAATTAAAAAAGAAAAAAAGAATTTTGTCTAAGAGTTCTATTTTCTCATTTTTAAAGACTTTCCATGCAAGTTAGCTGACTGATTAACGGGCCTCATTAAATTACTGTATTTAGAAAGCTGGAATATGGTCAAGTGTTGGCTTGTTCTCCTACCAGGACCAAGGATATGAAACACATTTGTAATTCTATGAAGATGCTTCCAAAAAAGAAAGTCACATAGAGCACATGTCTGCTTCCTCTGTGAAGTAGCTGGTATGTCTCCAGTGGCTTCAACAGAGCAGGCATGATTTATGCCTGCTGAGGGTCTGGCCCACAGTATCCATTTTTTCTCACTTTTGGCTGCCTTCATACATGCAAAAATATTCAGCCTTTAATCAAAGGATGGTGAAAAGCACTAGGACTACAAATATGAAAATAAACACTTCCAGTAGTCATCCCTGGAGCATACCTAAACACCACACATAGGTAAAATGATGACATCAACTTCCTGCAACTGTTCATGAAAACCAATTTTTGTCTTACCAAACAGTTAAGGGAACACAGCCCAGCAGGGAAGGGTCATACTGGTTGCAACCTTCACCTAGCCTGAGCATAGGTGGAAGTGGCCAAGGACAAGAAATGCTTTTGAAAGAAAACTCTTGCACATGGAAATTTAGTCTCTAATATACTAAAAACCTGTTATCTCTCATTGCACAATGTTCTGATTTTCAACAGATTAGAAATCCTCAGAACTCATCAATAACTTACAGTGTATCTCAGAGGTTGTTGAGAAGTTAACACATAAAATAGACCACCTACGTTGGGAAACTGCCATGTGCCTTTAAAATTTAAAAAAGAAGGACAAAGGAATTGTTTTAACGAGGTTGTTTTCAGTTGTCTTTTGTTTCGATTTTACACAGGAAAAAGGAAAATATTTCTTCAGTTCAAGGCAACTGAATCATATTTCCAATGGGACAGGCACTTTTAGAACAGTAAGTTCTGAGGTATAAATAACCTTCAGTGAATTGAATCATAGTCATTTAGTTTTCACGTGTGTGGAAACACTCAGCTTCCAAAAGCTGTGCTAAAGTTCTGGTTTAGGGAGGTATTACATCTGTGTTTAAATTAAAGGTATTTTGGCACATAACTTCTCAAAACCACTGATTGAACAATATAGTACATTACATACTGATGAGAAACTCAGCTGTATCAATAATGCACATTTATTTCAAGTTTCTGCATACAGTGAGCACCTTTGGTCTATAAATTGCAAAAGACTCAGTTTGGTGAAAATTTAGTCTAATTGCCAAGCACTGTTAAAAAGGGAAGATAGGGAACAGGAGAGAACAACACTTCAGACTTGAGGACATGCATTAATCCTCTCCTCAGAAGGTATTTTGAATGGACAAAGTAGCATTCTTTTTGTTTTTCTGTTTGTTTGTGTCAACTCTGCAGCTAAACAGGCATTATAGGTTCAATTTATTTCTTCAAGATTTCATTAAAGTTATTCTGAGTATCATAGTCAGGAAAATGCAGAATATCACATTTACTACAGTTCAGTTCTACACCTTTTTCTTTGATAGGTGAGGATCTTGAGTACAAGGTAGGATAACTTTTTAAATCTGTGTTACTGTATGGGTGTCCTGGAGTAATGTGCCCAGGAAGATGTGATGACCAAGGCCCCAGTTTCACAGCCTCTTCCACACAATCTACAAATGCACAGATCCTCAAAGGACTCCAGAAAAGGCAGTCTATTAGTTTAGTGTTTTGACATCCCTGACTGATGCCTTTATGTTTCTAGATGTTTGGGGGCAGTTTGGATATGCTCTTGGAAATGCTGTTGGTTTTATGAGCAGAAAGGAATACAATGCTATTATAAAAACCCAAACCCCTCAGATTGTGTCTTTCTGGTTCTCTAGACTAAAATAATTTTGCTGGTTAGTCAGGTTTTGAAGCATTTCACAATGGCCTATTACTCAAAAACAATAGAAGTTAAATCTGCTTTAAATGAAGAAAACCTGACTATTAAGTACTGAACATAATGGGTATTTTAAAACACATACACAAAGAAAAACAGTCTTCAGGTCAAGACTGGCTCTCCATTTGTACCATGAAATACTTTCAACAAAAGAAGTGAAATGAAGCTGACTTCAGAGCCAAAGTCAAGGTAAATCTTTTGGGGTATTAGAAGAGGTGTAAGCAGCACACAAACAGCAGCTTTCAATATCTGCACATTTTAAATTTCAAACACTTTCAGGACTCTGCAGAATACTAACAATATGACAAGAATGAATGTTTCCTCTGAAGATGTGTTTCCTGCATGGGAACACATGCATGGAAATACCTTATATCAAGAACTATGTCCTCATATATGTTTGCACACTAACCGGTGAACCTGTTTCTTCATATGACAACTGTGTTAGTGACAGCAATAAAAATGCAGCATAAGAAACATGGAAAAAAATTGATTCAGCTCCCAAATATTCCTGAAGATGGACGAACCATTTATAGAGAGTAAATTAAATATAGTGCTCCTCATTTATCAGCAATAAATCACAGGAGGGTTTTAATCACTCTAAGTCATATCTTGATGTGCTCAGAACTTAGGCTGGTCTTGCCTCCACTTCCAGTGTTTCACAGAACTGTCAATGGCTCATGGTCCATCATGTTTCTGTGTTCAATGAGCAAAGAGCATGAAAGAAATGGTGATGACCATCATCTTCTAGAAGATAATTATATTAATTCTTATTTTTCTTGCCTTTATTGTTTTTTGTGCAGAGAATGATCTCTAATACATAGTCATCATGCAAATAATAACAAAATATGAAGGATACAATGCACTGATTATCTGAGTCCACCAATAATTGGTGTGCTAGGAAAGAAAAAATGTCTTGCTGAAAAACATAAATTATCCATCCAAGTAAGATGGGTGGCACAGAAAATGGAAGGAGGGAATTGTTATTGTTTAACAGCTCTTCTTTTTCAAGTTCTTCAGCCTTGGAAAAATGCAGTTAATATTGGTTATACTAGCTACAGTGTCAGAAAACTACTGCTGCTGACCCTGATCAGGTGACTTGAAGTGAAAACCATAATTATCCCAGAAAATTAAAGATTATTGTCATCATTTCAAATATTAAATCTATCTCTTTTTTTTTATGTTACCAAGTTTTGGGGTTTTTTACTAAGTTTTAAATTCAGAACCTATATAATAAAACATGCAGGATTTAAAGATTAGTTGGCTAAGGATGTTCTTTATGATGAGTAAAAGGACATACTTTATAAAACTTAATAGGAATTTCAGTTCATCACTTATAAAATTTTCCTCTCATAACTCATATGATTTGGGTTAAAAAGTGAAAAAAGATACACTTAGACATTGTCAGAAGTTATTCAGAGGCCAGCAAAGGAAAAAAATATCAAACTCAAGGAGTATTTTTCTGAAAAATTCCACAATAATAGCAATAAAAATAACTCCTCTGTTGCTATCCCTGTCTTTTTCATTTATTTTTTATAATTTAAGCTTAGTACTGGGGAACTTGTCTTACCCAAAAATCGTGCTCAAAAAAACTGTGAGCCCATTTTCAGTGGGAAAAGGACTTTTTGGAGTGTTTCCAGGTAAAAGCCTTAGATGTAATGTTTAACTTACTGTAAAAATAAGTCTTTCTTTAAAGATATGTATTTAATGATATATTTCATGAATTTTCAAGGGGAAATTAAGAAGCTTATTGTCAGCATGCTTAGTATGAAGACTGCATGTTTACTTCCTATAGATAGAAAGATTTTCTATCTATAGATAGACAGTTTTTACCTCAAAAACTTTATTTTTGTGCCAGAAGACTAAAGATTTTAACTATGAGTATTGGGTAGAAAAATTTAAAGAACTTAAGACATTGTTCATCTGTTGTAAAAATACCAGGTCTCCTTTTTGATCTGAATTGTATTACAGTTTCAGATAAGCTTAAATGGAAGAAATCAGCTGCAGAATGATTACTCTAGCCTAAAAATTACAACACTGGTAGCCATAGAAAGCCCCTCCAAAAAATAAATGTCAAAAAATTCCATTGATACAGTCATCCTCACCTTCAGTTCTTTAAAACCAATAATGTATGATCCTGAGCTCATCTCAGAGCTCAGTTTGATAGCAACAGATCCATGAAAAAGATTATGAAGAACAAGCACAGACAGGTGACAAGTGAGAAAACAGTTTCATTGCAAAGCCTGACATGAACAAGAATGATTGAGCACTTTTCATAGCCTTTTCATCTTTAGATGCTAATTCTGTTTCAACACCTGGAGAAACTGAGACTCATGATTAGATAAGCTGACGAGTTAAAAGAAGCAGCAGAAAAATTAAGGTGAAAAAAAGAATGAATGAGAAGTAGTCAAGACAAAGTTCAGCTTCCTCCCCCAGAATCCTCAACATTTTGGGGACATACCATTGGATTTGAGGAACTCACCCTGGGGAAAGATCTATGGGGAATGGCTGCAAAAGTGCAAATAAGACCCCTTAGAAGTAATAAGAAAATCATGAGTTTGGCACAGCTCTCCTTTACTCTTCTCCTTAGTTACATCCACTGCTTTAGCCTCTCTTTATTTTATCTTTTCTCTCACCTTTTTTCCCTTCCTTTCATCCAAGCCTTTTAATTAGTCTTCATCACCTCACCACATGTTCCCTCCCAATCAACACACCACTGGCATCTGCTGCTGTTGCACTATTCATGTTGCTTATTGCAGCTGAGCCTGCTCTCTGTCTTGTTTTTCTCTATTCCATTCAACAAGTATTTCAGAGCAATTCTGAGATACTTTTTTAAAAGCCTCTAGGTCCTAGCATTATAATAATAATTAATTACATTGAAGCAAGGAGCCAGCAGTCAAGATAAGAAATCTCTACTCCCAGTCTTCTGTTGAAATTATGATGTTTTGCTGCTGCAGTATAAACAGATAGTAGGATTATCTACTTCAGTTCTTCTCGGCTAAGAACCTCTTGGCTGCCTGTGATTGTGCATTTTACTTTGTTTTCAGAAACATTACTGTACATACTCTGACCTGGAATAGCTGATGAAGTTAGATAATTCCACTACCTTAAGTATGTTTAATAGCATGAAACTCAAATCCTCTGTCATGATAAAACAATGCAAAGTGACATAATGTGAGAATCTAAACCATATACTTTAAATGGTTTATTATCCTCCTATCATCCATCACTAACCACAATTAAAAATGACTTCAAGAAATAAAGTGAATAAAATTTTGTGAATATAAAGGGGAAAATTTCTGATTTCTGTTTACAGCCTTCTAAAGATACGTCTAGCTGCATGATTTTAAGTGCTTAGAAATAACTGTTAAACATAGCCAAGATGGTAAAAGATATGTAACCTGTAATTAAAATAAATCAATTAATGTTTTTGTTCCCTTCAGTTTTACCTATAGGCTATGTACTTCCCATGGATCCAGGCCACCCATTGAAGAAATACACCCCAGTGTGGCATCTGGTTGTTCAAAATGCCCCCAGAATAAAACACCTCTCTGTCTCAACAAGTGTGAAGAGGCATAATTATTTGTACTCATGTAACTTACAAATTTTCTACTCAATCTCAAAAAATATACTTTGTTTTTCTTCTGCTTTTCCTCCCCTCACTTTTGATGCTAGATTAAATATGACAGCCCTTATCAGTCAACAAAATGAAACAAACTCATTCAAAAGCCTCAGGGGTAAGGGATTTCTTTAATCACATTCACACATATTATGAGGATTTCAGATAGATGAGGTAATATATTTAAGTATTAGTGGTTGTAACTTAACAACTCATGAAGCAACAAAAAAAAAAAAAAAACAAACCCAAAAACACATAGGTTATGTCTCCTTTGCTAAATAAGTGATAAGTGCAAATCATTGAAATATATTTGTATATCAGGTGTCTTGTTCAAGGAGTCCAAGGTGGAAGGTGGCTCCTGATACGAATGTCTTGCTGAGAATTCATCCAGGCTAGTTTACAAATTAACTCAGCACAAACTGTGTTCATGTCAAATTTCTGCTGCAGAAGGGGAAGATCATCTAATTGTGTGTTGTCAGCACAGGATATGACTGTGAGGTAAAGACAGAATTGTACAGTGGTCAGCAAGGAAAACTTGAGAGTTAAACCTGCCTTCATTTTTGTCGTGGCAAAATATCATCCAGTACCACCGTACCTTAAAATGTAGTAATGAAATCTTGACCAAAGATGCTCCTTTACTCAAAGGAACTTTGGTTTTGTATGAATTGGAAAATTGTTGCTTGCACAATAGGCATCAAAACAGATAGAGAATATGGAAACTGGTTTAGAGCGCAACTGTAGAAAGAAGAAATGTAAGAAGTGCTTGTCTTCAGCCAAACTGCAATACCAAGGGCATTCTGCCCTTCAACCCTGATCAGAATTAAAATAAAAACTTTCCTAAACATTAGCATCTAATATTGGCCTTTCCTCATAGGAGAAATTATGTATTTTTTTCATCATCTTTGTGTCCCTTTTTCTGGACAGTCTTCCTTATGTCCATGTCTCTCTTGCTTTGAGGAGCCCTGAGCTGAACCCAGCACTGTTGCCTCACCAGTGCTGAGGAGAGGAGAATTACCTCCTTCAATTCACTGGAAGTACATTACTACAGCATGAGATCCCATTTGCTGCTTTTGCTGCAAAGACACATTTCTGGCTCCACCAGGACCCCAATATTCTTTTCTGCAAAGCTGCTCTCCAGCTGAGTGTTCTTCACCATATAGGGGTGCATGGGATCATTCTTTCTCAAATGCAGGATCCTGAACTTCATGAAGTTCCTTCATCTTCAATTCCTTCAATCAATCCTTATTTCTTCAACATTTATTGCTACTAGTATACTGGTGTGGTGTCCTGTTACTTCTTCAATTCATGGTAAATAACATGAATTCTTGAAATCTTCTAACTATTCTTCTATGATCAACTATAAAAATTAAGGGACTTGCTTTCTTCTAAATAAATTTGAAATCGTGCATCACTTTATGAAAGCATAATGGCTCAACTGATTAATTCAAAATCATCTTTTTATTGCATCACTGCAATACCCTTCTCGCAATGAAATTCCACCCTGATGGTGATCACATTTTAGTGAAGACTATAGGGAATTAGTTTATCTCCTAAAGCTGGACTGGGATTTGAAAAGCCTGTCTGATTACTTCTGAAAGAAAACATCGTTGTATATAAGAAGTGGAGATGATGAGGCATTGTGTGGAAAGTGTGTCTGCTATTTCCAGCTTTTGTGCTAGAAAATAGTAGAAAGTCGTCACTCAAATAAAAGGTGAATTAAATCTAGGGGTTCTGCAGAATGTCACATGGAACAAGATTTCTGTGCCAAGGACAGAGGAAACCAAGACTGTTTTCAGTAAAGCTTTGTAATTGCCTGAGAATTACCTTCATGAAGAAGAAGAAACAGCAGACAGGTAGATAGGTCTTTTTAGACAGGAAGACAGACATATGTTAAGGTCATTTGTTTTGATGGCCCTACACAAGAGTGCTGCTCAGAACCTACCTGTGAAAATGGAGCATGTGTAAAAGAGGTTGTGCTTATTTTGCTTTTATACTGGATTTGAGTATGAACTGAGTTCTGCAGGGAAAAAATATCATTTAATTGAAAACAATCAAACCATTCAGATGACAATTACCCCCAAAGGTATAGGATCACTCAGTTAAGAAGAAACAGATGCAACAAACAAGACTGTAACAAAATGAATAAATTAAAAGAATAAACAGAAATAAGTTCTATTATCCACTCCTAGATTGTAGTATCATAGATGGTAGAATAACTAGAAGAGGAGGGAGGTTTGTGATGCACTGATAACTGCTTCAGAAGAGAAAGAGGCCAACAACAAATACCCTATATATATATTCATATTCTGAAGAACTAGTCTGCAAGTCTAGATGAGAATCCCAAGAGTCAAAGCTTCAACCAGCAGCTCTAGATTAGTGAAATGAATAAAAGCTTAACGAATAATTTTCTAGGCAACTAATTAGTAAAGCATTAAAAATATTCAAACTCATTTGTCTACTTTATACTAAACAGCATGAAGTGCCATAGGTGGGTATTTTAATTTTATTCTTTCCTTATTTTAGTCCTTACTGTAGGATTTAGAAAAGTCTAAGAATTGAAAAAAGCAACAGAGATTTCATCAGGTGAGCTTATAGAACTTCATATCTGCAATCAGCTGTTTGATACTCCCCAATACGACGGCTACTGAAGTTGACTAATATTCATCCAAGAGGTAGAAAACTCTTGAAAGTGACTCACTTCTCCTGCAAAACCTTCTCACAGGCTTACTTATTTTCACTGTATCATAAACAGACATTTCGTTGATTTGAACACCTTGGAAACATAGATAATTTACTGACTCAGAGTAACACCCTGCAAACATGGCTTTACATGAAGCATTGGTAAGTTTCCTTGCCTTGTCTAGTGCCACATAAAGGTAACTCACCAGTGTCCTTCAAGAACACCAATCTCTGTATTGCATTCCCAGTTCCTGCTTCCCATTTCTGAGGTGGTATTTCCTCTCAGAACACTATTCTACACTTCACCATCTTCCACATCTCTTCTCCAACTTCCTGGTGTAGGTAGCAAGAAACTTTCTTACAAACTAAGACTTCAGTGGTGGGATTAAACCTCAAATCTAAACTGAAATAGTGGCTTTCCACAGCAACTACCATAAGACCAAACTCTTTTTTTTAGCAGCAGAATAGCTCATACCTCTGACTGTTTCAGGTACTTCAGCAGTCACTGAAATATATTTAAGTGGTTGAAAAGCATGGTGAAAATAATCCCCATAGTTCCTGAAAATAGAAGGAATTGTAACTTTTCACTTATCTTTGTGGCAACTGGTTTCCATTGTGAGAGACAAGAAGAAAGTCTGTATTTGACTGCTACCTCCCTCTGTGTCATGTATTGAGAAAACTCTCAGAATCATATCTGGAGGTTTGACAGTATCATCTGTGCGAAATAGGTCAGTATTGCAGTTACAGTTTGAGCACTTGCTTGTTAGGAAGGATTAAACAGTTACCAAGACTCAGCAGGCCATCTAGTTCACTTTTCACAGCTCCACCAGAAAGAATTGCTCTAAGGATCATGGAGAAACACCGGGATGACTTAGGGTGGAGTCCACGTCCTCAAACCTGAACAGTTCAATAGCAGAACCAATGGTGCTATGCTATCAGAGGTGCAGCTTTGCTGTGGGAACATTTGCAGTCTTGGGTGTTAATTCAGGTTAGATGTGCATGCCAAAAAGTCAGATTAACTATGTTGTAAATGTCTACACTCACTAAATTGATTCCTAAGTTGTTTGGTTTAGGGGTTTTCTTACTTATCCACTAATGACACCTTTTTAATGACACATTGACAATTAATTGATTGATTGGATAGCACTGAGACCCTTGGAAACGGCTGCAGCGGAGCCTTTGAAGCTCCCATATACCTTACAATGAAAGTATAGATTGAGCTTGTCACCTTTTGAGGAACAGAGAACAGTCAAGGTACATTGAAAAAGCCATTTTTTAACTAGGAAGCAGAGTCACTTCAAAGTGTGACAGTATTGCTGCAGATGTCTGTAGACTCCTGACATGAACTGTCATTAAATAATTTGTCATTTCCATCTAGTTAGACTACAATATATCACAAAACCCAGCAGCAAGGAAAAACACACGTTGCTATTCACCAAGTACAAGTCAGTGGATGCACCTGGCTTACATAGTTTGATATCCTTAAGGCATTTCAACAAACCAGGGTGGGGAGACAGGATGAGGAGAGTATTACAGCTGCCAGACCACAAGATGAGGCAGAGCTGATACAAGTGTGTGATAGATCCAAGTGTTTATTTGTACATGTACACCATCCAAGCATTCCAAGAGATGTGCTGACATCTTTCAAGATGAGAGCATGCCAGCTGGCCTGGTTTAGGATCTGTGTTAAAAGTAGAACAATCAAAAGGGGTTTCATTCTACTCAGAATTGCAATACCTCCAAATTTGTTCATCTTCCAAATCAGAACAAGTAGATCACTTTAAATGCAATGGAAGGTAAAAAAATTCAGGTATTTGTCTTCCTTATAAATAACCCTGATATGGTGATGGTATAATTTATAAAAGACAAACCTAGCTGAGAACCTAAACAACTTATTTAAACAATTTCTGTCATAAGTGAAAGTTCTGAAGTTCAGGAAACAGGGGTTTGGGGGTTTATTTAATTTTCAACTGTAGAATTGTTGCCAAAAAAAATATAAGCAACTGACATTGCTATAGAGTTTTTTAAATACAAACAGAATTCAGGGCTTTGTTTCATGCAGGATTCAAGACATTGCTTTAGAAACTGATCAAATCTGGTTTCACCTGTCTGAATGCTGATTGATTTATCCAACTGAACTAAATACAATGAGAATTAAGTAATACTTTTCCAGCTACAAACTGAGGCTTAACTACATATTTAGCTAAAACCTTCTGTAAAAACATATGCACATGCTTATTTAAAAGGGAAATTGCTCATTATCTAGAAAAAACATTTTAAGCAAAACAGGTTCATAACTTATAAAATGCGGCATAGTAAAATGAAAATATGAAGTTTTGACTACATTTGATCCTGAATAATCCTTCCCTTCTTCTTTGAAGTTTTCCAATTTTAAGGTAATCTAATTCCCTATTTAACATCTATACAGCCATGTTGTCCCATTTCATATCTGAGAGTTGCAGAGGAATTATATAAACTATGCAATAATCTCTGTCTAGAAAGGTTTTTAGACAAAATGGAATATGCCACTGTATTCATACACCTGTCCAGAAACTGCTGTTTTCCACATTGTAACCAAACAGGTGTGTAAAAAAGCCTCCAAGAAAAGCACTGAAAGTATTTCAAACATCTTCAGCCTTCCCAATTCCATTTCTAAGAAATTAAGGAAGAGAAAACATCTCTCTGAAAGGCTGTTGTGAAATGCAAGCTGACAACATTCTCATTTCTAGAAAGAAGATGGCAACATGAGCAACAAAAAAGGATTTAGAGCTCATTACTTGTTATTATTTTGAGACACATCAAAAAGCCCATTTTGGAATCTAAAGATTGCTATGTAACATTTCAGAAGGATAAACTAACTTTTTATTAGCATATAAAGTAGTCAAGGGTGAAAACACTTCCCTAGGACAATATTCAGAATGAACCAATCAACAAATGAACAATGTACTGTGCAGGTACTGAGCATCTACACGGTACAATACAAACTGAGCTATGAAATCCATACAGCAGGTGTAATTTTTTTGTAAGCAAGTGCTTTCATTAGTTTTGTTTCCAACTTTTTTGATTTTGTGAATGTTCAGTACAGTAAACTATCTAAAGTGGTCAGGATGGATTCTGATCTACCTAAAATTCACACTTGCATCATTGTCTTTTGTCACTTTCAGCTTTCATTTAGACCATGGAAAAGAGATTTGTATCCTTAGAAACACTCACAACAGCAGACTAGTTTAAGTTTACAAGATAAAATTGTAAGAGACAGCATCATCATGGTAATTTCAGGCTTTTATTCATCTAGATGGGCTGAATGGCTCTAGCCGATGCCAACATGCCAAATTTTGTTTCCTGAACTACATCCTTACCATGTGAAATCCTGCCATTAAAAACATCCCTCCACAAAATCTCCATATGAAGTCAGTCAGGCAGGAAAGCAACTGAAAATGATGAATATATACATCTTGCCTGTCCAGCTCTGAGGCACTGGTAGCAGATGTGCCAGCTCAAAAGCTGTTCCCAGAAGACTGGTGGGTTTTTGGCTTGTCCAACCACTCAGGTTTTTCAGCCGACCACTCTACTCTTTTTCATTTCAATACCCACTCCATATGCAGATATTTTATGTGCAATAAGAAAGTGATATTTCTGTGTTAAAAAATAAAACCAAAACAGAAACCCAACCAACAGAGTTGAAGTACATTTTTTTTAATGGATGTTCTAATTATTTAATTATTCTTGTTATTTGGTTTTTACGTATAGTTCCCCAGGTGGGTTAACACAGATAAGAGCAAAGAAAATGCATGCTGGTTTTGTAATTTTTCTGCTTAATGTCTGTTACAGTATAAAACTGGGGCTAGAATAAAAACCTGCATGATTGATTTTAGGCACAAGGTGTTCATATCCAGCAGTAAAAAGCAAACTCTCTGAGGCAAAAATTCTTTACCTTGTAGAAAGTACACCAATATAATGTTACTGAAGTGCCTCAACAAAGTGCATTTCTTCTAGTTAAAGGTATTAGTGAGAATGGCATGTTCTGACAGCATCCAGCTTGGAAGAGCCAAAGAAATATTTTTTAAATATGCTTAATATCAGCAGCACCAACTGTAGAACAATGCTCTGGACACTTGAAAAGATGCTGACCTCCAGTGTCTCAAAGTGATCAAACCAAACTCTGCTTTCTGCACCTAATGTGCAAAATAGCAAGAAACCTTGATGCTTTATGTCAGGGCAAATATCAGAAACAGCAACAGGCAGCAGTCAAACCTAACCAGTTTTGAGGAGAAAATATGACATGACAAAGGTCTACCTGTCCGGTGGTCTTAGCATACCTGTGTATTAAAATGGTGAGGCATATGTTCCCCATTATTTAGGTCTACATTATTGCAAATTTTCATACTTATATTTCTTGCAAAGGTTTTTTAACAGATAGATACTTCTCATATCCACAAAATCAGAATTCTGTTACCTCTCAACAGGTGGTAGGATAGATTGACATCCTGGTCTTGCAAAGCAATGTGTGCACTTAAAAGTTTAATTGGAACATCTAACATTAGCAGTTCCATTGCTATGAAAATGTTATTTATTGTAAAGTGTTTCCATTAATACAGTTGGACTGTTTTTGCTCCTCTACTGAGATTCACAGCAGTGTTACTGAGAATGAAGCAGAGAAAAAGAAATATACCTGCTGCTAATTTGTGAGCTTACAAGCGTCATTAAATTTTCCTGCTTACAGGAGTATTATTCCCTATATTTCCTGGAAATCAAATGACAGAAAAACAAACTTGGAATGAGCCCAAACCCCAAAATCAAATCCAAACCTACACCAAACATCTCTAAAATGTGAAGTTATTTATAGCGAGGGTGGTGGTTTGGGTACATCTCTAACCAAAACCTCAGACTGAACTTTGGTTTTGATTCAAAGTGTTAAAACTATCCTTCTGATTCTCTCTAAATTGTTTGGCTCATTGCTTGTCTGAGGTACAAATTACTCAAGCAGGAATTCTCTGGCAATTTGTCCGCAGAATAGTGATTAATTCCTGTCTGCAACGACATAACATTAGAGCTGATACTATAAAGTTTGCATTCATAGATAAAGTGTTTGCAGTTGGAGGTGGCCCACACTGGGAATTCCTTAGGAGGCCCTTAAAACCACAAGCTACTTTTTCCTTTCCAGGGCCCGTCCTTATTATTCCTTTTTTTTTTTTCATCTCAGACTGCAGTTTGAAACTTGATCGTGTTTCACAAGATGGGGGCTGGCGTGGAGTAAGAGGAAAAGGAAAAGAGGAAATTTTATGCCAACAGAAGAAACACGACAGTAACACTCCAGAAGTATGCTCTATTGTAACTAATAATGTGAAGTTACATGTAGGTACAATTTGCAGGCAACACTGGGCACAGTAGAAGCTCATCACTTTGCTGTCCTCTGTGTTTGCTCATTAAGAAGATTGTTTCAGACTGCCTTTCCTGATTCCCAGTATTCACCCTCCCTTGGGTTTGCAGCATTCTTTCCTTTAACTGCCTTATTGTCTCTATAAACCATGGGCAAAACTCCCAAAGGCAAAATAATGCAGCACACTCCTTCTCCCTCTCTGTTTCCCATCCCTCTCCCTTGTCACCTTCACATGCCATTTTTTCTTTAATCATGGCTCTGGGATCAGGGTTGACAGGATACCATTCACCTTCTTGACTCTCTGTGCACGCCCCAGCCAGGTCCCAATATCTTGAGATAGAAACCAGGACATCTATATTAGAAGCAAACAAAAGCCTGATTTCTGAACAATATTATCAAGCTTCAGAGAAGACCTTAGAGATTTCCTGTGCCACAGTTTCAACACAGGCAATATTCCCCCTGCATATGCATTGCCTAGCAGTATGGTCTGATCCTCTCTACAGTCTTTTGACATTATTGCCATGCTGCTAAGAAATGTTGAGCTGTGAAGTGAGAGCTAGTAGGAAATTAAGTCCTCTTCATTTTTCTTACTTTCTCTTGCCTCTCACTTCCCTGCTCTTCTTTCTTTTCCATGACAGAAAACTTGAAGAATTCTTTCCCTCATCTCTAATTGGCAGTAGATTCACTATCAGGAATTCTTACACAAAAACCAGAGAGAAATTTTGAAAACCCCTTTTCTATTGGAAATCTGGATTAGAAGATAACTGCTGGCAACACTGTCCACCTGCTGTTCTTAAACACTCTTCTATGAAGAGCTGAAGCAGTAATTATGCCCTTATGCTGTTGGTACTGAACAAATAACCAAGAATTTTACTGAAGAAATGAAAGAACAGAAATAGAGAAAATAGTTTGAAAGGAAAAGAGAAATTCAAGAGTCTCTGTGATATCTTAATGGAAAGCATATCATAGAGCTGGGAACATAGTATGAGCAATCTGTACCTGTGCTACTTTTATGGTAAACCCACATGGAAGGTGTAGGAGGCTGTTTCCATTATAGCCCCTCAACAGTTAGATTACTATTTTCATGGGCAGTGTTAAGTTTCCCATGAGACAGTGCACATATGCTACAGGTGAAATTTGCCTACCACTGTTTGAAATTTAGGACAAAATCCTGGTAATGGGAGATAGTGTTCATTCCCAACAGAGTAAATACTGAACTTATAGAACAGCCTTGCAAGAAGACATGCTGTTGGGACCATTCAGAGTAAAAGTAGTATCTTGCTGAGACCTACTGAGCTGTTTTGTGAAAGCTGGTTGCACACCTTGTTGTGATGTGCAACACAGCTCATAAAACTTTTGAACCATGCTGTATAGTGTGATCTCACTGCAGTTTGTTCAGCTTCATTGAAGAGGTAATTAAAAACAACTTGGAAAGACTGTACTTTTAATCCAGCAGGTGGATTGAAGACCTGACTAAATTTACACTGGATAATGCACATTTTGTGAATCTTTCACTAAAAAAAAAAAAAAAAAAAAAAAAAAAAAAAAAAAAAAAAAAAACCCACAAAAAAGAAAAAAATTACAAACCAAACAAGCCAACCCTTCCTCTCTCCCCTCCCACCCCAAACAAAACAAAACACTAAACAACTCCAAAACCAAACAAAAAAAGAAAACAGCCTGGGGAGAAAAGCAGACCCCAAAATGCATCATGAAACGCTGTTGCAGTTGACTGTGTCTGTGGGCTTTAGTCCTCTCTACTCTCAATTATAGTCACACAGCCTCTGGTAGACAGTAGGTTTGTTTTGTTTATTTCTCAGTTTGCACTGTGTTCCTTTTAGGAGAAGAATTCAGGCTAGCTCTCCCAGAAAAATGGCTTGGGCTGAAAGGAAAGAGCACATGCCCTGGGAAAAGCTGAGTACGTAGCCATACAAGCCAGATGTGGTAGAAAGAATGTGTTGGTGGCCAGAGGAAGCTGTGGCGTCACCAAAACTCTGAAGGTTACAAAAAGCAACTATGAAACCTAACTTTTAGACCACAATGGAAGTGGAAAAGGTTTGTATAAACAATATTTTTAAAAAGAAGAGTATTTTGTCTCCCTGATATTTTATGTTTTTCTTTCAAAAACTGAATGACCCACTCAGTCCTAAAAGGCTTATTTATTAAAAATAAAGCCTTGATGATGAAGATGATGATTATGGTGATGATAGTATTAGTAGTATTAGTAGTAGTAGTAGTAGCAGTAATAGTAATAACAACAATAATAACAATAATAACAATAATTAATAATTATTTTTTAACACACTAATGGATGATCTCCGCCTATTTTTATCAAACCTCTGTTCAATTTAGTTCCTGTACTATATAGAGGATTGTGATCTTACTCATTAACAGCTCTTGCAAGAATTTTTGACGACCAGAGACCAGCATTTTCTCTTGCTGGAGCTGTACCTTAACAGTTAAAGTTCTAGAGAAAACACAGTCAAGCAGCGGCAAAGGAATTTCATTATTTGGGGAGAGCTGAAGTCCTTCACAGAATAGAGCATAAATCCTGCAAGTATCTCAAGCAGTGAGTATCGCTTCACACTACAAAGGACTAGACAAACCAAGAAAAGACCTATAGTCTCATTTATATTTGCAAAAAAGAGTTCCATTGAAAAAAATAGTAGAAAGATTACTATCTATTCAGAGCTAGCCTTGAATCATGTATTTGAAGCTTTTAATTTCAAGTACTGCCTGATTTTTCATTTAACTCTTATAGAGAGGACCAAGATGACAACATTAACACATGAGTTTATGGGAAGCTATATGACACATATGAGTGAGATTCTGCCAAACAGAGCATATTATTAGAAGAAAATGTATGGCAGTAACAGATGTAGGTGAAATGTTAAAGAATGCAATATAGAGGGACCAGGTCTAAAGTAACTACAGGAATAACTACAGTTAACCAATATAAGACAGTCATCTGTCTGAGGCCAAAGTTTATGGAAGGCCAACAGTCTTTTGGCACTCAATAGTCTAAATAACTGCAACATATTTCTAGAAAGAAAGGCTTTAGGAACTCCACATTACAGGAAAAATACTAACCAGATACAGGTTCACGTGTTATTGCAAACAGCAAAAATCTATACCATAACCAGCACATAAAAAGAAATACAAAATTTATAACATTTTGCAAGTATCAGCAAAGAGAACAAAGATAATGAAAACATCACTTGCTAAAAATTTTGGGGGAAATATGGATACTGTAAAAGAACTCATAATTTGAAATATGACTCTCCATGAAGATTCTGTGCATTAGTTTTCATCTGGATATGAATATTTAATGAATAGTACAGAAAAAGTTTTATTATAAAAGAAGAAAAACTACATGCATTAAAGAACAGAATGTGAGAACAAGAAAAACTAACTACATTTTTAGAGGCTGATGTCAGTTACCAAACTTGCAGTTAGACACAAGGGACAGAGCATGCAGAGCCCATACAGAGAATGCAGTAGTGTACAAACTAAAAAAAAAAACCAGAGGAAAATAATTATTTTAAATCGAGCACTCTACCATGAGAAAGATCTATTTATCCCTTTTATGAATGAGAACAATTGCAAACTGTAATATTGTCACTGTCAGGATAGGTTAAAACTCAGACACATAGGCATACAATGCAATTTCTTCCATTTTACCTATCCAAAGACCCTGAAAGAAGATAATAAGCTGCTTCACATCTGCCTTTTTGTTCAAACAGATTACAGGCAGTTAAAAAAAAGAACGGGACAGATTGAAGAAAGAGAGATTCAGGAAACAATGACCAGAACAAGGGGCATTTATTCTTAACAGCTGCAGTGTTTGTTTAGAAGAAAACGTGTGGATGTCCAGGTGCAAGACACCTCAGGGTTTAATCAGGCATTCTTATGAAAGTCAGCTATAAGGTACTCTGTGAATTTATGTAATTGTGTTTTTGTTGTTGATTGCAGAATTGGGGAGTTAATTTTTTTCTGGGCTATGACATATTATAACATAGACTGTCTCTCCGTGGCAGAAAACTTAGGCACCAGGGGTGTCACTGTCATTCAGAGTTAGTCAGTCACTCTTTTTGGAGACTAAAGCCACTGTTTGACAGGAACCACAAACTGTAATCCCTGGACTGTGAAGGGGAGGCAGGGCACTCTCATTCAGTTTACATATGTATCTGAGACAAAAGGACTCATGCCTTGGTACAAAACTGATTATGGCCAGCATTAGTAAAAGACTTCTCCCATGGTTAAACTGTTCCATTACTTTGTGCCTTGCAAGAAATTTATGTTGTTCATAGAGACACTTAGAAATTCTTATGGGCAATAGATAGGCCTAGGCTGTTCATAGGTTTGTTCCTCTTCTGTAATTAGTATATGATAGTTATAAATATTCTGTAAAGATTTCTGAAATAACTTTGTTGTACCAGAGGTTTAAACAGGTTGAACTTGAAGAATTAACACTTTGGGTGGCCAGATTTTTTCATCGCCATTCAGGGGTTGCTTTTTCACAGAATCTTTTGGGCAGAAACTATACGCCAATTTTCAACTGCCAAAAAGACATTAGGAAAATCACAAATAATTCAAAAATGCGCCATTATTTGTCTAAGTATGCAGATAAATATTTTAATCCTGTAAAATATAGATAAAACATAAACATTGAGCTTTCTATGTTTCCATTTTCTGGTAAATAAAATATTTTAATACTTCATAATTGTGTCCAGTCACCCACAAAAAAGTAAAACACCATCTCTGCTTTTAATAATAGTTAGCTGAAAATGAAACAAAGGGTTAATTAATCAGTTATGTATGATTGCTCTCTCATTTTTAGATATTCATACTGCATTCCTAGCACAATTACTATATACTGCAGAATAAAACCCCACTGACAGCACCTGGTGTCATTGTCTTCTTTGCTTCACTTCAAGTATAATCATCCTGGTGTGGGTTATTCATTACAACATAAAAACTTATAATTTTCACTATTTTTCTTCTTTTTCTGTCAGTGGACCCAGAAAGACACATTAACTGAAATTCAAATTTGTTGGAAATATTATTAATATTGTTTAGAATTTAACAAAACTATGTTAAATATATATTCTTGAATCCCTTCTAAAAACACAGATCTTCCTCAGAGAGTCGGGATGATAAAGTTTTTGATTAAAGAGAGCAGTTGCACTATAACTTCAAGTAAAAAGAGGAACAGAATATGTAGCACAGCAGAATTTTTTAATACTAATATATATAAATATATTGTTGCATTAACATAAACAGTACCAGCAATGGTTCTAACAATTTCAATAAGAGCATTTTTTTCCTAGGAGGTATGCTGGCTAGAGTTTAAGGAGGTACAATAGTTATGCAAACGTGTTTGATCCAGAGGTCATTGAAGGAAAGAACATGAATGATATATGTTGGAAGAAACCTGTGGATATAATCTGCATTGTTCAAGCAGATCCAACTGCTCTGGTCAAGCAGAACCACCTGGAACAGGTGGGCCATCTCCAAGGATGGAGATTCTCTGGGCAATCTGCTGTAGTTCTTGGTCACCCTCCCAGTAAAGTACTTCCTGAAGTTCACAGGAAACTTCATGTATTTCAGTGTGTGCCCATTTCCTCTGGTCCTGTCACTTTAAAGAACCTTTTTCTCTCTTCTTTGCATTTTTCCTTTAAGTATTTATATACATTAATAATTTTCCTCAAGAGCCTCTTTTTCCAGCCTGAGTTGTCTCCTTTCTCAAAGGAGAAATGCTGCATTTCCTTCATGGTCTTGGTGGCTCTTTGCTGGACAATCTTCAGTATGTCCATATCTCTCTTGGACTGAGGAGCTCAAAACTCAACCAGAACTCCAGGGGTGGCCTCGCTGTTGCTGAGGAGAAATGAATGATAGAACCACTACATTTGAAAAAGACCTCCAAGTCCAGCCATCAGCTTGGCACCACCATGTTCAGCACTAAACCATAACTCCAAGTGCCATATCCACACACATTTTGAACACTTCCAGGCATGGCAATCCTACCACTTCCCTGGGTGGTCTGTTTTAAGCCTGATCATTCTTCCAGTAAAAAAAAAATATTTATAATTTCCATTCTAAACCTCCTCTGGCACAACTTGAGGCCATTTGTTCTCGTCCTATCACTTTTTACTTGGGAGCAGTAACAAAACCTTTGCCTTACCACATTCACCTTTCAAGTAGTTGTAGAGAGAGATAAGGTGTCCTCTGAGCCTCCTTTTCTTCAGTCCATACTACCCCATTTCCCTTGGCTGTTCCTTACAATACTTGTACCCCAGACCCTTCACCAGCTCCTTTGTCCTCCTCTGAACGTGCTCCAGCACCCAAAGTTTTTCTTGTAGTAAGAGGCCCAAAACTGAGCACAGGATTTAAGGTAAGGTTTCAGCAGTGCCTGGGATGGGGGAGGAGCGTACAGTGAAGGGCCACCTCCCTTGACCTGCTGGCAGTACTTCAATGCAACACAGGATCCCATCTGCTCCGTTGGCTGTCTTTGCTGCAAGGACACAATTGGCTTATGTTCAATTTGGGATCTACAGGATCCCTGAGTCCTTTTTGCCTAGCTGCCCTCCAGCTGAGTGGCCCTCAACATACAGTGAAGTATCAGCTTGTTTATCCCCAGGGGCAAGACCTGCACTTCTCCTTGCTCAACCTCACCAAGTTGTTGTGGCCCATTTCTCTGGGCTGTTAATTTCTCTCTGGTTGGCAACAGGATCAACTGGTGTATCAGCCACTCCTTCCAGTTATGTGCCAGCAGCAAATTTGCTGAGGAAAATTCTGCCTCATCAGCCAGATTATTAATGATGAGGTTTAACAGAACTTGACCCAGTAATGACATAATATTTTACTGCCATTATTGACTTCCAACTAGACTCGGTTTCACTCTCTGGGTCTAGGCATTCAGTCAGTTTTCAACCCACATCACTGAAGGTGCATCCAACATTAACAGGGATCTTACATGTGACAGTGTGAAAGGCCTTACTGAAGGCCTGTAGGCAATATCCTCTTCTCTCATGTCATCTGTTAAACCAGTCATTTATTGCAGAAGCTTATAAAGTTGGTCAGCCATCACTTCCCTATGATGAAGCCATGTTCCTGATAATTGTCTCATCCTTTTCTCATCCTTTATTTGCTTAAAAATGGTTTACAGGATTAGGTGCTCCACCACCTTCGGAAGGATCAAGGATCAGGGTGAGGCTGACTGACTTATCAGAAAAAAAAGTAGATCCACAATGCTTAGATTATGTATGCAGATTGATTTGTTGGTTTCAAACGGTTTAAATGTATTATGGCTCAAGCAAATTTTGGCCAAAAACTACATAGGCATCCCAAACACAAACTCATTAACAAATGAGCAGGAAAATAAATCACTTTGGGTCATTCCACTTCTTTGCTGCACCGGAGTTCACCATAGGAGGATCCATAAATAAGAAGATTCATTATATTCACTGCAGTACAGCTTAGCCTTTCAAAATTCCATCTTATACAAAACTTTTCTCTCTCCTCCCACTCTGTACTTTCAGTTCACGACCATGACATTTAAAAGGAAGGAGAAAAAATAAGCCCTATATCTACAGTGCTTCAAGTCCACTCTAAACTAAACTTGGACTTCAAAGTTAAGCACTGTGTCACACATATTGGTATTTGCCCATGCCTGGTTTTCTCCTCAATGTAGAAATGCTAATTTATCCATTGAGGTAGTGTCATGTGCCAGAGGTGGCTGGGAAGGAGTCAGATAATTAACTAAGATCGTGCTGAAAATGTAGACATTTTCTCCTTTCTTTTCCCCTTAAATAGATTTCTTTTTTTGTCTTCTCAGAGCCATTATTAACTTTTCCTTAACTGTTATAAATTGTGGGGAGTGGACAACCTAAAATTAATGCATAGAAATGCAAGGAGAAGTGAGAAATATGCTCTATAAGGAATTCCTTTTAAAAAGTTTTCATGTTCCATAATGTAATGTTATAACTATGTAAGTGCAATCCCAATTAAAACCTTGTGTTTTGTTAAAAATAAATCTTGCTTAAGACATCCATTACTCATTTCCAGACTAAGGAGCTAACTTTCAACATGTAAGGGAATAAGGCCCTTCAATTAGACTATGTAGTAACTGACAATAACATGGTCTCTTTGATATTTATCTTGCAGTTTTTATAGCTAATTTATTGCTATTTCCTGCTTATTCAGGTCTCTGACCCAAATCCAAGTAAGAAAAGAATAGATAATGGCTGCATACCTTTAATGAAGTACCTTTTTTAGTACAAGTTTTTTGCTTGTTCCACACATAGCCACCATATTTTTTGTTTTCCCTGTCTGACCTTATTTGGTTGTTCCACTGGGCTTTCTTGCAGGCTTGAGCTTCTTTCCACTCTGGAAGTTTAAAAAGGCACCTTATGTCAAGCATCAAAGCCCATTTGGAGAGACAAACGAGAAGCTCCCAGATAGCACACAGTAGCACTTATGCCAGTTCCTTGTCTGAAGGGTGGAGAAAGCACCTGGTCTTCATTAGGAACGCTGTACTGGTTAAGGAATTGCAGGTTTAAAAGTATATAGCTAAAATCTGACAAAAGATCTTTCATAGCAACATTAGATCTGCCTCAGGTATGTTTTATCCTGCCTTGAAAACCTCAGCAAGCAGTGTCCTGTAATTGTGAAACCAGAGTTATCGTTTACTGGGAAGAATTCTTTAACGAATTATACGTAATTTCTCTGAAATTACCTTAATTGATGATAAAAGCATGGCTAAACTCTGGTCTCTATCACCTTCCCTTTTATCTTTTGCAAATATGATTCCCTACTATCAGACTGGCACAACCAGTCATAATGAACAGCTGCAGCTAGCTCTCCATCTAATGAATTTGGAACTGGACGTGTTTCATAGATTTCATGTTTCTGAATTGCTGCAAAATTATTTAGTTCACTCCCTGTCATCACAAATTTTTCCCTCCCACTCAAGGCATGGGGTTTTGGATATAAGATATTGTTTTAGTCTTTTATACAGAGCAGAAACAGTAGAGGAGATTGGTTCTGTTTGAATTTCTCCAAATATGCTGAGAATTTGGACAAGACCTTGAGTTTTATCTCAATTTAACACCTCAGGGAGGCAAAATTGCTTAAAGATCTTGTTTAACTAACTTTTTGCTGGGTAAGATGTAGGTTTGTAAGCATATATAAATTTTCATTTTTTTTATTATTCGTATTGTCACTTCAGAAAAGATGTCCATTTATTCATGCTAGGAAGATAAAATGTTCAGAAGCAGACTTTAATATGAAAAGGGAAATACCAGCTATGTCACTATATGGCTGTACTGAAAAAAATTATTCATGAGAAACAAATTTTTCAAGATAAACAAAACTAATTTCTGTGTTACCGGTTTTATGGGCATGATAGATTTCTTTCTGAAGTAAGGATATAATAACTTTTTTCATTCTACTCTCTTCTTCTTATCTCTGTGTCATTTAGAAGGCAATATTAAACCCATTTTCTTACAATATAACTAATTAATATAAATCTAAGTCCCTAGTAGCACCCATCCAAAGACCAGCAATGGTGAAATTGACCTTTAAGGAATTGATACACAGTAGCAGCTTTCTTCCTTTAGGCCGATTTGTTCTGTAGTGAAGAGAAAACTAATGTATCCAAGAACATTTTTTTTTTTTCACTTTCCTTCTTTCTAGCCTTTTTTTGGGGGGGTGGGATGTTTTGGTTGTGGTTTGATTGGTTTGTTTATTTGTTTGTTTTTCCTTTGGTTTTTGTTGGTTTTTTTTTAATTTGCTTTGGTGTTTTTTGTTGGGTTTTTTGTTGTTGTTGTCGTTTTTTACTGTTGTTTTTATTTTGTGTTGTAGCTTTTTGGAGGTTTTTTGGTGCTTTTTGGGTTTTTGGTTTTTTGGTTTTTTAAGCAGGTTTTGGGAAATAAAAACTGGATCTTGATGAGTAGACCTTCAGACATTACTGAGATAATGAATTCTGATACATTCAGGCATTTCCTTACCATCTAGTATATCAATTTTGGCTCAATCTTTTCACCAGGAATTTGTCTTTTCAGAAAGTTCTATTAGAAACTTCAAGGAATACAGTCACAAAGGAGTTAAACCACAGAAAAGCAGCTAGGACTAAAATGGATGTTTTTATTCAAAATTTATTTTGAAATTTTAAAGTTTAATTTAAAGTTTAAAAGAAAACTTAGACTGCCCTTTGGAAAGTATACTGAACTCCCTCTAAACAATTTTATTTATAGGGTTTCCTTTTTCCAGCATGAGACGCAACCAGTGGGCCATAAATCAGTTTTGAATTTCTTTAACGAAAACATTCCTTTCCCATTTAATGCTTCCCATGCAGGATCATATTCTCTTCTGTGTAACAAGAATGTGTGAATGCTTAACTCAAACACACAGACTCCTAAACTACTATTATCAAAATCTACCTGCTCCCTAAATATTTTCAGCAGTTTGTTACCAATATTTTGTTACCAAACATATTTTTAAATGTAACCTCATTGTGCAATGACTGTCCAGCTTTAAAGCAAATAATATTTTGTACGTCTCAGTACACTTGTATGACAAACTTCATATATGCACGTCATTAAGAAAATATTTCCCTCACCTTTTTGAATTACATTTTCAGCTTCTTTAGAGAAATAATAAGAATTTCATTATGCTGCAACAGAGCTGCAAAGCTTGTAGTGCGCTAATCTGCAGCATTTGGATAGTCTTTACTTTCAGAGTGTACATGAGTCTTATTTCTTTGAGCAGGTGGTAGAAGAGAGGCACTGAAAAGGGATCCAGTTGCATATACAAAACATCTTTCATCAAGAGGCCTTTGTTAACCAGTTAGACTTTGTTGGATGTAGTTCAGGCTCAGTGACCCCTTTCCTACTACATATTGAACCTTTCAGCTGAGAAACCTCTCATTCAAGGTTGTTATTAGAGACAGTATGGTGTACAGAGGAAAGTCCCAGTGGGACAGGAGTGTTGTAAAGAGTTCATTACATCACTATTGTTCTGGGCATAGCTATCATATAGCAATTTTTCCTCCTTTCTTGGAAAATTTCACTCTGGATTCTTGCATGTTAAGATCCACTAATAGGCAAGACATTAGCACCTTTTCCACTGGCCTGCAGTTGTGGATGGACCAGCTGTTGCACAAGTCCACTTGCTTCCTTCTCAGAAATTTTCTGTTCTAGAGCCAAATCCTAAGAACAATTTCCTACTAGCCCAGCCTACCAAACCAAAAGCCCCAAATACTACATATTCTGATTTATTTCCTGGCAACACATTTCAGCCCCTCTGTACATAACTCAAACACCACCTCATGCCTTTCCCCCCAGCCAAGAATACCCTAGAAGAATGATCAAGAATTGCACAGCAATCTTTAGCAAGTTTGTGTTGAAGCAATGGATCAATTCCCTTTTTTTAAACATATATGGCTTTTTCTCCTCAGTACATCTGCAGCATCTCCTCTGATCATTCCAGCTGCTTCTAACTCTGGTATTCATGGCCATTTAAATTTCTTTTCCTTTAGTGAAAAAGTAATTAAATAATTTTAGTTTTCTCCTTATACTGCAATTATTTTAAATGGCTGATAACTAATATGCCTTTTAAATCATCAGAAATAATTTTCACCCAAAAATGAGACTAGAGAACAAATATCTGTTAACTACAAATACATGTAAAATCTGAGTGGAAGAGAACTCAAGTTTAGGGTCTGAGTCAGGGGAATGGCTGGTAACTCAGATGCCTGCTTCAAGAGATCATAGCTGCCCTATCAGGCTGGCACAAATCCCGGTCCAGACCAGTGCTTCTGCCTGCTCCTTCCCATGCAGTAGGGTACTGGAGATTCAAAAGGAGTTTGAATAAAGGCTAAATGCTGGCTGACAACTGAGGTTATGACAATGTGGACATGGAAGTTGAAAAGACTGAAATTCACTGAAAATTGATCATTAATTTTTTTTCACTTGCATACCTTAATTACTTTTCTTTATAATTCACACTCCATTCTTACCAACATTCTTTAATGATCCTAATTTAATCCCATATTCTTTAAAAATGCCATGATGTTGCAGTTTATAGTAAACTTGAACAAAAACATATTTAAGTGACATCAGAAGAGTTAATTTCATCTACAGTACATTCCTGAGTGAATTCACTATTAAGTGTGTATTTTATGTCATGAAAATGAAAAATAAAAGTGGTAAAAACAGGCTAGTAAGACAGTAGTAAAAGATTTTTAGGGTTTTTAGAGGAAAGAAAAAAATCCCCATAATATTTATGTCTAAATAAATTCTGGACACTGAAATATACTTCTGTGTAACATTTGCAAATAATAAAGTTATCTTTTTTATAAAGTAGGTGTGAAATTGTTGGAGGTTTTATTGATTTACATAGTGTGGAAGTGACTGCATTGATTAAATGGACCTTAAAATTTTCAGTCTAAAAATTTATCTAAAACAGAGAGCCTTGTGACCAATTCTGAGCATTAACTGGTGAAATATTGCAGTACTAAAGGGAACAGGCACTCATGAACTCATAATACAGCTTTTTTCTCCAGGCTTCACCTTTAAAATAATTAAATTTTTTTGCCAGTCAGCTGTCATTTGTCAGCACTGCTATCATTTAATTCTACACAGCATTCTGTTCCCATTTGTTGTAAAATTATACCAGTTCCTTCTTAATTAAAGATTCTAATTTGTTGTTCCTAAGATAGCTATTGGTTTGAAAGATCATAACAGTTTTGGAGAACCCTTGAAGTGTTCTCAGTCCTTTTAACCATTCATTTGAAGCAAAGGAACTTCTGCCTTCCTAGCAAGCAACAGAAATTTAATCATCTTCATTCAGTTGCTGTTTGCTGCTAATTGAGTGGCATTATTCCCCAGTTTTTTATTTGAATGAGCCATAGAGGTACAGTATATGTTCATGTATCCCAGCAACTGCAACAACCCACTTATGCTGATACAGGAATTCATCTGCTCCAAAAAAGGCATGGGAATGAATCTGAATGTTTGTCAAAGATCCAGCTAACCAACAAGAAAAAAAAAAAAAAAAAAAAAAAAAAAAAAAAAAAAAAAAGATTCAGACTGTAAATCCTCCCAGTCAGGCAGACCCAACTGTCCACCCTTTCTCTTACTTTCTCCATACAGTAGTAACTCATTTTTGTCAACATTAAGATATAGATTAACACCTAGGGCAAAAAAACCCTAGTGCCACTTAAACCTCAAAAATATCAAGTAGTAAATTGCTGTGCTACTGTCATCTTAGTGCTCCTTCCTCAAGTTGCAGAGTTTTGATACAGAAGATAGCAGGGACAATGTTTCTATTCAAAGAGAATGCCTGTTTCCAATAGTCCCTGTCACACTAAGGCAGACTTGTATAACAGTAAAAAATGGAAATCGATTTTGTCTTGCTTGAATTATAATGTCATAACAATTCCTTTCAAAAAGCAAGCATTTACACAGAAGTCTTCAAGCTGTTCACTAGATCTTACTCTAAAGCAGACACATGAAGAGCTTATACATGAATATATATATTCAAGCATATGTATTTTTATTTTGTGTGCAGTTACATATTTTTAAAATCTCAATCCACATACAAAGACATCAATGCATAGATGGGGATCTCTGAAGCTAGGAGTATGATACTGTTGCTTTGGAGCAAAAAGGAAGTTAAGATAGCATCCACACCACTCCCCCCAGCCATCTTACACTCCCTGACACACTCACTTCACTCCTCCATGATTCCAATACCAGCTTGATAACCATCATTGAGATTAGCTGAGCTTGTGTTGATGTTTTGGCAAGTATTCTCATACTCTAGCTGAGTCAGGAAGATTTTCCAGGTAGCTTTCACACAAAAACAACTATGGAGAGAAGTTGAGCCAGGGCAGTATTTTTCTCTAACACTACAAGAGTTCATGTCAGGGTTTATCTCCTGTCTCTTCCACAGACTCTGGGTAATGTGTGCCAGTTCAAAATTCTCAGTATCCTGACAAGTTCCAACTAAGGAACTCAGGATGAAAACCTCTCTAGAATTTGTCAGCCACAGAGGAAATCAAGCCAAGCAGCCTGCCTTTTGCATGGCTTCTGGCTTGCCTTTGTGGTGCTTGAAGCAAGGAAACAGGATCTGCAGGCTAGTCACAGTAAGATATATTTAGCCACTGTCTACAGACTTTACATGTTGCCATTTGGCATTTGTTCTTGACACAAGCCAAGTGCGAAGTATAAGAGAAACCACATGCCAAGCTGTTATGCACCTCCAGCAAGACAATAGTCTAATTGCACTGTGGTCTGTCTTAAAGACTTTAATGCTATGTGGTAGAAATATTTTCTTCAGAGTGTGGTTTGGAGCAAGGCAGAGGATAGACTGGAAAGCTGTACAGTGTGAAAGACAATTAAATAGCAAGACATGATAAATCATGCATTGTTATAGTAGTTATTGCACCTTATGTGTTACCAGCCTAAAATATGACTTCTAAGAAGTGTCCTGGTTCTGTATGTTTCTTTGATTTGATTTACAACATGTAGCATAAAATGTGTGTGATGCCTTTGCTTTGAATATTTCTCAAAATATTACCCTCTGCCTGCTGAAGTGAGCAGAGTGTAGCAGACATTTATAATCAATCTCGTTTCTCCCACAGACACAATTTCTAGTTGAGCTGAAAGGCTTTAGCTCCTCTCCACTCCTCTTCACCTACAGCACCCCAAGCTTGGAGGTGTTCTATGTTATTCACTGCATTTGAGTAGTGACTCTCACTCTTCCAGAAGTCAAAACCACAGCTGATGTGTCTCTGTCCTGCTAGGTAAATTGGGTTTTGTCTCCCTTTTCTGCCTCAGCTTTCCCAAGTGAAAAATGGCACTTGGCATGTTGCTTCAAGGTCCATAAGTTTAAGTTAATATATATCACTCCAGTAACTGGCCTTAGACATACATCTGCAGCTGCTTTGGACCTCACTGTCTCCCAGCTGCTTCTTGCATTCTCATACACACAAAAACAACTCTGTCTGTTAGCTGGTTCTGACTGGTGGAAGTTACTATTACCCAGCTCAGACCCTGGGTCTCTGAAGTAGCTGACTTGATCCTATTGTCAGTCCAACAGACTGTCTATTCTCAACCGTACCCAGTGCAGGCCACCCCAATCCGTGGCTCCCAAACATCTTACCCTATTTACCACTAATATCTCCAGTAGCTGGCACCTTGTGCACATGTCTGTGACCCATGTGACCCTGTGACCCATAAGTGGCACTGAGCCACCACACAAAAATTCAACCACAAAACAGAAATGGTGGTCAGTGAGTAGGACAGACAGTGCTGAACACACCCTGCTCATACATGTCCCGTGCAGTAAAAATACTGGACCTACAGGAAAAACATGGGAGACAGGGACCACGCTATCTAGAGCAAGGTTTCTGCTTTTCCTACAGCTACACCCCAAGATGTATTTTTCTTCCTGCCACAAAAAGGGCTTCTAATCACTTCTTGTGTCATGAACTGAGACTTTACAGCAGTGTGAAAGGGTTCTGTTTTCTTGCTAGATAGAGGAAAATAGAAATATGCACCATTCGTTTTTCTTGTAAATATGGGTAGATTTAGTTTGGTTTTGTCCTTCTGCTTACTTTTATGATCTGGTAGATGAGCTGGCAATGGTGGGTAATTTTCACATAATGACAGAGACATGACATCCTAAACAAGAAATAGACCAGGAAAGTCATGTCATGCTGCTCCTAACACATTACAATAAAAATAGATTCCATTGTCCATCAGTTTTTGTGAGACTGAAGGTATTTGGATGAAAGAGAGAATGTAAGTGCAGCATGGGACTAGGGACTTTTTTAGTTGCTTTCAGTCTAGGATATTATATTTGTTTTACTGTGCTGATTGTAAAATTATTACATCTGGGGACATATTTCAGAGTTGTAATTCTGCACTCTTCTACCAGTGTCTGTCTGCAGGTGAGAGCACAGATGAAAGGACAAATCCTACCATCTGCCTAGCATATTATTTCCTTACTACACACATAGGTCCACTAGCTTTAGACTACTCATTGACTATGATTTGACAATGATCAAAAGAAGGAAGTACCACAAAAAGCAGAGCAGAATAAAATAGCTAGATTTATGATTTTTTTTTTACTGACCAAGTTGATTGAGAAGTAGACCAATGAAAAGCTGAAATTTGATTGCAAAAAAATTAGATATTGCCCTACATATGAATATTTTTACAAAGGCCTGTAGTTAGACATTTTGCAGTATCTCTTTTTTTTTTTTTTTAATGAAAAGCCAAGCACAAATGAATAGCCCCTCTGTAGAAAAAACACCTATTGTTTTTTTGTCTTAATTTGTTTATATTTTAAATACCATCAGTTCAGGAAGTCTGACAAATCCTGTTTCTCAGAAGAGAGAAAAACATTGTTGACTGACAGTTTTTCAGGAGGATAAATATTGGTGCAAATTATCCCACCCTTTTTGCTAATTTTTTTTTTCAGAGGCATCTGGGAAACTAGCTGAATGATTAGTTATTAAATAATCCACTTTAATAATTTAGATGCTATTCTAAGTAAAGTTTCCACTGTGCAAATATTTTGCAATTCCTCTTGTTTATATCTAGGATCTTTTCTATTGTAGGCAAGGATGAGAGTTGTATCCATAACCATGAAGGCCTCATTTTTAATCCAAAGTTAAAAAACTAGTAGGTAAAATGGCAAGTGCAATAACTTTTCCTCACAACTACATCTCACACACTAAAAAAACTGCTTTACAAAATTTATCAAAACCATGGTTTGCTTCCCGACAAAGTACTCTAAGTGAATGATACATGGCCACTGTACGGAAGTAAACCTGGCAAGACTGCAAAGTGGAAAGGGGGACTGAGAGTATCCTAGCATGCACAAAAAAAAAACCAAAAAAATCCAAACCAAAACAGAACCACAAAAAAAAAAAAATCCCTGCTATGGAAAAGAAAATATGTATGCTCATAAAGGAAAGCATGAGTAATTCAATGGAGCTGCTCTTCAACAACAGTTTGTCCAGCTGAAAATATTACTTCTGTAAAGTAGCCAAGGTGAATGTCAGCTTAGGTTATCTGCTGTGGAAGTGCCAGAGATGTGGGTGAGATCTTCACCAGAAGACTCAGCAGACATGTACTTATCTGTGAGGTCCATCTCCAACTTTTCTTTAATCAATTATACCCATCTTCCTGTGTACTTTTCACACTCCCTGAGGCTCATCTTACCTTCTCATTCACCCCTACTCATTCACCCCTTCTCATTCACCCCTACCCCTATTCTCCCTATTCTTGGGAGAACATTCTGGCTAGTACCAAGGGTATTTAGGCACACAAGTTTGTTTTTTTTCTCTACAATCCATAAAACACAAAACATAAGATATTTTAAACTGGAATAGCTCTTCCATAATTCTCATTGTGTTTTCAGGAATGAATCAGCTCTTTCCTCAACTCTCCACAGAATTTATCTCCTTCCTTTGAACTTGCTGGACCTAAAAAGCTACAAAGTTACTTTCCTTGGAAAAGAAGGAAGACAAAAGTTTTTTTGTCCAGCCAGAAACTTGTGTTCAGCCATGCTTTTGCTAGTCTCAATCTGGAATAGCTCCCTAGCAGTTCTAATGCTCCTGAGTTATAATGGCATGAGACCTTATTAAAGTCATTAGGTTCATAACCTTTTCAAAAAGATGCTGCTACCAAGCACCAACCGTGTTACAGCACCACTAATAGAGAACTATGATCCCACAGTAATGGCCCAACTGTTTCCAGCTCTTTGATAGACACTTAAACTTTGAGAGATGGGAACCCAGACTTCACATTGTTCCCAGACATTTGGACACACTGTGTGTGAAGGATATATTTCCAGACAACACTGCTTAGCTTCAGGGAAAGCATTTTCTTATTTCCACATTTATTAGCTGAGCAAAATCAATGCTTTACTGCATGGTCATCCACCTGGGATTGCTGCCATATGAAAGAAGGGGATCTTAGTAGACAAAGAATTGGAGCACTAATAGAAAAGTTAATAAAAGCTCATTATAGCTGCAGCCTGGTCAGCAGTCTTGGCATTCAATTATTCCCTAAGAGAGACTGATGTGTAAAGAACATTTCCTGCTCTCATATGCACTCTCTCCCTCTCCTAGTAAAGAAAATGAATCTTTCTTTAATTAATTTAGTGCAGGCCAATAGTGTTCAACATCGGAAATAGTGTATTACCTACATTTTTGTAAAGAATTTATAGTTCTACTCAAAAATATCTTTCAAAGGAAACTGCTAGAAGGTGACCTGACTCATAAAGTCTTTCAAAGGAGTGAGGGAGTGTGACAAAGAAGAGACATATTTCATAACCGACAGGATACCTAGCAATTGTGATGGCTAACTCTTTAATACTGGAAGGGGTTTTGCAACATCTTCAACAGTACTCATATCAAAAAGTTATAAGGAAAGCCCATTAAGTCTGAAATTTCTTAATCATCACTTGCCTTGGCAGGTTAATATATCACAGTGTTACCATTTATTAATAGTTCCTGTTCTGTGATTTAAAAAAAAAAAAAATCATGTCACTTTTTCTTCTAAGGCACCTTCTGAGATGATCTGTTTCCATGTTCAGCACTCAGTCTCTAGGAGGACTTCCTTCTTCAGTTACTGCTACCCAGTTCTTTTTCCCTACTATATCCCAAAAAAATAGTGCTAATGGTATTTTTTCTTGACTCTGATCTTTTGTACAGATGTTAATAATCCAATGCCACAGTCCCAGCAGAGGGACAGAGCAGTTACATGCTCAGGGTGATAGAAGGAGCCAGTGGCATAGTTTGTATTAGAAGACATGTTCAGCTGACTATGAGACTGACTGTTGCATAAAACCACATTTCTCCTCCACCATTTTCTTGATATTTGAGTCACAGGCGTGTACACACACACCAAAAAAAAAAAAAAAAAAAAAGGGGGCAACCACCCACAAAAAAAAAAAAAAAAAAAAAAAAAAAAAAAAAAAAAAAAAAAAAGAAAAGAAAAGACAAGAGTGCAGACAGACCTCTTCTGGAAGGGAAATTCTCTGTCTTTTCTCCTGTTGACATGGCCACTGGTCACTTCTGGGAATCATAACAAAGGTGAGATTTAAAGTAAAACTAAAAACTAAAGCTGCACACAGACTATTGGAACCATATTTTCCCTTGAGCAATCCCAGTAACATACAATTTTATTAATCATGTTTGCTTTATAGAGGATATACTTTTTTATTTTTCTTTCCTGTTTCCCAACACTTTCCTAATAAGAGCCTGTTTTGTGGAACTGTTTCATGGAAATCATTATAAATTGAAGGAAGTTTATATTTTGATGGCTTTTTTTGAGAAATGGAATGGAAGAGAATGGAAACATCAAAACATGAAGTCTACAAATGCATTTAAATAACAAGGTCTGCTCAAAACCAATAATTTATCTAGGACCTAGAGAGAGCCACTTTCAACTTTGTAAAAGTGTATTGGGGCAAACAGTAGAGTGTCTGTTACATCTGTGCACACATATCTGTCAGATAAAAAGTTTAAACCTGCCCTACTCATACTATATAATAAAAAAAAAAATGTTGCTCTCATAGAACAGTGTCAGAGGATCAGCTTTTTAGAAAATAAATGCTTCTGCATTCATGAATCAGCAGGAGGTCATTGACTTATTCTAGTCCATGGGCATTGGCTCTCAATTATAAATAATTTTAAAATGTACTGTGAAATGCATGTTTATATTAAAAATATTTTGCTAGAAATAAAGGGTTTATTAAGGAATTTTATGATCAGCACTCCCTTACAGCATGTCTTTAACATTCTCTTTTCATATAATGAGGCTATAGAGGCAAAACCACCTGAGTTAGGGACACCAGGACATGGAAGAAATCACTTGTAGTCTCTCCAACTACTTTTTGTGACTTCCCAGAATTTATCATTAAACCTGATCACCTTAGAAACTATTACATATGTAAGTCTCTTTACTAACTTTATTCGTACAAAGGACCACTTTTTGAGGTTAGTGTGCTGTTCTTAACTAAATTGACTCAAGATTGTTTTGTAGGTTTGTGGTGATAACTGTTTCCTATTTTTATTTAAGTGCCTCAGAAACAGAACTCAGCAAATACTTCTATATACATTTTCAATAATAACAACCTCAATTTTACAGTAATAACTTGGAAAAGAGTAATAATTAGCTAATACCTGTAAATGAAATATTAATGTTTTATTAGTCAAGATTCTTTCTGGCCTTAAAAAAAAAAAAAAAAAAAGTATAATGTTACTAGCACTTAAATTTCTAAATATGATCCAATGCTCACAAATTTTTCTGTGTGATCTCTCAGTTTAAAAGAAGGCAAAACTTAAAAAGCACAGCTTCTGGATACTCCTCAACAAGCACCATCAGAAAATCTGACTCAAATCTCCAAAACTAGGAAATTTCCACGTCTCCTAATTACAGTATTCTGTGAGAAAGATATTCTGTGACATGGTATTCTGCCAAGAGACATGGTATTCTGCCAAGAGACCCTGAAAGAGTGGGTCAACTTACACATGCTTCATGTACACCTGGAAACTTCTATGCTTGACTAACCCTGAGCTTTTCTAGAAAATGTGTATCTTTAAAATGAAGTAGATGACTGAAACACCTTTTAATTCTGTTCATGTAGAGTTACCCTCCCAAGTACATAAACTGCCCATCTCACATAAACTCTAAGATTAAATCTTTGATGTATTTTTTAGGATGATTGTGAGCACAGAAAGGACATCTTGGAGCAAGTCCAGAGAAGTACTGTCAAGTTTATTGGAAAGATGGACCACCTCTGAGGAGGTGAGTAAAGGCTGGGGGAATTGGGGTTTTTTACCCTGAAAAAGAGGAAACTCCAGCATGACTTAATTGCAGCCTTCCAGGACCTGAAGGGAATCTACAAGAGATGGAGAGAGACTACTTATGTGAGCATGTAGTGACAGGACAAAGGGGAATGGCTGCAAGCTGAAAGACAGTAGGTTTAGACGAAGTGCTAGAAAAAAATTCTTTACTGTGAGGGTGGTGAAGAACAAGATGCCCAGAGAAACGGTGGGTACCCCACCCCTTGGAGTGTTCAAGACCAGGTTGGATGGGGCTCTGAGCAACCTATTCTACTGAAAGGTGTCCCTGCGCATGGCCGCGGGTTTGCAACTAGATGCTCTTTAAAGTCCCTTCCAACACAAACCATTCTATGATTCTATGACTAGTAAAGCTAAAATACCATGTAAAACTGCATTAAAATTTGTATGAGTCATCTCTAATGCATCCTCTAGCTCTCTATTGTAACCACTACACATTTATTTTATATCTAGAGGGTTTCAAGAAGAGATAGCAGTAACTGTCCACACATCAAGGGGTGTGCCCTGTTCTAGGCCCCTCACTACAAGACATTGAGGATTGTGTCCAGGGAAGGTCAGCAAAGTTATTATTAAAAGGTCTGGAGTTCCATGAGAGGCAGCTGAGGGACCTGGGGTTGTTTAGCCTGGAGAAAAGGAGGGTTGGGGGGGACCTAATTGCCCCCCTGACCAACCTGAGGTTGTGGCAAGGTGGGGATCAGTCTCTTCTCCCAAGTAACAAGAGACAGAATGAGACTGAATGACCTCAGGTTGCACCAGGAAAAGTTTCAACTGGATATTAGGAAACATTTATTCACAGAAACCAGAGAGGCATTGAAAAGGGCCAACCAGGAAAGTGTTTCATTCTCCCTGGAGGTACTTAAAAGAGTGGTAAAAGTGGTGCTAGTGGTGGTCTTGCCACTGTCAGGTTTATGATTGGACTTGATGATCTCACAAGTCTTTTCCGACCTAAGCGGTTCTATGAAAAATTACTGGATTAAGTGGACTCTTGTAGTCACTCTAGACTTTAGAAGGTTTTGCAGTCAACACAACTATAGCACTATAAAAGATTTTATGCTGCCTTGAACTTTTGAGAAAACAGGTCCTCCTTTCTTCCCTCAAGCATCGTCATAGGAATACATGTGTACAATTCACAGAAGTCACATTTAAAGAAAATTTTCACTGAGTTTTTAGAGCTCTACCAGGTACTACGCTGCCAATCTTTTTTAATTAACAAGAATATTGCTTTTTTTACCTATGAGTTCACATAAAGATGGTCTTTTGATTTTAATCCCACTTGCTCAATAAATTGAAAAGTTTTGAATTACTGTCTATGTGTCCATAGTACAGGTCTTCAAACCACAATTTTTCCCTCAATGCCTTTGAAAATCATCTTTTAGTATATAATTCCAAGCAATACCATAAATGCCAACCAAAAATTCTGGGAAGCAGGCCTACACCTTCTGCAAATACTTAGCAACACTATGTCTTTGTTTTATTTCTGTGTGAATCATGGCCTTACCTTTAAATGCTCTGGCTTTTGTCACTCTAGGCTTCTGTCGCTGCACTTGTCACTATAATTTTGTCAGAATTATCCAGAGAATTATCCAGGCAGTGCAGGATGGGCAGGAATACTCAGCACAGCAGTGTAATCTTTCACATTATCCTAATACTGTCTGGCTTGGCTGTATTAAAGTACATAGCTCTAAGACAGGCAGCAGTGGAAATATAATTTGCAAAGACGTATTGGAAGGCAGAGAGCCCCTAACGAGATGAGTAATTTAGAAGTCATGATACCAGTCCTGTTTTTCCCAGTAGACTCTTGGCAGCTTACTGGTTTCTCTCTTTCTCGCTGCCCCACACCCACTACTTCTCGGTGCTCAAAGGGTTAACAGCAAATCAGGCTGAAGTGGCATGTATTACCATGTCTTCTGCATGACTGATACTGCAATCGATCTGCAGCGGTTCATTTTCTCTCTGGAATCTCTGCCTACTGAGAACAAATACAAACACATGTGGAACCAATAGGAAGCAGACCAAGGGGTTTAAGAGTGTGTACCAACCTATGTCAGAAAGTTCTCACTTAACAGATGGGGCAATTAATAAAACAGTCAAGTGGTATGACTGCGTCAAGGTGCCTTTAAGTGCTAACAATCCTCTTTTGTCTTACTACTGTAGTGTACAGATGGATTTCAGCTGAGAATAAGCAGTGCATTGTGCCCGTGTTTGCCATCGTACAGTGTCACAGTATTTATAGGGTGCCAGGTGTTCAATGCCTATTATTTTAAGTATAAATAGGAAACTGGTTCCCTCCTTTCTAATTCCCCCCTGCTCTAAGTATTTCAAGTGATGAAGTGATCACTAATCAGGGCAGAATTAAACTTTACAAATAAATCAGCCTTTTTATCAATTTATAAAGGATGGATTTGCCATAAAGTAAAGCTAACATAATGCCACCTCAGTTAACGTGCATTTTTACTGCACTGATCCTACACAAGAAAGTGTTTTATAGGGTAGTCTGAACCCCACAGTATGCCTCATGACATCATAAGTTGATTCTCCGAATAAGATAATAATTTTTCCCTCTATGAATGGGTATGAATTACAAAATTTTCTATTTCCTATTTATGACTTTCAGGGACTTTTTGCCAAGATTATTAATCTTTGTGTCCCCACAAATTCAGCTGTAGTCCTCTGCACCTATGTCTCTTGCTCATTCACCTTCTCTTCCTTTTCCCCTTTTCTTTCCCATTATCGAGGGTTTTTTCCTCAAAATTGCATATCATAGCTGGCATCTATGAACCTCTCCTTGGAGGGGAGAACAGAACAGTCCTTGGAGAGGACTGTTTCCAGTTAACCACAAATAATTTTAGTGTCCTTTGAGATAAAAATGCTGTAAAAATACTTTTAAGCTCAAAATAAAGTATAATAAATGTTGATCCGTATTTTGCGTACTTAATCAAAAATTCCTTCTCAGCCCAGGACAGAAACAGAGCAGTGAAAGTGAGATTGTTTCCTCAGGATCACTAACTTAAGCCTTGGAATCATCATATGCTGCCCAGCTGCCAGTTATTGTGCTAGCAATGCACTAGAGGAGGGCATTTAGCAAGACACTTGATGCACAGTCAGCCTGATATATTTTGAATTTTACTTTCTCCTTTTGCTGAACTGCTAAATGGAGGAGTGAAGTCTATCAAAAAGACACCATTGCAAGATATTGGAGTGTTTTAGTTCTACTGTTGTAAGGAATAAGTATTTGATTCCATTCCCTTCACATTACTGCTTTGTCATAACATACTGCATAACTAATAATTTGCTTTTCCAGTGAGTTGTGAATTATTGGTTTTATTAGTGTTGTTGCTATAATGCTTTTTACCTCAAGTACACATCAAAATAAAAATGGAAGACTGATTTAATCCTCAGAGCAGACAAGAAAGAGTATTCCTTTATCAGCATCAGAAATATTCTGTTGATGGTAAAAAGGGAGGAAAAAATATGTTTATTTTGATCTTTTTTTCTCCTTTATTTTGTATGTAAAAATAGCATTGCATCAAACTATTTTTCACTCTGGTGAGTAAGGTTTGCAGGATCAAGTCCTGGCTATTATAAATGTAATGAGCTTGTCAATTCACCAAAAATTGATGGAGTCACCCCCATCCATTTGTGAAATCATTAAATTAGATGCCACTCACAGAGAAATCTCTTACTATGACTGATGATGACTACATGCAATTTCCCCAATTATATTTGTTCCAATTTAAAATAGAATTTGCTGCTAGCTTTTCTTTCATTATTCTGTGTTCACTCAGCTTATACACCAGCTAACCAGTTCACCATAAGGAGAATATTTTTACTCAAGACAAGACTTCTTAATTAAGGCTGGAGAACATTGTAGGAAACCTGTGTTGGTTGAAAATTAAACAAAATTGATGCAATATCAAAGACCAAGTCTTTATGACAAACTAAGTGCAAACATTCATAAGCTTGAATCTGAAGAAAAAAGAAGTTTCAACCAGCCCTAACTAAACAGAGTCCTACAGCTCCACTAGTGCAAGTTAGTCCTTTAGATAGAAAGCTTTAAGTGCACCTCCCAAGCTATTGTAACTCACCTGGGTGGACTGAGAGTAGCATGTTGCCATGTCTGCCCACACCTTCGCATTGGGTTGCAGACCATGTAGACAAATAGAGGTGGATTTACTGCCATGTCTACAACATAGCATCCTCGGCCAAACATCCACTAGCCACTTACAGTACAAAGGAGTGGCAATGCTAGGGGAAGGTAGAACATGTTAAATTTCCACAATAAAAATTATACCATCCTTTCCTCCTGTGGAATCTTTATTGTCTTTTCCATTACTACGGTCTGGCACTAAAGAAGCTGTAGGGCTCAGTTTGGTTAAAGCTGGTTGGTGTCTTTATTTTATGCTGTGCATGCATTGTTTGTAGATTAAGACACATTTGGAGGAGAAACAGCCTCACAGAATTAGACCAGATTCTCCTTATCTCCTCCAACACGCCTTGGACACCTAGTGCATCTGCCTATAATTAAAGAAATAAATGTCTCTACAGTGATCCATGGACATGCACGTGCTTCATCTGCACAGGAAAGAAAGGAATGCTAGATACAGCACTTCAGACAATTCTTTTCAAGTTTTACAGTGTGGTGGGAGTACACTAATGTCCAATGGGATGATGTGTTCCACTGATTTCCATAAAGTTGTAACTGCTGTCTCACCACAGCATTATCTGTTCCACATTTCAACTATACCTTGTCATTTTTGCAGCATAATAGCCCATGTACGGCAGATCCTGAGTAGGTGGAAAGCATGTGACTCCAGAGAAGCACGCAATTTTGTTATGGTTTAACCAAGCCAGCAAATAAGCACCACACAGCTGCTCATTCAGGCCTGCACAGTGGGATGGGGAAGAGAACAGAAAGAGTAAAACCAAAAAAAATCCTGAGTTGAGATAATGACAGATTAGTAGTACAGCAGAAGCCACACATACAACTAAAGAAAAACAAGCAATTAATTAACTGATTCCCATGGACAGGTAGGTTTTCAGCCATTTCCAGGAAATCAGGGCTCCGTCACATGCAACAGTGTCTTGGGAAGAAAAATCCTACAACTTTGAATGTCCCTCTTCTACCTTCTCCCTCCAGCTCAATATGATGAGTATGACACTCGGTGGTAGGTTATATCCCTTTGGTCAGTCGGGGTCAGCTGTCCTGCCTTGCTGCACCCCCAGTACACTCACTGGTGGGGCAGTGCAAGGGGCGCAAAGGGCCTTGATGATTCATCAGTGCTTCTCAGCAGTAACAAGGACACCCGCCCTTATCAACACTGATTTCTGGCAGAAATCCAAAACACAGCTTCACACCCGCTACTATGGAGAAACTTTACTCTATTGGCTAAGACCAGTACAAATATTCATCAGCAGAAGTTTTGCTTTTCATTGGGTCTAGCACTGTAAGGCAACACAAATGTCCTTGTTTATGACCAATGAACAGAAACTCAACTTTCTCATTGTTATTCAAACTTGCTGCCAAAATTCATTATGATCCTTGCTTGAACTTACATTGATATTAAGCAATTGCTGCTGCAAATGTGCCAGATGGTATCACGCACCAACTCAAAGCTGACATCTTTTAGTTCAAAGTCTTTCACAATAGTAAAAAATCTTTCACAGTTGAACAAATTGCAAATAATTTACTAATATCTTCTCTTCCATCCCAAGGTTATTGGAAGCTTCTTTAATTTCTTAATATATATCTTTATAACAACCAGATATAGAGGTCACAACATTATAATTTCTTTTATTCCACAAACAGTCAATGAACTCAGGATGAAACAAAATGAAAACCAAGTATCACAGCTTTTCTCATGTCTTGTGCACAGCTCCTTCAGACACAAGAGAACTGATTCACATCTTCACCATCATACTCTTGGTTATCTTTTGGATGTTTTGAACCTCTTTTTTAAAGAACTAACTTCAATTTGCTTTGGTGGTTTCAGAAGATGCTATTGAGTCTCAATGCCAAGATGGTACATTTGCAGTTATGTCTACTGAAAATAATAGGAAAAAAAACCCCCACATTCCACTTCCCAGTTATGGCTGTCCTTCAAATACCACCTGATTCAATAATCCCCTCCTGACAGGCCTTACCTGCTTGTGGGTTGTATGGATGGCTAAACTAGTTATCTGGTTGTCTCTATAGATGTATAAAACCCACAAATTGCTCCAGACAACTTCTCAGGAGAGAAGCATCAGAGAAAGCCAGAAGGCTTGAGATTAAAGGACTGCAGTCTAATGAAGAGCTTTCTCACTTTCCATCATTGTAGGAGCTTCCAGGCTGCAGCACAGCTCTGAGAATTCTGGGGAGTGACCGAGCAGGAGATGCTGCCCAGGCAGCTGGGAAGCGTGCTTGCTCAGCACATACACTGCAGCTTTGGCCAGCTGGACTTGCATACAATGCCCTACAGAGATTAGAGCTAACCTTCTGCACAATGCCAGAGTGGCACTAGTACAACAAAAAACCTGGTGTGCTTTATGGTTTGAGCTGTGATAGACCCAAAAAGTAGAAGAACATCTGCTCTGGACACTGATCATGAAGACAGACCAAGTTAACGTAGCAACTACTGCCAATACAGCATACTAGAAATGAACCCCAGTGGGATGGACGCATACAGATAGGCAGTTTCAGCTCCATGCATTCTACAGTGTGGCTGAAGCACAGCCTATGAGAAGAAAAAAAAAAAAAAAAGTATAATATGACAGTTATATTAAACCTCAGTTATATATTGAGAAATCACACCCTCTACCCATTCCTCCTCCCACTTATCCTTGCAACTCATTAATCTAACAGCAAATATTTTAATAAAAGGCTCCTTTGGGTTTGTATCATGCCATTGTTTTGGGAAAACAAGTTTATAGTTTTTGTAATGTCCATCTTCCCCTTCCCCAAACACTCTGTTTCCTGCCAATCATACAGGAACACAGAGTGCCAGGCACATTGACAGGATGTTTGTTTGCTGCTGACGTTAGCTGAGTTGCAAGCCTCAGCACTTATACTGAAAATCCAAGCACAAGAAAATGTCTCAAACAATTATTTTAACATTAATAGGGTTGTTTATACTCTAAATGAGCAATAGATTACTCCCAAGTGAGGAAAACTTGCTGGTGAACCCATAATCTTCAACAGTTTTCATATTCTAATAGTTCTGCAGAACAGATACCAGACAACACAAAATTTTAAACTTTTAGACCTTTTAGATATTGTCAGTAAAGTAACAAATTAATATCAGCATTCCACAGGCTGAGAGATCTCAAGACTATTTCTTTTTTTTTTCCTCCAAATTAATTTCAAATAGTCGCTATTTAGCGTTCCATAGGCAGGCTTCTACTCTGATTATAAAACATAATTATTTCAAGACATCAAATGTTGCTGTCACAGTGTGAGATATAGTGGAAACTATCAAAAGACATTTCTAGGTATCATACTAACTCATTATGTATTTGTTATGTGCTGCTCCATTCTCTGCTGCTAACCCGCTTGTGGATCTTCCAGATAAAAGACAACTGGGTCACGTTTGCATCACTGTGACAGAAGAGGATGGGTCACTTTAAAAAAAACTGTGAAAATTTTGCCTGTTTGAACAGAAGAAAACAAAGACTCCAAGATAAATGTGACCCCCTACAACTGGTTAAACAATAATAAGTGCAGTATTATTACTCTGTATTTACCAAAAAGCCACACAGCAATTCTGATTAATTCAGAATACAAATGTTCTGTTTATTTTTTCTCTCAATATTGTATGCCTTCATACATATCTCAAGTGTAGCGAGTGTGCTCAGACTCAGAGTCCTATTTTTTTTCTCAAAAAGGCAATACGCGACTACAACTAAGGCGGCATTTCAAAAATTACTTTAAAAAGCTACAGGTTTCTGAAGACATACTTCAGAATATACCAAGATTCTACTCAAAGTAAGAATATGTGAGATGAGTGCAGTGAAATCAGTGCACGACTCTGAATGATGGGGCGTCTCTATTCCCAAATTAAAAAATGCTTGCCTCCTAGACGTACACATAGTTTTTAGGTTTCCAGCTTGCATGTTTTCTTAAAGCAATCAGCTGAATTACCTCACATCTTTCAATGTCTGGATTTGTGGGTTACAAAAGAAAAAGCAGTACTAGAGAAGCCCTCAGAGTGGGACTTTCCTGAGTTGTTGATTTGCGCATATCCAGAAGGGGCCAATAACTGAGCCTGAAAAATCTATTAATAGCATACTGACCCAGGAACAGAAAGGACAGTCAGCCTCAATAGACAGTTTGATTGGGTTTTTTCTGCCATTGACTTTTTGTCAAATTGCCTTTGCAGAGATACAAATTCTAACTGAGCAAGAATAATATTCTACATAAACAGAAACTTACTTGTGTCATAGTTCCTTTATTCTACTTCTTCAGCAGTCTCTCCACTGTCTTAATGGTCTGAGACAAGGCCAGTTGATTATCTACTGGGTCCACTTTTTGCATGTCCGATGCAAAAGCCTGATCTTTCATCCTGACAGCCTCAATGGACTGAGGCCAAAGTGACCTCTCAAGTCCGCATGATTTGCAACATCTCCAAAGAACTGTAAATCACATATGTGAAAATTATCTATGTCTCAATAAATCTTATAGAAATTAGGTCTTGTGTTTAAAGACCTTGCAGGACTCAGAACAGAAAAAGTAAGTTTCTTTTGCTGCCAGCAGTTTCTTGTTTTGTCATAGGGTATATTTGATTTCCTGTCTGTATCTGGGCTGAGTGGAGGATAGATGTCATTACACATGACATGATCCTATGTTTACAGTTGTCAAGACTGGTGCGTGGTAAAAGTATTCCCTAGCTCTACTGGGCCCATATCCTTTGGCAAAAATCCAGACTGAATAGTACCAATCTGGTTCTTGGTCTTCCCTTAAAGAGAGCATTGGAACAATATCACAGAAGATCAGGGAAGCACTCCTGGGACTAGAGTCCTTTGTCATAACTGTTCTTTTGTAGACTCACAGAAAAAAATATTTGTTTCCTTCTGCATTTTGACTCCTTAGATTTAAAGGTTTGTTTCAGGCACTGAGCTGCAAGGTTTTGTAAATGGGGGATACATGTTTTCATAGTATGCACTTACTGCATCTTTTAAGTAGGCAGTGGCTTTCAGTCTATCATACATACAAAATGCTGAAGATGACATGCATTTTCTGTGCATTAGTGAAAAGCTTTGCTTGAGATCAGAGCATGCTCTAGGCTGACCATTTCATTTCCCTGCAGAAAATCAGACTTCCATATCAGCTGTTCTTCCACAGAAAAACATAGATAACAAAAGCAGAGAGAGAACATGCAAAGATAATATAATGATATGAAGAAAAAAATCCAGCGCCCTTGAAGTAACAGGAGTTTGGTTTGGTTTTTTGGGGTTTTTTTCCATGCTGTCCTTTAGCATTTTGGTATTGTGGTGAATGAATATCTAACGAAAACAGGCATATCAGCTAGATTAAATGGCAGCATTCTTTTTTTTTTTTTTTTTTTTTTTTCCCCTTCTTTCTCATGGCTGGAAGTATCTGTGAATACAGTAAACAGGGTTTGAGGAATTTTCTTGTTCATGACCATAGAGGTCACTGACAATATTGTTCTACCGGGCATTTTAAAGTGGGGACACCGAAAACAGCATGGCATGGGAGAGGTACTTGTTTACAGCTTCAGGGAAAAATTATTTTCAGAACAAAATGTACCAGAAATCATAGGACAGTCTTTAGTTACTTTAGTTGAGAGAAATATACAATCAAAATTTAAATGGTATGACTGAAATCTCATTTAAAAAAAATATGGTCACACAGATATTGAAAATATTTTAATTTTAAAAACTAAGCTGTAACAATTCTATTTTACAGACCCTGCAAACAAAAAAAGAATAATAGGTTTCTTACAATAGTAAGCCGACTTCCTATTGTAAAAATGGAAAAAAAATGGAAAGGAGAAAAAGGAAAAACTAATGAAACCAGGGGTTAAGTGAATTTAGTTTTGTTCCTTACATAAGTTTCGATGTTGTAAAATATGGCACATTTAGTACTGTGCGTTCACTCAGAAAGCCAAACAGAAACTTGTCATCATGGTTTGGAGAGCACAAGGGCTCTCCTTTCTCATGTTTCAACTAAACAGTCTCCACTTGGGCTGAGGAACATATCATATATCATAAATCACTCTCTGATAGATATTTGGCAGCTAGTCAGAACCCCAGGCTATGCAACATACAGTATGGAACATTTTTAAGGTGGAATCTAGATTTTGTAACTTAAAGACCTAATAACATCTCAAAATGTTTCACTACTTTCTGGTACAAAAAAAAAAAAAAAAAAAAAAAAAAAAAAAAAAAAAAAAAAAAAAAAAAGAGAATACCTATGAAAGCAGAAGTCTCCATGTGGTTTTAGGTTCTGAATAATGCATGCACATATACATACATACATACCTACATACATAGGTACTTACATACAAAGAGTCATGGAACTGTAAACCTGAGGGGTTTATTCAAATGAATAAAAATGAAAAATAAATTAAGGAGCATGATTACAGCTAACCCTTACAGCTACAAAATAGCAAAGAAGTACTGGAATCTATTTTTCATTGGTTAAAGGTCTTAACTGTTTCATTGCCTTGGAATGCAAGAGGTTTTAAGATACCCAAGCACATGCAGTCCAGATTCTGGTCATTTTGATACGATTTCATTCAAGGGTTTTTATCTTCTCATTTATGAAATGCCATGTGTGCATAAGGTGGAGAAAGTACTGATGGCAAAAACGGTGTTGAGTACGCAACTGACAGTGATCAACCCCTTCATCAAGGTGCATCACTGGTCAGCTCAGAAAGGCATATTTATCATCATTTCAGGGCTGTGGCAGCTTCTAGGAAGTATGGATTGATTGTCAAGGTTATGGAGGGACGTTTTCCCTGGGTTTGTGCAGTGTGTCACTGGACACTTACGGGTTAACTTTATGTTTTTGGAACGTGTCATGGTGTTCTCAATGTACTCAGTACTTAGACTGAGTAGTTCTTAGAAGGGTGAAATGGAAACAGGAGGAATTGCAGGGCATGTGGTATGGGGGTTGGACTGGAAGAAACAGAGACACATGAGGAAAAAAGAAAGTTGCTGCAAAAGTACAGAGCAAGTTAAATTAAAATTAGGTATTTACTGATTTTTTTTTTTTTTTGAAGAGCAAAATATTAAGTTCCAAATATGTTTTATAATTTAGGATCTAATCTTGTTAACATGTAGGACAGCAAAAATATTGCACTTAAAAATAATTTTGTTTACACATGATTATGCCACTTTTGTTAAATTTATGCAATGTTTTTCAATGTTTTATTTTATATAAAATGAGAATATGAGAAATTGCAGCTCAGTCGCTGCTTTGCTTGTGACTGTGACAACCTTAGACAGATTCTGTGCTGAAAACCCACAGCATTTATGCTGAAATTCAGCCATTACTTGATTATCTAACTTACATCAAGGAAAAGGAATCCAGGGCCTTACAATCATAAAGCACTGAAATACAGTTATTTTGCATATTAATTTCTCTCTCTAAAGTTTTCTAAAGCTAGGCATATAAAATTTAACCAGCAATAACTGTTGCACGTTTCCAAAATGGTCAGTACAATGAAGTGGAACAGATGATCATCCTTGTTATTTACATGTTTGATAGTTTCACTCTTCATCTGATTATCTAGCTGATACAACGCATTAGTGAAAATACACTTTTCTGCTCTACAAAAAGACAGTTCTCTGAGTAGGTAGTAGGCTATTTAAAACATCAAGAAATGAGAAGTATTTATGAATTTCTGTCCTTGCTGCTCCTTCAATTCACAGTCTAAATGATTAGCATCCTGTTTATATATATGCATATGCCTACTCAGACATCCTACAATGACATGTTACAAAGGTCATATAGTGCTTTGTATTCTAACCCTCTTTTCCTGTACCTCTGAATTTCAATTTATCACTTTTCAGTCTTGAAAAAGACTGCAGAACTTTGCATTCTTGGTTTATACCTGGAGGAGACTATTTATTTATTACTTTGCAGGTCAAGCAGGTCATGCTTAGCCCCTGCAGATCTCAGGATTTCCTACCCAGTATTTCTTGTTGTATAAATACATATGTCCATGTTTATAAACTATGTTGTACTCTCTGAGAACTTTGATAAGGATAAAAAAAGACACAGTCCACAGATGTGTCTATACTTTACAACCAATTTCCAAAATTGTTTTTAAGAGTTTGTGAATACATTTATTTTAATAAAATTGTAATTCAACATTAATTATTAATTAAATCATAGCCGCAATAAAATTAAAAAAGCATAATCCAATAGAAAGAGGTATTGCATGCAGTATTAAATCCTGATAGTCTGGCCCAAATCACCATGAAAATAAACATAATTAATCCTGTAGTTTGCAGAACAATTTGAATATATAACACAAAGCTCTACTAACTTTTCAACAAGTAAGGAGATAATGTTCTTCTAAATGCTTTTTCTGTGTGTTTGCTTTCATAGAATCATAGAACTGTTAAGGTTGCAAAACACCTCTAATATAACTGAGTCCAACTCTTAACAGACCACTGCCATATTCAGAGCTAACCTGTGTCCCCAAGTGCTTTTTTTTTAATGCTTCCTGGGCAAGTGATTCTGTCAGTTCCCTGGCAGCCTGTTCCAGTGACTGAACACCCTTTCAATAAAGATATTAATCTAGAATTTGCTATTGTCAGAACTTAATTTTGGTTTTTAGATATATTTTGGCTATATTAAGTGTTTACAGGAAGAATAAAAGGATTGCCATGTAAAAACCTGGCCACTTCCATATGAGGCAGCTCTAACCAGGCATTTTAAAGATCACACTTTGATCTTGTTCTTTTCACCTTTTCCTTAGATCTCAGGTGACTTCTTACACCTGAGGATATTTTATGTTCATGCTTAAATCTTCAAAAGACTTTTTTAAGTCTGCCTATAAAGCTAAAGTTATCTGTCTGCTGCCAAAGAAAATCAGTAACCTGAATAATCTATAAGGTATCTTTGAAAGTGTTAGGCTTGTTCTACTGAATAAATTATTAACTTGTAATTAAACTTTTCGTTTCAGCCTTCATCTTCAGTCTGAAACAGAGAAAAGCAAAAGCTTCTCTTCCTAAGTTATTTTTGAACAGTGTCCACTCATGCCAGCCTTTTAGGACTGTTCCTATTCATAGGGAAATAAAATTCAGTAGACTTGTTACAATGAATTCTAGAATTTGATTCACACATTGTTTTAATTCCTCTCTACTTCTTTTCTATCTAATGACTGTTTAGAAATAACTGAAAATATATCAGCAGGAGAGAAGGGAAATTTATGCTCATTATTAGGGTCAGTCAATGTTAGTTTTCTTTGCCTTTGAAAGAACAGCCTTGAAGACTAAAGAGAACTTGATATTTGGGCAGTGGGAGAGCATTGTTCAGCATCAACTATAAAATAGACCATAAAAAGGGAAAAAAACAGTAATGCTAATGATGTTTCAAAGCTGTTATCTTCTATAATTTAGTCATAATATTTATTAAAGGAAACCAGAAACAACACTTTCACCCGTGAAGTCAAATAAGGGGTCCCAGACACTTCTGAAGTTATGGACAGAACAAAACTTTTGATTTTGTGTCTGGCAGCACAACAAAAACAAGGCGTCTTGGAGGAATCAGCCTCCTTTTCTAAGACTGGTTTCTGTATTTTCTCTTTTTGATGTTCATAAATTGGCCATGGACGTGTCCAAACCCTAGAGTGTTTAAACAAGGTGTCAACTACATGAGTAAAGTTCTACTGTTTCCTGAATAATCTTTACTCTTCTTCACAGAATGGATCCCAGCCAGCTACCTTCCAAGCTGTGAGAACACTTCCCATAAACTGCTACTTCAATGTGAAGAAAAACAACAGCAGAATCCTTTATACTCACCGGACAGATAAGAACATGAGACAAAAAAGAGGAAATGACGAAGCAGACTCTCCAATGAGTGACCTAAAACTTGCCTCAATGGAGGTACAATTTATTAAACATTTCTAATTATAAAAGTTCCAGCAAGTCCCCTGAAGAGAAGAACATGTGGAAGGTAGCCCAGCTGCTCATGGGGCTTCAGGTATATGGAAGCTTTTCTGGTAAGGTGATCAGTGGACCTACAAAGCTACGGTATGCAGTGCTTCAGGGAATGGCAATGAGTTTTGCACAGGGTAAGGAGAACCTGAGTGTTCCTAGGAAGCCTTCCCTAGAATTTCTGCAACATTACTCACAACAGCTGAACATGGCATTTTATATTTACCTAAAAGGCAGCTTAGGAAACTGGTTTGACTTGGCACAGCATTTTGTTTAAATGCAGCTGTAGAATGGTCTTTCCTGATAAAAGAAATCCAAAAAAACCCAAAAACCCCCCCAAAAAAACCCACCCTGCCCCCCCCTAAAAAAAAGCAAACAACAAAACAAAACAAAACAAAACAAAAAAAAAACAAACAAACAAAAAAAAAACCTCTATTTGAAAATAATTTAATTATCTAATGTTTAAAGAGCAGTAAAAAAAAAAAAAATTATTTTTGGACCTTTTAGCCTCACACTTCTTGAGTAAATTGGTTTTCTCTACTTGTGTTATTTAACCTTATGTCTTTGAGAAATGAACTCCCACCATTACTTACCATACAAAATCTACAGTGTTTTATTCACTGAAAAGGAAGATGTATTTTGGCTGGATTCCTTGGGGAATGATAGCCTGTCATATTTGAAAAGACATATTTGTGAAAATGTACTCAGGGTTTTTTTGTGCAGCCCTCCTTGTTTCTGCTTTGAGCACCGTTATCAGAAACTGAGTTTCAGGATTCATTTGAAATCATAATCATGAGAAGTGAAGAAGGACTTTTCTCTGCAGTCATTGGCTCCTCCACTTAGTTATTCAAAATTTCCTTGTAATTATGATTGCATATTTTAAAGTCACGCATCTGGTTTTGCCTCTCCCTCCATTTGTTTCCCTGCTCCCAAGATAATTACATTTTGACAAAAATTTATTGAGACATCTGTTTTTTGCTTCAGATCTCCGGGTCATTCTGCAGCCATAACAGCGGTGCAGCACAGCTCAGCCATTTTCACCAAGGAGGGGGCTGCTAAACTGATGGCCAGACCGGGGAGAAACCTCAGTATGAATTTGCCAGCTGGTTTAAGGTGGAAAGAAAGAGAATGCTTGTGAGTGGAAAGGGAGACAAAGAGGAACATCTTTCTGATAATACTATCCTTCCAGCACTTGTAGTTTACATCTAATAAAGTTAACTTGCACCAAATCAGCAATGCCAGCAAGCAATCACTCTGTCAGGAAAATGCTGAATTAGTGCAGCAAGGCACGGGGACGACTGGCAAAAAGTAAAAGGAAATTTTAATAACACAGTAGACAGAACCTCATCTAGAACATTTTGTGAAAAAACAGACAGGATTAAAGCAATTCATTGAAAGGAGGGGGCCATGGCCTTAAATATATGTGTTTAAAACCACGGCCTTTCTGGCTGGCCCTAGTTAGTTCCTGTGGCACAGTACTCCAGATTTCATTTCAGTATACAATCTTATCTTGGTTACCTTAGAATTTAACACATGCACAAGGAAAATGGTGTGATTTAAGCACTGCATGATCAGATGATATTCAGGAGAAGCAGAAGCTAAAATGATCTATATTTGCTACCACCACAACTTAGTCCTAAAATAAACTGCCAATCTCTTTTAGTGGTGGTAATGTTTCCTAATTTTCTCCATTTACTTTTAAGATATGTTACAAATATTGTGTCCATGATCAGCTGTATTTCTCATTTCATTAACTACCAAAATAAAATCCAAAATATTCAGTGAATGTTGACATTAGCCAGAATTTTTGTTCAGGGTAGGGAGAACTTGGAGTTCTCTTAATAAAGTTTTTATTACGAGCCTAAGGAGCATTTTACTAAACCTGTCCCAAATCCCAAACATACTACAGTTTAAGCCTCATCTTAGCTAAATCCTACATAGTGAAAAATTTCCTGTTGCTCCATAGGATTCCTCTCACAAACCCCAAAATAGCCTTTCTAAAGTTAACAGAAAAATTTACTTCTCCAGCTTTCTTTAACCAGAAAATTATCCATTTGGTACTGTGACATCAGTGATCTATTGCCTTATGGCATTTTGTAAGCCTGAAGAGGTTTCCTTGTAGAAACAAAAGTTTATCTTTCAGCTATAGGAAATTAGCTGCTTCTTTTCAAGAATTGCTATTCCCTTCATACTTCAGAGCAAGCCATGTAACTTGTACTTTAGCTATCCCCTTATTGCAGTGGAAGAAAGGCACAGTACTCATGGGCGAGAAAAAGAGTTACTTTATGAACTATTTTCGTGTGAAATGAAATTACTTAGTAGTCATCCTCTGAAGAGAAAGATGTATCAGAAAGAAACAGGGAATCCTCATTGCCTGTAAACTCCATGGACCAAAATAACAAAAAAAGAAAGACGAAGTGCTCAGTTTTGAGTTTTTATAATGTGACACAGCATTTTTTGGGGTTAGGCCATTAGGTTTAGAAGAAAATCACTTACAAATAGCACTATGCAATTGCAATTGCAAAGTTTAGCTGGCTTTTACAGATAATTTTTCCCTTGCACCTCAAACTGGGCATTTTTCCTTGCTAGACAGTTTTTTGATCAGGAATTTTGATAAGAAGTTTTATTTCTTTTCTTTCTTCTTTTTTTGTCATCTCTGCTTTAATGTGCTCTTTGTTGCATCTGAGCAAAGTCAGCCTGACTTTGGGAAGTAGTGTATTTTGGAGAATGGAGGAGGGAAATACTTATTAATTCATCCCTATATCTCTGGGAAGATAAATGTTTCCTCATCCCTCCGTGATCCTGGAGGGGGGAAGCTGAATGCAGGGTGCTTAAACTTGTGAGCACTTGGCCCATTGCCAAATATTCTTCCACTTGTTCACTTAAATATTTCTCTTGAGAAAACGCCCTTTATTTGATATATGAGGTGTAAATTCAACCTCCATCTTCACTCAGTTTCTGCCATTTGTTGAGCTTACGTTGTCAGCTGCGCCAAGCCACATCAGTTGGACTAGTGATGAGACTGTCAGTTTATAGGTTACCCCAAGAGGCCCTGCAGACTTATCTCAAGTGTAGAACTCATTTCTCTATCAGATGAGATCATTCAGATGAGACAGGCAGAGAACCTTCTTTCCTTTTGGCAGCATGAGGAAAGTGCATAGTTGAGAGAAGCATATAAAAGCCTAATTAAAAACAAAAAGGACCTCAAGTGCTTTTTTCATTATGTGTTCTGTAGACACTAACACGATGATCCAATATATTTCTAGTTTTAAAACCAAACTGAATACGCAGGAAAGAAAACAAATAAATAAACAAACAAAATGAACAAAGCAAAGCAAACCATTCTTTGATTTTCATATGCACTGATAGAAGTTTGTTTAGCTTCATGAAATGTCTGACAATGGGCAAAATGGATTAAATGTATATAGGACAAAGGAAGACTTAAACCTTTACATGTTTATTAAAGCCAGATGTTTTGCTACCTGCTCAGATTTGATAAATATTACAATAGTAATGACCATTGTATAAGAGCAATTTAATCTCACAGACTCATTCACAATTTTTCCCATGCCATGTTCAGAAAGGCACAATATTTGTGTTTTATGAAAACATAAATGTTTCTGTAAGTGTGCTCTTATTTGTTGGCTGCTCTGTGTTCCTGTGTTTTGATGCACCTGTTTATGTCACATTTGCTATGGCAAATTTTGTCTGACACAGAAAGCATTTTGATTCCTGAATTATTAATATACATATACGAACTGTAATTGAACAAGAGCCATTGAAACTCAAGTTTGGATGAGTATAATATTTTGTTTTAATCTAATAAATAAAACAACAAGTCCTTCTTGAGTGTTCAAAATTGTTCTGTTTTCACAAGTAACAATATTTTAGAAGTCTTCAGGACTCTTCAGGAATATATGCAGTAAAATAATACAAAAAAGTATAATTATTGCTATCAAAAAAGTTGTCTTTACACAGTTTATTGTAGTGTTTTGCCCAACTGGCTTTTTGGAAAATGTTAATTCCATAATAACATTCAGGTCTCTAATGGTATTCCTATACTGAGACCAGCAATATTGTTACTCTTACTGTACCTCTGTCTGATGTTGGGTTTCTTTACTGTGCTCCCACTCTGAATCTGAATTTACTTTTTCTCTAAAAAAGAGCTCTCAAAGTATTGTATTTGAACCGTGTGTCACTGAATTATAATACAAGATAGTGCAATTCTATAAGGCCCAGCAAGAAGAAAAACATTTTAGTTCTAATATGCAATCTTGAGACTATCTCAGTCATTGTGTGGACAGTCATTAGGCAGAGATTTATCCTAAATCCCACCCAAGAGACATTTTTTTACTTTCTTGATAGGAAGGAATGGGTTTGTATTTTTTAAAAAATAGGCATAAAAAAAAATTATTTTATTTTGTTGTTCTTATTGTTGTTGTCTTCAAGCATGCCATATCACAAGACCTGAGTGTCTTGTGACATGAGAATTACCGCAATGAGCTGGCACATGTGGGAAAGCTATCTGTGGAAAGGTCTGAATGATTTACAGCCTGATTTTGGAGTCCCAGATCCTGAAATACCTGCCAGTACTCCAGGTGGTCAAACATTTGGGCATACCAAAAAACCTGCTGAGAAAACGCAAGCTGTGCTTGAAGCAAAACTTTTCTACTGCCCATGCCTTCACCAGGAACTCCTGTAATAGGGTTGCAGCCCACTTTTGTGCATTTCCCTTCACTCCAAAATTACTGTGTGGGACAGGAAAACACCTGGCTTCTGGCATCATCCTATTCTAGTACCATATTGTTAGTCTTGAGTTTGTTTTGCGTGTCATCTCCATCTCTTTGCAATCATGTACAAACCTGCTCTTATGGCCTGAAAGGATTAAAATAATTTTGAAAAAAGTCATTAATCTTAGCTAGTCTCTGCACAGCTTCCATTGAACAAAGTGTCACACTATTTTTATCTCATCCCTGGGAAGAGTGTGCATATGTAGTGACAGCCTCCGGCAGGTTAGATCAGCCCTTAGCTCACTGCACACAGAGAGAACTGTAGTTGCTCATTTCCTCTGTGATGATAAAACATGTGCAGCCACTAGAATTTGTGCTGTTGGACAGATCTCAAAAGAGGAATAATACTCAATTTATTCCTTTATCCCCAGAAATAAAAAGAGCCTGTCTTTTTTTCTGATGACCAGAATGAGTGAGGCAACTGATCAGTTCAACTGGTGCGTTAAGTTTTACCTACCACTGCAGTCTTCATTTCCTTGTCATTAATCAGTCACAAGGCTTGCTGCTCCCTCTGCCCTCAAAGTAACTCGCACAGCAACAGTAATGTCTGTCTCCACTCTTCCACTTCAAGAAATGACTGGTACATCTTCTCTTCCTACTACTGAGCTAGAGGCTTTTCAAACAAAACTGCCATGCATCTTGTTTTGGAAGTTAAAAACAAAGAAGTTATTTCAAAGCACTTAGATAAGCAAACCCACAGGCACAGGCTGGCTCTCTGCTCTCTGCTCCCAAAATTTATTCCCTTTCCAAGTACAACCATTGAGAAGCTCATCACTCCCTCCATAACTTCATTCAAATAATCATTTCTCATCAAAAACAAAATTGATGAGTGGAGGAATTTTACATGAGTGGTTCCACAAAATAATATCAACCGTGGCTACAAAATCTTTTCTGTTTTCTTGCAGCACAAAGTACAGTTATCTGACCTCTAATCCTAAGGGTAGATCAGACAAAGGAAAATGACAAGCATACTGAATGTAGGTGTCAAGATGTTGGTAAGAGTTTGCCTCTGTGGAAGAATTTAGTGTGCACTGTGCTAGACACAGATGGCTCCAACAGACCCATCACAGGACACAGCTGAACCCATCAGCCAGGTTGTGGCACCTTGTGGAAAACATATTTTTGGACTGAGCAAAAAATAATGCACAGAGAGTGAAGAATGGGGAGAAGAGTCTGAAGAATGGACCTGTGAACACCAAGGTCAGAAAAAGAGATGGAGGAAGAGATAGAGCATACCACACCAGAGCATTTAATTCCCTTTAGCCCATGGGAAGAATACACCAGAACAGATATCCACACTACTGGCCATGGAGGATCCCATGTTGGATCAAGTGCTTATTTCCTGAAGGCCTGTTTGTATGAGTTTCCCCACTTTGGAGCAGGGGAAGAGTGTGAGAAGGACAAAGAAGCAGAGAGAAGCTGTTACGGACAGACTGTAACCCCCTATTCCCTATCTTCCTGTGCTTGTTGGGGAAGGGGTAAGGTAGACGATATGGAGTGAAAGACTGAAGTTGTTCCTTGGTAAAAGGGGGAGGTGGAGGGATTTTAGGTTTTGTCTTTGTTTCTCACCAGTCTATTTTTAAATGGCTATAAATCAAATTAATTTTTCCTATGCCAGGTATGTTTTTCTTGTGAGGGCAATTTTTAAACTATGTATCTTTCTTTATCTCAAGCCAACAGATTTTTCATCTAATTTTCTCTCCTCAATCCTTTTGAGAATGAGGAGTGAGAAAGTATGTGGGCTGGGATCTTGCATCCAAAAAAGGTCAACCCACAACACACACAAAAGGAGAAATTCTGATTGCAAGAAAAATTAATCTCCAGCATACACACACAAATAGTTTACCTACACAGTGTTCACCCAAAGTTTAAATAGCCTGATAAGGAAAGGAAAAAAAAAAAGTAAAAACTTAAATAATTAAACCCAGGTAAAACGCAGAAAATATTTCAGTAGATTACTGAAAAAAATTGCAATGTAAATGGCAAATCAAAGTTTAAAATAAAAACTGATGGAGCCTCTCAAACAGAAATAAAACATTTAAAACCAAACTTGGATAATGCACAGAGTTTATTTTGAAAATATAAGGTGCAGTTCAATGGCTATTTGGTCTCAGAACCAAGAATTTTTTATTTGTACAAAGAATGAAATGGTCAAGAAAAAAAATCTTCACATAATTCCTGCTTCCACACCTCTACAACAACCATGTTAACCTATTCCTTTGTACTTTCTTATTAGTAAGTCACCCTTCAGCAATGATATTGAAAGATAACAGAAGGAATTAAGGCATTACATGTTCATGAACAGACATCCACAAAAGGCGCTAAGTAACACAGCATGGCATCAGTCTGGTTGGAAGTCCAGTTGTGACAGTTTAGTTAATTTTATTCAGATATTTTGATATGAATGTAATTTTTGCATTGGGTGGAAAAACAGCTTGAGAAAAGATGTAAAAAAAAGTATTTTATTTTAACCTGAGAGATGAAGACTCTACTATCTCTTTTGGTTGCTTTCTAGTAACATCAATCTTTAAAAAAACAAAATCTACATGTTTTTTAAATTTTAATTGCCCTGCTTCAGCTTAAAGGCATTTTCCTACCACTGTATGTCATTTATATTTGATAGAGAAACCACTCTAAATTTCAAGCACTCTAAATTTCAAGCACTCTAAATTTCCCACAATTCTTTTTTCTGAATTCCAAGTATATAAAATATTTCTTCCTCCAAGATGATCTGTTCTTGCTATAGCTTTGAGCTATTGCAGGACAACCATACTACTTTCACTATCATTGCAGACACGTGTAAAAGCCACAGCAATGCCCCACTTGGATGGGAGTGTTGATCTGATGGAAGATAAGAAGGCTTTGAAGAGGGATCTGAACAGTCAGGTTAAATGGGCCAAGGTCACTAGTATGAGCTTCAACAAGACCAAGTGGAAGGTCTTGCCCTTGAGTCATAACAACCCCATTCAAAAATGCAACTGGCTGCTGGAAGGGCAGCTGGAAAGCTTCTTAGTGGAGAAGGAGCTGGGGGTGCTGGTCAACAGAGGCTGGACATGGTCTAGCATGTGCCCAGGAGGGCAAGAAGACCAATAGAATCCTGGTCTCTATCAGCAACAGTGTAGCCAGCAGGACCAGGGAAGAGATCATTCCCCTGTCCTTGGAAATGGTGAGCCTGCACCTCAGATCCTGTGTTCAGTTTTGGGGCCCTAATGGCAAGAAGGACATTGAGGTGCAAGAGTCCAGAGAAGGGAAATGAAGCTGATGAACAGTCTGGAGCACAAGGTTCAACAACCTCAGCTGAGGTTGTTTAGTCTGGAGAAAAGGAGACTCAAGGGGGGCCTTACTATGCTTTAGAACAATCCTGAAAGAAAGTTGTAGTAAGGTGGCAGTCAGTCTCTTTTTCCAGGCAACTAGTAACGGAACAAGGGAAAATGGCCTCAAGTTGCACCAGGGGAGAGTCAGGTTGAATATTAGGAAAAATTCTTTACTGAAAGAGTGGTTAAGCCTTGGAACAGGCCGCCCAGAGAAGCAGCAGAGTCACCATTCCTAGAAATGTTCAAACAACAAGTAGATCTGGCACTTTTTGATAAAGTTTAGTGGGCCTTGTACTATTCAGCTGAAGGTTGGACTTAATGATCTTGGAGATCTTTTCTAGCTTTAATGGTTTTTGTGGTTCTATGAGTAACTTGTCTGGATTTTTTCAGTTCTTATTACTTTTTATGATGTAGTTATTTTTTAAACCACCCATTCAAACTTTAACATTTTTTTCAGGATTTTGGAACTTCTGTAGTGCTTAATATTTTCTTAAGTTAACATATTGCATAGAATCATAACATAGTTTGGGTTAGAATGGACCCTAAATATCATCTACTTTCAATTCCATATTAATATGCTTGCAGGTACAAATTGCTTTTGACTCTCTTTAAGGATCCCACTGTGGCCCTGTGCTTTGCAGATACTGCTTTTCATCCTTGGCAAAGAACTGAGAAGCATGTCAACATCCTGATGACCTACAGGGACTATTTTCTTCTTCTTTGCAAATAGGAATACCTTTAAGGGAGCACCTCTCTGGAATCAGTCTTTCCAGCAACACTGTGAAATTTTCATCAAATCCATTTGGTAATGGCTCTGTTTCACTGCAAGGGTTTCTTTGTTCCTAATGTGTCTGGCTCCTCTTTATTCTGAGCCCGCTAAACCACATTTCTTTTTAAACATCTTTTTTTTTCCCTCTATCATTTTTTGTCATGTTACATCTCTCTTTTTTTGTACATCTTTTTAGCAGACAGCTTCACTTTTTCCCTTCCTTACTTGTTTTTGTTTTTTGGGTCGGTTTTCACTTTTGGTTTGTTTTGGTATTGTTGCTGTTTTTGCTGTTAGATTTTGGGTTTTTTTTGAAACATAACATTTGGATTAATCAGAGAAGATGTCAGATTAATTTCATCCTACTTGAGAGGACTGAAATCCTAAATTATTCATCAAAGTGCTCAAGTCAGAAAAAAAAGTCTTGCAAGGTGATTGTGAAAAATTTATTTTAAAAAATTATGAAAATATTTATATTTTATTAAATTTCTTACTTCTTTTGTGCTGGATTAGTTAATTGCTGTCTAGGGAAAAAGGCATATCCAGTCATCATAAGCCTAATCAGAAGACAAATATCTTCTAAGTGTTTAAGGCAACAAAACACATAGTCAATGATGAGAACAGAAGTTACAACTCATGCTAAGCATGTTAACAGCAATAAATGAGGTTGGCTCTGAGCATATTATTGGCAAAAAATATTATTTAAAAAATTTTGCACTCTGTGCAGCATACAAATTCCCTCATAATAAATGACATAGATACCAGGCAGACTGAAAAATGGCATCAACTTGTTCAATAGTGTCTAAAAGCACCTCTTAATTATTTTTAGACAATGCTTGGATTTTCTATCCCAGCCTTTTGGCCTAGACACAAAATCCCGTCTAGCAGGTGGGTTCCTCATTTGCAGATTTTGACAGCAAAACAAAGGAAAAACATCAGGCAAGACCAACATGAGCACTCCTCCTGACACTCTTGATCCCTCTAAACTGATCCTTCTAAATGGCAAACCCGGCCCTTTATTGACAGCAGGTCCTATCGTCGCCTTGCAATGTTTGCCCTGCAGCTTTGTTCAACAGGTCACCTCTGCTCTGCTCTCAGAGCAGCTGTTCAGCTGCAACATGCAACACCACTGCATGGAACACTTGTTTTAGTTTACAGCTGATTCATTCATTTGTGAGTCAATGTGCCATCCAGATATGTATCTCTTCAGCTTTTTTCAATTTTGATCCCTTTCAATGAAGCCATACTTTAGAGAACTTTTTCATAAAGCAGGTATTTGGTAAGGGAACAAAGACTTTCATCTGGGTTCTGAATGTACAATCAAAATGGAAACAGAGCCGTACAGATCATGCAAATTGTGCAAAGGAGCGCCAGCAATCAATTAATTTGATAACATTTCCTCCAGCTGAAGAATTAGTTTTTGCCTATTATTATAATGAACATCACTGAAATAGCTGAAAAGAAAGAACTTAATGCAGAATGTAAAAATAGTAAATGGGGATAATGTCAAAACATTGTAACACTCAGCTTGGGGAACTTTACTCTCCAATTATTCCTGCATGTGGTGTCCAAAATTTCCAGTGGCCTGCTGTGGAGGTAATGTACTGTTTATATTGATCAGGCATCTCAGCCATGAACCCCCAGGTACACAGCCCATATATGCAGTTATGTAGTTTTCAGGAGAATTTTTTATCTTTTTCCTAAGTATCAGATTTCTTAACTCAGTTGGTTAAGGTTGTCTGTGCTGAAGAAAGTTTGCACTTCTCCAAGTTCCTCTTCAGAGAGGAAGTCTCAGCACTAAAATACAATCTAACACTACATTTTTAGTAATGCAAAGGCTCTAGCTTTGAGCAGCAGTCAATAATATTTCCTTTTTTCCCATAACTGCTAAGGTTGACCATAACTTCCCAAAACCTTACTTCCGGGTCAAACCATGACAGGTGATGACATCACTGGAAATCATATCCCTCTATTTATTTCATTAGCAGGTGAGACCTTCTGCTTAATCAAAGACCAGTTGTGGAAATTAGATGATTTTACATATTTCAATAACAAAAAAAGCAGAGTAGTACTAGGAGCCAAGGCAAACAGGTGAATGTTTTCACTCTTTGCAAGTCTTCTGACTTGCAAGAAAACTTTGACTGCAGAGGAAGTGATTTTGATTCCTTCACTCAAGCTAAAAAAACTTCATTTTGAAGAATTTGAGATCTGTTAAACTCAATGTAGCTGAGTGACCTCCATGGAGAAAGCACTGATCATCACTCAAACTTTGTGAAAACAACCTATGTTAGAAGGCTGCAAAATCTGGTTCTTTCAAAAAAAAGTGAATTGATGTTGTAATAGTAGTTTCTAACTTATATTAATGGGAACACCTAGAACCCTCAGTGAAATATGGGAGCATAAGTTCCTATAAGATAAGTGCTGTTATCCTATTTGACCATATAGAATCAAAGATACAGAAAGGTTAAAACCTGACTATTCCAGCTTTCAGCCTCCATAGGCTTTCAGTTTGAAAATGATTATTGGAAATCATCATTGAGTAGACTGTGCTTCTGCTAAGAGCACTCACAATTAAGCCTCTGATGACATACATACATATTTTATCATCAAATCAACTGGAAAATTCAGTGCGTAGCTCTCAAAACACAACCTTGAAATTATACTGGCTTCAAGAGCTACTTTTTCTTATGAAACAACATTAAAAATTGTTGAGTCTGAGTGAACTTTATAATCTTCAGCATCTGTTCTGTTCTTTACTAAGAGTTAATGATAATGATTGTGATTTGACCCATGCTCCTCAGGAAGTACCTGCATTTTTTTTTTTTTTAAAGCAGATTTTTCATTCAACCCAAGTACCTTTACGCTGTACAGGTGTTGTCAATGTGCCTGAATAGTGGCACACAAGACCAAGAGCAGAGCACACCAGTTTGGCACCATTAGACCAGGGTGGATGGAGGCATGAGAGATTAAGCTCCTGCTTATAGACTACTTTTAATATTTCTGCTTTTAATCTCCTATAGATTTTGTGGTACAGCAGCTGGGACCTACCAGAGTGCTACATATATCAGCAAGCAGGGCAGAGTTTGGTCCTAGGGCAGGCTCCTGACCCCTGCTCACACCTCCCTGCTTTCACAGCCTGGGGACTTGACTGAAGCATTGAGCCCCTGAGGTATTGCCTGTCCCAGGGAACAGGGAGTGAAGACATCCTTGAAGCTGCTTCTAGGTACCATTAATTTGAAACATTCCCTTTCTACACCAATTCTTCCATCATTTTTATAGATTTTCCCCAATCCACTCTTTTACTGTTAACTGCTAGAAAACATAATTTAAAATCATAATTTTGCCTTTTACTATGACCAAGCTGCAGGAATATTCCCTTTGTTGGACAGTTCTGGACAGGACCTCCCCACCCATTGCTCCACTCATGCCTAAGAAAGCCTTTCAGAAAGGCTTTGTCTACCAGCATAACTCAACCATCTTTGTTAAGTCTTTCTTGCTTTCACCACAACTCTGGATCAAATACATCAAAGGGAAATTGTTTTTCCTTACAATACTACAATCACTTGCCTCTCTCTATAGGACAGAATAATCCAGCCCCAGCAATAAAACATATGGCTACCACAGACTCTCAGCTTTTGTTCACTTATTTTAATAATCACCTTTAAAAAGAGGATTTAAGTGCAGCCCAGACAGAATATACCTTCATCTGAAGATTAAATTCTGAGTTGACTGAGCCCTTCAAGAGAAGGTCTCACCTTCTCTTGAGACATGAGGTCAGACAACCTTGAGTTGGGCTGGAGATGGTCTTCTGATATAGTGGCGCTGTTACATAGCTAATCCTTGCAGAATTGCTGCCACTGGAAGTGAAGAAGAGGGTAGGACATCTGTCATCTCTGCAGGTGCTCTTGGTGCTCTCTTGTCCCTCTACTGCTCCTTGGGATGAAAAGGGATCCTACTTGAGCTCCTGCTCACCCATTGTTTGCCACCTCTCTCCTTGGGGCAGAGTGATCCAACTCTACCACCTTTTGTCCTCAGGAGAGACAAGGAGGACACACGGCATGAGGGAACCTCTGACTGACACCAGGCTGAGATAAGGAACCTTAACAACTGAAGAATTGGGGCAAAGGCAAGAAGAAGAGTAATGCTTAATTGAGGAATTAGGGTAAATAATTAGGGTAAAGGGAAGGGGGTTCACTCAGCATACTGGAGAAGAACCTTGTGAGCTCATGGAAAGACAAGGACAGGACTGGCAGCAGGAGCTGTTTATGAAGGTAGCTGTTAGTCTGGATATGTCAGCTGTCCATCTCTTCAGTCCCTAGAACACTGGGAATAGAGAGTTTTAATGTGAGATGCTGTGCTAAGCCAAATTTCATCCTTGAGCACAGGACAAGACTCTTCCTTCTCTAGTTTTATCCTAATATCATCTTCCTGGGAGACTGTGAACAATTATTAAAATTCAAAGTGAATTAACTTGTAAATGTATTAGATAGCAGGGTTTCTGTTCCTCACATTGTTCTTTGCCTGAAACATCACAAGTCTGAACAGAAGGGTTATAAAACAAAAAACTGCTGTGAAGGGGTCTTGCATTTATCCTTAAAAATGTCATGATGTGACAGGAAAACTAGCTACTTGGTCATCATTTTATCACTCAATTTATCTTCCCTATTCAACTCCTCTATATAAGTGTTCCAAAGATCCCCAAGATTTCTTTGGACTAAAGGTTGAAAACCACTATCCTAAAGGAACACACCATCCACAGCAAGCACTCTTGGAGCTTCCTATTGACACACCAGTTCAGGCTTGCCAGGACCCCATAGCTCTTGCTGCTGCCTCCTCCTGAGCAGGGAGATCCTGGCACCTGTAAAGGGACAGTCATCCTGGTGTGATGCTAGCCTAGCATGCCCAGAAGGCACTAAATAAAGAAGTTTAGCAGGTGAACATCTGATTGTATCAAATTTTTTTGCATCATCTGCTTACCTTATTTTCACATCCTCCAAAGTGTCTTAACTCATCCACAGTCCACATATTAATATTTCCAACTTGTGCAAGCTCTGAGTCTTGGAGGCATCATGTTATATTTAGCTAATTTTCTTATCACTGAGTATATTTTATGAGCACTGTGGTGTAGGTCTTCCTCTCCTGCTCAAAGTAAAAACAAACTAGAATACATTAGGTATTTTAGGTATTGGATACAAGTGAATTCCTATATTCCTCACATTCCTTCAAAAGGAGGGACTGAGGATGGGAGGAGATCCTGCCATCTAAAAAGAAAAAGAAAAAAAAAAAGACAACAAAAGGGAAAACCACCAAGAAAAACCCCCAACCTTATCTTTGTATTCTTGTCTCCATGAAACAGAAAATACACTCAGTTTCTAATGGTTATCACAAATCAGTGTTTTCTCGTCTGAAACAAATCCACTGTAAGTAACTTTGACATTTTTCTAGTGTACTTCAACAGAAAACTGTATGAAGGGAAATATTTCAATCTCAAATAATTTGAGAGAGAGGTGTTTTACAACCAGAATAATGCCTGAGAAGTGTTCCAGCTCTAAAGCCCCCACCTACCCTTGGATGACCTCATTGCATTGTGTGGCATTTCAGCGCTCTAACTGAGGGCACCATTTGTTTCTTGAAACATCAGCAACTATCTGATCAGAGAGTTTCTGAAAATTTAATAGACAGCTGCTTACAATTGGTATGGTTCCAGCTTCACGGTGCTGTAGAGCTTGATTTGTCAGTTATGTAGAGATATATCTCTTACCCCTGCCCCAGTCTTTGGTGGATCAGACTTTCTTGCCTGTCTGCCCACAGCAATGAGAGCTGGTTTTGGCAGCTGCAGTGCATCTAAATATAGCCAATGGAGACAACTGTTTTAGTAGTGATCACCATCTTAGCTGCAGAAACTATTATTTTCTGCTTTGAACATCTGCTTTCACCCTAAGGCACCCACCTCAGGGGAAAAAAGAAAAAAAGGTATACATATTAAGGCCTGGGAAAAAAAAAATTACATGTTCACCTCAATTAAGGTGCCTTGGCAAGCATATAGGTATCTTTAATAAGACTTTTTAAAAATCAGTTGTGGGATTTCTATTGACTCCCAGTGGCATCAGTCAGTTTTTCCAGAGGAGAGGTCCCACCTACTCCTCAATCCCTCTCTTTTCTGAAGCAGCATGTTCTGTTTAGGTACCACATAACAGCATGTGCAGACACCCACTGTAAGAGAATGTTGATATGAAAGACTGGTGGTGTCCTTATGATTCCCATATATTGTTTTTTTCCTTAAGTTTCATATTTTTCAATGTCCTGTAACGTTGTTCATTCCATTCTTTGTCTGGAGACCATACTGATATGACAGAGTAAGAATAAAGTGGACCAGGGCACAACATAATGGTGAATGCCATAAAAGGTAAATTGAGTTCAAGACACATTTGAATGCTTGCTCAGCTCTTCAGAGCACTCAGCAGCTCAGTCCATCAACATTTCTGGGTAATGGCCTTGGTAATAGTGGCTGCTCTCATGCCAAGGACCTTAAATAAACTATTAGTGAACACTATAAAGATGTATTTGCCAGGCAGAAGTAGGATAACTCTTCTAATGAAGATCTTGGTTAGGTCCTGCTTATGTCTGTCAAAGTCTGACGATGCCAACAGTTTGCTTTAGTTTGGACTCTGTTCTTAAATCTGAGTGGACATAATTCTCTTGGAGTGGACACCATCTCTTGGAGTGACTTATACAACCTATCTATGAAACAATCCTGTGAAACAGTCCTGTAGTTACCTTACCAGAAAGACTTCAGGCTGCAGCTCTCTTGAGTGGAGATGTGACAAAGCACGTGAGAATCACCTGGATAGCAGCAATGTTCTTCCCTCCAGCATATTCTAGACAAAATTTGGTTCAGTCCTGACCATTCAATAACCTCCTTGTAGTCATAAACACTCCTGGAGGTGATTCAGATAGATACTGGCAGTTAAACACTCCCAAGAGTCCCATAGCACTCAGAAGAACAGATCCAAAGAAACAGAATTTCAGGGGAACATCCTAAACAAATGGATGCCCATGTGCAGAGGCTTACAAGCAAGATGCTAATACAATGTTTGCTTTAACCATTACCCAAGAAATCAGAAACTGATTGACCAACAGTTTTTCTGTGCAAATTTAAATCTGCAACCAGCACAGAAATTATGATAAGACTCAAAAAGAAACCCAGATATAGCAAAGACTTCAGAACTTCATGTAATGACCTGATCAGTAAAAATCTTTGTGGTGGCACTGCACACTTCTACTTTGTTGCTTGTGCATGTGTTTGGATCTGGTGTCAAGATTTATGTTCTTTTTAAATTATAATTTTTAAGCTCATGGGAAAATACACAACTTAACACTGGACTTGGAAAAAAACCAATTGTTTGTCCATTTCTTGTCAAAAATCTTGTAAATGGGAAAGCAGAAAGGCTTGAAGTAGGAGTGTTCCTCTTTTTGTATCACTGCGAAGTTGCAAATCATGCTCTTTGCATTCTCTCCTTCCTGCTATTTTCATACTGGTGTTCTAGGACACTGTACTGTGTATCTTAAGCATGGCAATTGCAGCCCTGGCTGTGGCACTGGCAGTCTCAGGCAGCTGCGGTTCTCTTTCCAGCAGTTTGCATCAGTGTCACCATAGAGTTGGCATGCTCAGAGTGGGAGATCAAAGTCTTGAAGGATTTCTGCACACTCCATCACTGGCATGCTTTGCAGCAGGCTGAAAAGTGGATGGAGAAGTAGGGCAGTTTTATATCAGAAAGGAGAGGCAAGGCTGAATTTAATTGTCTCTGGGTTATTCAATAAAGTTTTCTGGTTTGGAGCTTTAAACATGGAACTTGAGGGCCTTAATATAGTCTTCAAATCATGACCAAATGACACCATTCAATGAAATTCCAGCAGGAAAAATAATTTCAATTTCCTAAATTTTCATGCCTGACAATTTTTTTTGGAAAGACACACACACAGAAAAGGGCCTGTCTCAGAAAAATTAGTGCATTTAATAAATGGTCATTGTGTTGACAAACCAGTAGTTTTTTCACACTACTGGTTGCAGCTGGATAAAGCTTATGCTCTAGAAACTGAAGAATACTTATATCTAAGTATATGGAGAGCTGTTTCACTTCACTGTGGGACAAAATTTTATTGTTTATATAGAATCCAGTTTAAATGTTTACACTACTATCCCACAAGTATTTTGACCATATTCACTTTACCTGCTAACTGTTGATACTGGTTTATGGAATCCTAGTGGTTTGAGAAGAAAACTTTCTATTTCCCAGAACATTAACTGGATGAAACATCCCATATGTATATCTGATTCACACTTATGAAAAATAATTCTTTTGTAGAGTTTAAAGATCTTGACCCAATATAAAACGCTCCTGGCTTCAGGAAGATTTTTGGGAAGATTGGATCTTTCTGTTTTTATTCAACAAAAATGTAATCATGAAGATAGCTACAAAATCAAAGATTGACTGTCTGTCACAAATCAATAACGTTAAAACAAAAAAGAGGTCTCCTGACCTTCTGCTATCATGCCTAATCTTACATCACAGGAGATGCAATTCAGATTGATACCTTTTTCTGGTCCCTAAAATCATGAGCCAGATACAATTAGGTGATAAAAATGAAGTTACCTTTTATGAAGGGTCCCCTCAGGTGCACAAAAAGCTGAAGTACATGCCGAAAGTATACCGAAGATGCACACATGACATAGAGCAAATACAGTTTTATAAGTTTAGAAAATTAGCACAACTGACAAGAATCCCCAGTTAGAAAACGGGTGTTGAGGTAATTTCCCCTTTTGGTTCTGCCCTCTTCAGAAGCCTCCCTTCCTTGCTAGTTCTTTACAGGAGTGTGTCTCAACCTTGGTTCTCAGAAGAAGCAAGACAGGATAGGGGCCTAGGGGCCTAGGGCCTGTCAAACAGGATAGGAAACTGCTAGCACAAATCTATATAGTTATACCATAATAAGCTACAGAGCTACAAATATATGTGAAGAATATAAAAAGCATATATGTGAAAAATGTATGTGAATATATGTGAAGAATATAAAAGCAAAAATCAGTTTGGCATCAAGATCACCTGTATAATTACTAGGGTTGATTGAACATGATGAAAACTAAACGTAAAATTTAAATTGAGCTGATTACCTGATTGCATCTCCTTTTGCTCTTGTTTTCCTCCCTTTTCAGTGTAAGTAAGTTAAGCCCAAATGTATGCAAACAAACATGTTAAATCTAAACTAAGTATACACAGGACTCCATAAGCTGGGCCGTGCTATCAGGCTACAAGGTTTAAGTTTTGTTTCTGAGATATTACCAATTACGACTCTTAGAGACAGAAAAGAAAACGTAAGGCCAAGTTTGTAGCATAGCTCATTTTTATTGTTTAAACAGTTTTTGCATAGGAAATATATCCGCTTCCAGTAATTGACTGCAGTATGAGCAGCTGCTAGCAGTATAGGCTGGATATAACAGTAACAATCACATTAAGTCAAGCTTGATTTACACCAGTTTAAAACTTGTGGCAGTTGAGTTCATTTGTAACCTAAAAAAAAAAAAAAAAAAAAAAAGTACCAGAAAGAACACTTTATCCTCCAACCAGGCACAATAAAAACCTTTGTTAACACTCAGGCTAAAATCAGGTCTGATGCCAGAGGGCCTTAATTCCAAAATAAAGTAGCTGTACTGTAATGCATCTTACTAGTGAAGGTTCATTACACAAAGACTCTGCACGCACCTTCTTTTTAATTAAAATGTAACCTTCAGGATTTGTGGCCTACAGTGTGGGAAAAAATGCCAAAAGTTTTAAAATGGATCAACCCTGGTATGTAGCTAGCAAGCAATAACTGACTACTTGTCACCTACAGTTGTACTAAATGTATCTAAAGAAACACACAGCCCTACAAAAGTTTTCTCAGAGAAATATCATTGAGATGGGGTGCCTCTTCCCAGATTACTAAAAGTTCTATATGATATAAGCACAAATTAACAGCTTGATGAAGACATAATCTAATGCAGCTCTTGAGAAGCCTATGCCTGGGACTGAGGAACCCCTCACATTCTACAATGTTGTAGAGATTATTTTTGAAGAAAATGTTATCTGAAACATATTTACAACTGAACTCAACAGAGACTGTGAAATTGAACAGGCACTGCTCATTTGTTTGAGTTTTTTGGTAAACATTTTGCTGGTTTTTGTTTCTTTCTCATTTTGCATCAACTTCTATCAGTCCATGCAACTTCAATGCCCTCAATGAAAATGCATAATAAGCCATACTTCTTAAAAAACTTCCTTCTGCATATAGAGATACATTTGCCACATCAGTCCCTGTAGCACAGTTTTCAAAATCATTCTGTCAAAAATACAGTAATACAAAGACTGGCTTTAGTGTCACTAGCTCACACTGCTCTCCATTTATTTAGGCCACCTTTTGTTTTACTGTTATGGTATCATGCAATGAAAGTATCAAAGGCTTGTTCTATTCATGATGCTAGTGGCACTGAAGCCCTTTTCACAAATTCAACATACATCTGAATTGCAACACACAGATATTTCTAAAGAGTACTAACTAGTGAACCCTTTTATCATAAAAAAAAAACAAACAAACAAAAAAAAAAAAAAAAACCAAAAACAAAAACAAACAACTACTTACAACCATTGAAGAAAAAATTGCAACAAAAAAATTGTAAAAATTGACCGTCTCCAACTTGTCCCCTTTACTATTGACAACGTGACCAACAGAGCTGTGGCATGGAAACAGTACAAAGAGTTGTCATGGCAATAAGTTTGGCTGATGCAAAGGTCATTGTGCAGGGTTAAAGGGCAAAATCAGTGGTCCGTGTTATCCTCCAACTGCAGTGCTCCACCACACCCACACAATTTTGAGGAATTAATAAAACTGGGGAACTAGCAGAAAGTGCAAATAAGAAGGAGGTGGTTTTTGGCTCCTTCAGCATGGAGAAGAACATTCAGCTTTGAACCTTTCCTGTTTAACTTGATTTGCTGGCATGGTATTTTACTATCTATCTTTTTTTTTTCCCTAATGTTTTCTATAGAAACCCAATTAAAAAATCCAGGAGCATACAGCTGGTTAACATTAACAAAAGACCTTGATAGGATCATGTAAACCATAAAGGATGTCATGCTTGGGGCCTTACTGCCAGCAACATTAGAGAGCTTTTTCATTAAAAGTGAAAAATGTACACTGAATATGGGATAACTTTCTGCAGCCTTCATAATCTCACACAGTACATATAATTTAGGTTTAGGTACAGAACACACTCCGGTGCCACAGATGTCTTTGTGCAATCTCTTTCATTAAGTCCTTATGAAGCTACAAGTTGCAAATCCAAAATTCTGCTCCCTGAGGACACAGCTGTGTGAGACTTAAGTACTGTTTTAGCTCTCTGCCTATCCTGAATAGCTCTGTGAACCTAATCTTAAATACCATCATGTAACTACCACAAAAACTTTTGCTAAAGGCCATATATACTAATAAAAAAGACAGTGGTGCTTCCAACATTTTGAAATGCTCTGAAAACCAACTTTTCCAATACTAAATACAACAAAATAACCTTCATAAAATATAATTTTCTCCATTTACATTTTTAAAGGATTAGTAACCTATGCTTTTCAAGCACAGGAATATGCGAAATAACTCCTAACATGGACAGATTTTTTTTTTTAATACATAAATTAAGAAACTGGAGAGTTTTAACCCAAGTCCAGTTTCTAAACAAAGAATAATCTTGTTTAAAAATGGAAATGCATTTCCATTATAATTGTTAAAAAGTTAGCTTTACAAACAAGGGTTTTTTAATCAAAAAAAAATTCTTAACAAAACTATACAGTGTACAAATTACTGTCTACAAGGTAGGCGGTTTAGTCAGAAGATCATCCTTTCTTCTTGCTACTTGCAGCTTCACAAACTCATTCACATATTTTCAATGGAGCTGCCCACCTGAACATCACCCCACAACTATATTGCTATAATTAATATTTTTGCCATGTCTTTATGTACAGTCTCCTTCACTGCCTTTTTTTTTTCCTTAGTCAAGCCTCAAGCGTTCATGTCACTCCAGGGGAAACACACTTCAGTGGCACAGCCATGAGGCCAGGGCTGCAAAGCAACTTAATAAAGGCAGAACAGTGCACATAGAACGGGGTGGCTCAATTTAGTCAGAATACACTTCCTGGTGAAGGAGGAGGCCAGAGACTGGATTTGAGTTCTCAATCTTATCTTAATCTTTTAAATGCCGAGCTTAAAAAAAAAAAAAAACAACCAACAAAGCCAACCTAAAACCAAGCATACAGTAAATGAAAAGTTCATTATCTTCCAAGCAGGCTTTTCTGTTAGAGAGGGAGGTGACAAAAACCCACAGCTGCTGAATAACCCAGTTTAAAGAAGAAATTTACTTCTCTAAAAAATTGCATCTTTAAGCTCAATTTTTTTTCATACAGGAGGCCTTAAAAAAAAATCTCTGTTAAGGGCATCTTTCTTCCTACAAAAGGCAATCACCATTCTGGATATTTCATGTTGAAGCCTGAAGTTGTTCCAGTTTTGTCCCAGTGTGGTATTAAAAGCTTTCAGGGAACAGCTTGTTAATGGATCTAATCAAGGATATGCCCTCAGCACAGCTCTGCCCCCAAACTGCTCTGTATCATTACATGTATAGAGGAAAACACATACTTTGTTTTACCAGGCCAGAGCCTGATGCGGACTGTGCTTGGGTTTAGCAGACTTTGCCATGTGCTTAGCAAACAAATTGACTTACTGAAGGGTTCTGAAAGAGAACCAAAGAACCCCACATTCCTTTTTGTGTCGGTGTCTTATCTCTTTCTTTCTTTTTTTTTTTTTTTTTTTTTTTCTCCAGTTTAGCTAAATCTCAAATATTTCTTTTCCTACAATTCCCATCTCTGTAGCCATTCAAGCCCTGCCTACACACTCTCTCCTCCTGGAGACATGGGGATGTGCCACCACTACTGCTCTTAACCACAGCTGGAGCCAGAAGGGACTGACCAGGGCTCATTGGGGTGGCTGCTGCTGGAGATGCACCTCTGGTACTGCTCCAGGGTAGGAAAACTTCCAAAACACAGAGACAACTGCAAAGGGATGAATCTTCTCATCCACATCTACATGCTCCTCTGCTTTCGCCCCAGTAGAAGACTGTCCTTTAAAAAAACTTCACCCTGTGTTGAGCCATACATTGCAAGGATCCCCTGTGTGTAAGAGATCACCAGCAACAGGCCCATTACTGGTCTGCAAAATGGGATTTTACTGGAAACACACTTTTATTTCCACCATGGTCTGATTCCTTGCATAAAGAAACTCCTTCTCCACTGCACCCCAGAGGTCTCCATCTGATCTCCATGAGAAGACTGCAAACTTCTGATATAGCCCAACCAGGCTGAAAACTGTAATTCAAATGCTGAATTAAGAAACTTGGTGGGGTGAGAGGGGAGTGGAATATAAAAAAAATTATGTACAGGAAAAAAGTCAAGCAGAATAAGGGGGGCAAATTCTCTGCTTGAGCAGTTCCAGAGTCCACTGGAGTCAGTGGAACTATGCCAGCAAAAATTCTGTACTTGCATTTCCTAGACAAAGCAAATGTCTTTGTCATTCTGAGTTAAAAACATTTTCTAACATGAACACTTCAGGATGCATTATCTTTGCAAGGAAAAGAATGGAAAAGGATTCATCTCACTGTGGGTCTTGACCTCTTTCTCTGTTTGTCTCTCTTTCTCATGAAAAAACCTTGAAGTAAACCAATTTCCTCAAGTCAAGTCTGCCTCCAACAGAATTCATTATTTATTTTTAAATCCAGAAATGATTTTAGCTTGCACCCCAGGTGGGAAGTTAAAAAGAGGGAACCTATTTGAAAGTTTGTCACAGTAGGCAGAACAGTTGCTTTGCAGCCCTTGCCTGGCTAAGGGTGCACTGCTTCACAGCTACACTGTAAAGTGTTAAAAATCCTCCCCCCCCACCCCAGAATATATATATATGTATGTATAAAAAAAAATCCCCTGTCCACCTCTCAGTACAGAAAAGGACCTCATCACACTGCAAAAATAGCAGTACCCACTTTGGTCAATTAAAACAAACAAAAAAAGCATACATTATTTTTTTTTTAAATCTGTGTACTTACCTATAATAACCAATACAGCTAAAAGCACTACCTACATAGGCAAAACTTGGTATTGCATAATTCGTATAAATTTGTATCCCCTCCCCCCAATATTAATTGGAAGATGAAAAACATGAAAGGTTAATAGAAAAAACACCAAAATACTGAAAATATTGCTGGTCGATTACAATTCTTAAGCGGCAACTATACACAGCCATGATATGCTCTATAAATGTGAGATAAAGGTATAACTGTCTAAAAAATCCATGATGTCACACATTTTTCGCATCTGGAGTACAAAATATTTTGTCATAAAAATGGTAAAGATTTAAAATTATAATAAATGCAGCAAAACAAGTGTAGTGATGTCAATTTTTTTGTAGTTTTTTCCTTTTTTTCTTTTTTTCCATTTTTTAGATTTCAAGGCAAGGCACGTAATGTGGACATTATATCTTCGTGCAAATTAGGATTACTGGAAAGAGTATTTTAAATTTTTAAAGAGACATAGAGGCAAAATGTCTGCCCATGCACATTATATTTCTGTCAATATGTGAAAATTGTTGAACAAGGCTAACTTCTGAAAGCACCATGCAAGTTTACAGCACCCTGTAATTAGACTTACATTAAGAGTGCATTATTTAAATACAACATATCCCCATCCTGGTATTACCAGTTTGTAAACGGTAAGCTTTGCCCTTGTGACATGGATTTGCCTATGTCTTTGTCTCTATGATGTAGATTTTACAGAAACATGTAAACCCTATGGGTTCTTGATGCAACAAGTAACTTTAAATAAATAAATCCTACCCCTCTGTGGAGGCAGCAGCTAAACCAATATAAGTGCTGTGTTTCCATTGATTTCTTATTCTCAAGGATGTGATTTGTCTTGACTTAATGCCTTTTAATGCCCTCAAAAACTGAGGGGAAAAATAAGTTTGTTCAAAGTAATTTTTTATTTTTATTTTTAATCCCCTCAATTTAGAGTCCAAGGGCTGAAGGACTTATAGTGATGACCTCTTAGATATGATTTTTAAATTGCACTTGCCTCTGTAAGTGTTTCTTTACTGGGGAAATGTCATTTTTTTTCCTTTTCTTTTCTTACTGTTGCATGAGAAGATAACACTTTTACCTGCATAGAGGCATTTCTTCCATAGAGCCTGTGTGTTCATACTGATTGAAAATTTCAAACTGCATAACACACTAGAAAAAGGCTGAATTAAGGGCCAAAGTTTAATAAATCCATACTGATAACTAAAGGCTACAGAGCTTATTTTTAAAACATTTAGAAATCAGACTGTTGAGAAAATGGCTGGCTCACAGCCCTTGTCCTCCTGCAGCTCTGCTGTCGCTGCCTAGCCTTTGTTTTGTGAGATAACCAGGAATAGTGATCTCATGCGTAAACAACAAGAATACTAAACCAACAGAACTAGCTTATCATGCAAATATTAAGGCATCTAGAAAGTCAGTTAAAATATATTGTCAGAGACAGAACATCTATTTCCCAGCGGACTTCATATAACAAAGGCTACTTAGGAGGAGCTGCATTTTACTCATCAGTGAAATATCATCGACCCTTTGTATATCATTTCAGTTTCAACCGTAAGAGAATTAGTGATTGTAAGAGATGCAATTGCTGGTCTATTTTTGTTTTTCTTTCTTCAGGTTCTTTTCTCATACTGTCTTCTTTTCTTTTTCCTTTTTTCTTTTTTTTAATTTTGCTTTTAATTTTTTCCCTCAGTTGCTTGTTTCTGCTTGAAGGAAAGGCTCTCCAATTATGTTCAAACCATAATTTGGAACATTTGTCGGCAGGATCGGTGTCCTATTTGATACTTGGAAAGGAACCAAGCTAGCCCAGGTACCAGGACTGTTGAAAAGGGGAAAGAGACAAGGAGGGAAAGAGAGAGAGAGAAAAAAACATATATTAAACACATATACCATGAATTTGAATCAAGGTCCAGCTAATATTAATTAATAATAGCACCATTTAAGATAAAGCTGGAAAGAAAATTTGTGAATGTAACTTGAGATTCTACTTCCTAGTCTTCTTTGTGAAAGTATGAGATGTTTGAAAGAATAATAATTGTGTTGAATTCAGTAGCAAGTTGTATGACTCCTGAGTTACACTAAGTGGTCTGTTTATTTATGAAAACCCCCCAAAAATGCCAGATGCAAACATATAGAGCAGACACAATTAAACCATACAAATGACACTATATAGTGTAATGGATATCATGTAAGAGCTAGTGAAATATACCACAGCGTACAGGTGTTCTTTTTTCAAGAATGTAGCATAACGATTCAGTGGTTCAGCATCCTGTGAGATTTCCTCCACTCTTACAACACCATCCCAAGATGGGCCTCTGAGATGTATGGATGCCCATAAGAACAGAGGACTTTTATGTTCAAAAACCCTGGTTTTTTTTAAAAAAAAATTGTCCCTAAGCATGTCAGTCTCAGAAACACCAGCTAACACAGGATCCAATCATCTAAACACTTGCAGCCAAGGGTAGCTGTGAGTCGAGGGTAACAGCGAGTACCAAATTTTTTTCAACAAGCCTCTGAGAAAGAAAATACTTTCAAGGACAATTCAATGACTAGGGACTTAAGTCACCATTTTAAAAGAACTCTGTCACTAAGGACTGAAGTCCCAATGGCATTCACAGGTTCACCAGGCACCAGTCTGTAGTACTTGCAAGACGGATACTCAAAGATGGGTCTCATCTGCTGGTGTTCGGTACCCAGTTGCCTTAGCAGCCCTTTCCTTAGATGTGGCTCTGGCAACCCAGAAATCCAAACCAAACTATCCTAAGCCATATGATTCTATGACTTCAGAGAAAGTTTTGTCACATTTATTCAGAGGAAAAACAGCATCATTAAGTCAGCATCACTGCCAAAGAGCTAATACCAGCACTGGACATACAGCATGCAAACACACCCTTCCTCTGCATTTCATTGTATTGAGCTTTTCCAGTGTTTATCACAAACATAAGTGCTTACTTGGAATTATATTTTGGGATCAGGCTAACGAGCTTCCTGATAACACATCTGAAGCCCTTCAACATGTGTTTTGTGGAGGCAAAAAGTTTTCTTCCCTCTATATCTTTTGGCCCATTTCTTCACAACTCTCTTCCTGGACAAGCAGATGCACTTTTGTGGCATCAGGTATAAAGAGGAAAATTGACCTTTTTTATATATTTCAAATGTTCATGACATAATTACTTTTCATTTGGCAGCCTTTTGTAATCATTTCAGTTGCTGAAAAGTGATCAACTTATTTTGTGAATTCCAGGGGACATGTCTCTCAGGTCTTTCACATTAAAAAAAAATACAAACAGCTTCTGTCATTTACTTCACTTTGAAAATACTAACCTTTCTAAACTTGCTAATTTACTATTTTGACTCCTAGCAATTAATTTCAGGTGCTATGTTTTACACACAAAAAAAAGTGGAAATAGTTCCTGAACTCCTTGTCTCAACAATGGCCATATTCCCAAAGGCAAAGGACTAATCTTATTTCATGAAGAAAATACAATATTAATATCTTAATGTTTTCAATTTCTGAAGTACAAATACTTTTCAATAAGGCTGTTGGTTTTCTTTCTTCAACTGGGTATATTCTTGAAGGACACTTAAAAGTCTGCAGCATCTTAAGCTTATCAGAATTTTTTTATTTAATTGCTGATTTCAAAAATTTAAGATCAGCTAATATGTTTGATTTTTTGTTGTTGTTTTAATTCTATTGACTATTACAAAACAAATCTGCTATTGGAGGAAAATAAAAACCCTTTTGAAATTTAAAAATCACGGTTATACCACAAATCTTGAAGCACTCACAAAATCTTAAACCTTGTTATGCATGAAAGATTTTTCCAAGATGATATAATGAAAAGAATATGTTCCAAAAAGAAAAAAATTAAATAGCAGAATTTCATTTAATTGGCTTAATTGTTTCAACTTTTTCTTCATCTTCCTTCACTATTTGTTTTTAAATGCATTTTTTGTTCCTTCTTTGGATTTCAATCCTCTTTGGATTTCAGTGATGCTAAGAAATAAATTCTGAAATAATGAACATTAAGCAAATTGCTTCCAAGCATGTGGATTTATAAAAATAAGAACTCATAATAAATGAAATAAAGACCCAAGCAGATTTGTTTTCTTGGTATCTGTCTGAATATATATATATATATATTTTTAATGCACAGTTCTTTGCTGTCCTGTTACATGGGATTTACAGTGTTTAGTGACTTCAAAAAAATACACACTAACTCAAAGAATATAAATTTTGTTTGAGGTCAACACTCTAATCAAAAAATTTCTGTGGCAAAGCCTAAACACACAGGCTCCAGGTTATCTTTCTGAAGATTTACAGCGCATTTCAATGACTGGATAAATACAGTTTTGACTTTTTGCTTTGTTTCAAAGTTGCCAGCCTTCTAGTGACTACAGTGGGTGAAGGAAACAAGTCAGTGCTGACTAAAAGCAAATGACTATTTGCAGTGAAATTTTTATCTGATACTTCAAATACCAGACAGGGATCTTGATTTTTATGGAAACTGCTCAATAAAAACAAGTTGTAGCAAGTTCCTAATATGACTGTTGTTGCCATATGACCTACTAGTTTAATATAGGTGTTTATTTAAACCTTTCAAGCCTCCCACATTGTATTAAGACCATGACAAAAATGCAGACTGCAAGAAATTTGTCAGTACTACTTATGAATCCTGAGGGAGTAATACATCACCCATGTTAACACTATGTATATCCCACAAGAGTTTCAAAGCCCCTCGTCTCAAAGCCAAGCCTTCTGCCAGAGATGATGGTGCAGGCAGCAGAGCACCTGTGGGACCAAGACAGCCACACACACAGCCACACTGTCTGCCTGCAGGGCTGGAACAGCCACCCCTTCCCCACCTCTGGAGGTGGCTGAAGTCCTGGTCTAAACACACACACACACACACACAGGGCAGAGTCTGGCTGCACTGGCAGCTGGGAAGGACAGCCCATTCCCTCTGTTTGCTGGCATTTCCTAAACCATTATTTTCGAGGCTTGATGAGTTCTGGTTGCAGTTTAGAAAATAACATTATCATACTACAGGTGGATGTAACTCTATCTTGGGCCACCCCTGTCCAGGTACCACCATCAGGGGCTTACTGCAGACAAAGCAAGAAAAGTGAATGAAAGCTATTGAGGAAAACAGCCCTAGTCACAGCACAGAGCTCTGAGAACAGCTGCAACACAACCATGAATAACCAAACACACAACACAGGCTCTGCTAAGCTACATGCATGTGGCTGTCTATCCAATATTCCCATGATCTCCCTTTACATTTAGGGCAACTTTAGTTGGACTTTCAGCTACCCTATGAGCCACTCTCTGCTTTTTAGCTCCCCAGCACTTCCCCCAGTATGAAGCCAAGCAAGGCCAACTGCCCAGAAGAGCAAGGTCCCCCTGCTAGTCTTCCAGCCTCTGAATATTGCAGAGCTTAGCTTCTGCCACGGAAACCATCCACTGATTCTGATTTTTTTTTTTTTTAGAACATCCTAGCAGGAATTTCAGATACTTCTGGCTGCAAAGCAAACTTCATCTGGGCGCCCCCATGAGCAGGAAATGGGGGAACACCTTTCCCTTCACCACACCATCCAGCAGTTGGTGTGAGTCCCAGTTAAAATTCAGCACTTGGTTTCACAAAACCAGAGGCAATACTCTGCCTTTGTCCACTAAGTGCCTCAACCAGGGAAGCCAAAATTCTTTCCATTGCCCAGAACAGAGACAAGGCGGTTGTCCTCACAGAAGCTAATAGGATGCCCACACGGCTACCCCTTCAGATAAGAAATCTTTGTATTTTATGAGTGGAATAACGCAGGGCTACCTCACACTCCACCCTGCTACTCGTGAGGAAATCTGTTATCCATTTGCTGACAGAAGTTATAATATAAATGTCTTTTCACTGAAACATGAAGTGAGACCTAAAAAAACCGCTCAAGGCTAAGTTTTGAAGAAAATTATGTGAGAAGCACCATGAGAGTCTGTTGTGAGATTCAGATCCATCTTTGTTGCAAGACCACCTTCCTGAAGGTGCTCACTTTTAAGTGATTTTACTACTGCTAGAAGTTTTCTCTTCACCATGGCTAGACTATCAAATATGTTATACAGTCAACAGTTCCCTCTCTATCCACAGGAAGTATAACGTATTTATCTCTTCAAATGCAATAAAACAGCAAAGGAAGATTCTGCAAGCATCCTACAGGGTTAACATTCTCTGTTACACTTTCCATTACAGTTTCCAGATGTTAATTCAATCAAGATTTCTGCCATGATTTCCTCTTAAAGATAATAATTGCTGTTTCAAGAACCTCTGATTAAAATATTACTGGAATAGACCACAAGTAGTGCCTATATTATACGTATATACAGTCCACTTCAGAGGTTATAATAACATAAAGAGCATAATAATGTTAAACAATTAACTAAATGCAATAAAAAATAAATCTAATCTGACCTGAATAAATGTGGAGGTCTTTCATATTCTTATTTTCCACCAGTTACTACTTTCTTTCTTTTACAGTTTCAGAACTCTGTAAGAGTATTTTACCATTCAGAACGTACATCTAAAGCAGTATTTCCTTCTTGCAAATAAGGAAGATTTACTATCATGTACATGAACTCACTAGCTTACAGAAGGTAGAAGAGGGCCTGCAAAGTCAGTCTTTGGACGGAAAAGGTAAAAATACCTTTCAATCAATATTGAGTGAAGTGACAGTAGTAAATCACCAAGCAAGGAACTTCTATCTCTCTAACTTCTATCTCTCACACAAATACAGAGAGTTTTACTATTTCAAATCCTTGGATCATAAGAACTTTGGAAATGCAATTTTGCTACCCTCAGTGTCCTTGCTAAATTTCCACTTCTGCATTTCTGCCAAAAGAATAACCACCCTTCCAGCATCTACTTAATGGAGTACTTCTGCTACCATTCTGAACTGGCACCTATAGGTAAACAGCTGCCAAATTTCACCTCCAAGTTGAGTACTTGTTTCAAAAGATGTATAAAGTGTATCTCAGGTTAGTCTAGGATGACTTTTGCAGTTTAACAGGCACATATCACCCATCTAGTAGACAGAGCAGTTAAAGACCTACTGATTTATGCCCAAGAAGAGAAAAGGAAATCTCTGATAAGAATATTATTTATTCTATTCCCTGCAGACTTCTTTTTGTACAGACAGCAAAACACAAAAAGGTACACAAAGATTGGGAAGAGGCTACAAAACCCATTACTAAAAAAGAATACCCACAACAGAGGCAGAGCCCAGAGAAATCATGCATGTCCATGCTGTGCTTTGGACCATTCATGTAGGAGAATTTGGTGCAGGAGCAGGGCTAACAGAAGATTTCAAACATACACTTGCACAGAGGAGGCTCTGACCAAGTCAAGCCAAACCATGGACAACTTGTGTTTTTTTGGTTACCAGAGTCCACTGGGTGCCCATGAAAAATTAACTCTCCACCATGCAAATTTGCACTACCTTTTTCTTTTCCCAAATATCACTATTTTCATTTCAAACCATTAAAAATTTTACCTTAGCAGTTTAAAAAAATATAACTACAAGTTTATCAAAGTAGCATAACTAAGTAATAATGCAGACAATCCTAACTGTACCAAATAAAAAACAAACAAAATAAACCCCAAACAAATCAGTTTTACTGATTCAAAAGAAACAATTGGAGGTAAGATGATAAGGAAGTAGGAAGCTGGAGTAACCAAGGGGTTAAAGATACAGTTTACACTTGGGAATTCTCTATAATATGCTCCTCCTTCCCTAGAAGCTGCCAAAAATCATCTGACAGGAAACATAAGATTAAGTTTGTCCCACCTAAACGAACAAAGAGATCTCAGAACAGGCAACCAGTTCACTGCAGAGTAAGAACGTTTCTAATTCTGCTGGAATCTGCAGTGTTGCTCAGAAATTATTACTGGAGTTGTTTTCTTTATTTTAACATCTTGCTTCTAGATCAACTTATTCATTTTGGTCACACTGCAGTTCTTGTTGCTTCTCCCATAAAGTTTAACTTAAAGCTCCAAACATAATCATGTGGAAAATGGACATTATTGATTCCTATGGTCCATTGTTCCCCCATTCTAAGTCCCTGAAGTTCAAGTTCAATCTGGAATTACATCATGTCTGGTTTCTCCTGGTTACCAGACGGCTTGAGACGTGACCACAGCTACAGAAAAAACAAACAGCCTTCTTCACGCTTCGGCTCCCCTATCGATTCAAACATAAACTTTTTTTCTTTCTCTCAAGTATGCTTCAAGTATGGAGCATGGTTAATTTAGAGATTAAGCTCCAAATTAGATTATCTAATGGCATCTTAATGGATTGCTGACCCATTTCCTGTGGGATGGCAGCATGCAAGTCTGGCTTGAATACAACTAATTTCTTAGGAAGTGTTCTTAGGAAGTGTTTCTTAGGAAGATATTTGCCTGGATGGGGAGCAAACAATGTTTTGCACATCATTCTGCATTACAGAGTTGTGCAAAACTATTAGAATTAGTAATTTAAATTGATAAATATAACAAATCATTAGATTTTCTCTCTAAATATTTTTGAACTCAGGAAACTTCAGCCTTTTTTTTCTTAAATTGTAATGAAATGGTACTTTTATTCCAAACCATTTCTGGGAGAGAAATGAGGGAGGGACACAGGTCACAGTGTATGAACTACTGCTCTAACAGGTGTCTGTGTTTGCCAAAATTACACAGACACACTGCCGGCTGTGTAATTTTAGCTATATATTTTCTGTATACCAAACATGTACAAGATACTGTGCTACAAAAGCAATATGCACCCATTCTCAATTCCCCTTTGACTTCTCTCTCTGATAAATCAGATTATTCCATTTGATTGCCTTATCAGCACAGTTAGCATAAACACACAGTGGTGCAGGCCGGGTGGGGAGTGAGAGGGGGAGGAATGATGCTTGGAATGCTGAATACCCCACAGCTACAGCTGAGAAAGAAATTCAGCACTCTGAGAACAGTGCTCCCCTCAGCATCTCCAGGAATGGGCCAGCTGTTGCACTATGCTGATGTGTCAAGATAACAGAATGGAAGCACGAAATTCTAGCCTAGTCCATTTGCCTGGATAGGGTAAAGGTAATGTTAAACAGTTAATGCAGAATGATTGTTAAAATAATTAGTATAAATAAAAATACATCTGTTGATAGCTGAATTGAAGCGTACACTTTGGCAATGAAAAGTTGCTAACAGTCTGTGGAAGACTTGCAAATACTCCACATGGCCTAGGAGAGATCCATCATGCCAGCTTTTTTGAGTATTTATATTGGAAATACCATCAATGGTGTAATGAGTAACTTAGGCATAGGATCAAACTCATGCTATCAGCTTCACACACACACACCCACTTTTTGTCACTCTCACTTGTTTCTTAAGTGTACTTTTTGCATACACTCCTGCCCTCATGTAGTGACTGAGACCGTATTTTTTTAAATGAGCCTTCCAGATTTTCACAGCTTTCCCTCGCCTTCTGTCTCTAGGAAAACAGAACGGCCGTTATCGAAAAAATAAGGATTTGGGGTTTTTTAATGGTTTTGAGTATCTTCTTCACATGTACACCAAAAAAATTACCTAAATGATCATAAAAGTACTGGAGTATTGATGTGTTTAAATGGTGTTCAAAGTTCAGCAGACACAAAAAAAATACATTTATAAATAAATATAAAATGTCCTATAACAACAGAATTTGTACCCTAAATGTTCTAAGTAAGCAATGAAAAAATCAAACCAATCCAAACAAAAGCTGTAGATGGTTTGGTATGAGGAGCAAAATAAAAATTACTACTTCTAAATACTTCACCGAATAACTGGGATGGGGTTTTTTTTCCATTTTATTTTGGGCTTTTTAGGATGCTCTATGAATGTTTAATATAAAGATTTCCTTAAAAGATACTATATGTTTAACTCAGCTATGCAGAGTATGAATCTATTTTTTGTTATCACTGTTCACTGCAAGTCTTCTGGTTTTGTAGAAAATGGTGTATGAGTAATCTAAAATTTTCTTGCTTGTTGGTCCTTTTTTGTTTAGTATTATTCATATTCTCTTGTTTTCCACGAACTTCAGCCTTTGCATACAGACCACTACTGTCTTATACCTGAATTTTTAAATGCCAACAGATACATCATTTTCTAAGGAAATAAAACTAGACAAAAAAAATTGAAATCTATGCATTGTACCTACCATGAGGTGGGACAGGCAACTATTAATAAGACAAAGACACACGGAAATAACAGAAGTATTTTGTCATTCATTTTCCCCAAACTTCCAAGGTGTGGTTCACCAACAATGCTTGTTGACAAAGCTTTCAACCCAACCATATCTGCTACCTGGGATCTGTAGAGTCAGGGCAGCTAACACAGAGGGCCTGCCAATTTTTCACCTGCCTGAGGTCAATAACCCCTCTGAAAAATCAGTATACTTAACCACAAAAACCTGATGTAAAAGGTGAAATTGAGTACAATCAAACTGAGCTCTGGAGATCTAAGGAAATCACATAATCAAGCATTTATCAAACAATTTGGAGTTGCAGAAACTTGTTTGGATTGGGATATATTTCCTTGCTCAAATGTGACAATTACTTTTGCAATATATTCTTGGTTTTTAACATTGGTTTTAGACTTAGAAAGGCTCACTGCTCCTTAGCCTGTGAAGGTATAATTTGTCTTCTTAGGTCCTCATTTCTGTGGGATTTGAAGAATGTCATATTTAAAAACCCAACAATTAAAAGCCATCTGCTTAGGCAGAACTGTTTGTTTCCTTGTCCTTCAAGGCTGTACATAATCCAACAGCAAGCGCCATAGCCTAGGCCTCTAATGAAATGCCCATGGCAGAAATTGTGCCCAAGCTCTTCCGGCAGTGCTTGTGTTAGTTGGTAGGGCCACAGTGGCAGGCAGCATTCTGGGAGCGATCTGCAAAGCAGTGCAGTCTACAACAGCAAATGGATCGTGGAGCAGGCTTTCATTCACCACCAAAGTTTTCTTGATCATCATATAGAAATGTTTTCCCCCCACTTTTCTTTTTTTTTTTCACAATTTATGCCCGGGGTGTTGTGTGATCGTACTGAAAAACAGAATTCACCAAACACGAGGACAGTGCTTCTATCAGTATTACTGACATTGCTTTAAGGGGGGCTCGAGTGACGACTGATTAAAACCATGTGAGCATGTTCCTAGATAGGTTGTTGTGATGTAATTTTCTAACGCCTGTCAATGCCCTGAAAAATGTCACTTTGTAGTGGGAAATAAATCACCCCCTCTGTGCTATAAAAGCTCAGTTTGGATTCACTCCTGGCAGTACATTGAAAACTCTGGCAATTACTGTGTGATGGGGATCTGTAATGTGAATCACAGCCCTTAAGGAGATGAGGTGAATCCATTAGCTAATTTTCCATTGTACTCTCTAATATATAAGGAAATGAAATGACAAGGCCTTATTTTACCACCACAATTTTTCAAAAAAAACCACCCAGAAGAAATTAAACCTCAGATTTGTAAACAGCACCAATATTCAAATTCAGTAATTTCCCTTCCAAGTTGATACTCAAAAGTCCAAAAACTTCTAGCAATCCATAGTACCATATATAGGACATATAAATTACACTCATACACATACTTACACTAACTACTCAGAAGTACATATATTTTCATGTACACATACATTTCTAAAAAATATTTTAAATTATTTCATGAGTGGGTGGCTAATACTTCATCTGATAGTCTCCCAACCTACAAGCTTTACATGGAAAACCCTCATTCAATGTTGAGTGCTGCAGATAATCCTGTACATGAAAAAGATGAAAACTGATGTTTCAAAATTATGTTGATTAGTTTATATGCCTATTTAGGTAAACATATACCTTCTGCTCTTATCATAATTCACTATATAACAAGAGATGTAAAATCTAATAAATTAATAATATATAAAAGATTGATGGAGTTTATTGTTTGGTTATTTGGTAGGGGGAGGACAGGGTGGGCTCATATAAAAATAACCTCTTTGTTTTGTAAATAATCCCTAACTTTTCTGTTATCTAGTTGAAAAATAAGATGGTTTATATCTTACCTTCAGGTATATGTTAGTGAGCTAAAACTACACCAGCCAATTAGTAAGAAATGTCTTTATGAATAACATAATTATTCTTTACCCAAAACCAACCACCACCTCAGCCATTTATTATTATACTCATCTATACCTCTAAAAGCACCATTTTCTTTCTGTTAACCAATCAGGTCCCAAAAATATGAGAGCAAATGACATTTTTAAAGCCTAAGATCAGTATCTCCTTCAACTTGCAAACCCTTTGCATAGGAGAGCATGATGTTATTTCAGTGTTACATTAAGGGACCGTCTAAAGTCAGCTTACATGAAAGATAACCTGAATGCATTTAGGAGAAATGTTACACACATATTTTGATCATAATGCTGTCACATATACCTCTGGAGGCCCACTAAAACAGATATTGTCGTTCTATGCAACTTTTTTAGAGGTGGTGTAGGGGTGGAAATAATTAAAATGTTACCTTTGCCAAGTAATTCCCAATGTATCCTCACTGGCACTGGGGTATAAATGCCTGCCGTTTTGATTCATGGTCCAGTCACAAATTCTCAGCTGTCAATTGAAACCTAGCAGTCAGATATGGATCGAGCATACTACAGTTTTTAGTATTTAAATGAATACATGCAAACTAGTACGGTACATGGCAAAAGTCTTACTTTCCCAATAAGTAACTTTAAAAAACAAAACAAAGAAAAAATAACTTATTTTGAGAAATAAATGTCTATTGACTTGTTTAATATAATGCCACTTTAATATGATCCTCTATTAATAAAGCATAAAAGAGTAACTAGTGTGTAGCACATAACAATTAGCCATTATTAGATTACAAACTGAGCTGGAATAAAAGGAAATGTTAATAATCAATAGTGCAATACTTTAAGAAAGGAAATAATTATGCTGTCTTTTTAAGCAGTGCTCTACATAATGTGTAGTTAGTAAGGTAAAATATAATCAATATCTTCTAGCATGCTTTTTGGTAAATATACAAGACATGCAATTTATAGAAAATTTGCCAAAGTAAAACAAATTGTATGTTGTTATCTAGCTATTTAAGAAGAGTAAAGATATTTTGTAACTGACATTTATTAATCTGGTGTTACTGAGAGTGGTATTACTTAGCAAGAGGTGATAAAATAATCTAATCGTGTTCAGACTCAGAAAACTAGAATTTAAAATACTATACTGCATTTTAATATAATGACAAATGTATTAAATATCAGCTGAAACAAATTCTTCCCAGATCCTCAAATCATCAGCTCTGCCTTCACAGATTGTTCAAGCAACCCTCAGCAGCTCTGTTTATTTAACAGCTGCCCAATAGTGTTAGCAGATTTATTGAAAATATATGCAGCTTATTTTTAAGCTTAAGAAAGTGAGCTTATCTGGTTTCTGAAGAAAATATAAGTTTTATTCTCTGTATCATCATGTTTATATAAGTTGCTGTACTATTATATATGATTAGACACTCTGAAGATAATGTTGCTGAGTTTAATTGCATTCAATGCATTTTAGTTTTCTCTATCCATGTTCACATTCTTGAGACAGCACAGGCTACAGCAAACAAACTACAATAAACTGTTTTCACAGGAGCACAATTTATTGCAGTCTTTTCCTGAAAAATACAAACGCTGAGGACAAGACAATATTGCAAACCTGACCCTGTCTGGCTGTTAGACTAATAAGCTTCCTGCTGTTAAGGTCTGAGAAATGGAAATGTTAGTCTTTGATGTTTTCATAGGGATTGTTTCTTGTTTGTTATCTAAAGAACTCCAAGGGACCTTCTAAAGGCCATTAAAAGCATGACTAAACCACATGAAATTAACCAGAAAAGGAAACATGCAGTTAAAAAGTTTGCTAGAGGTAACTGGGAATAATATATTAAACATGTTTAAAGAAATGGATAAGTAAACATTTGATTTAGTCACTATACAACCAAGATCCTGAGCTTGATTTTAATAAAGAAAACATAATAAAATATGTCAGCCCAGTTATTCAGTGTACAGTAGACATATTTCTGCTATTATCCTTAAGGATGTCATCATCTTCACTACAAATGCATATTTTAGAGCTTCTTAACTTAGCTATAAAAACTCACTTGCAGCTGAAACAAAAGATTGAAAGGTTAAACCCTCCCACCCATTTCCCTCTTTTACTTCTTCACAAAATATAAAATCTATGAATAAACACCCTTTGCTGATTAGAACCATTAAAAATACACTAAAATCACAAACTTAGCATTACCAAATTATTATATTCACTTAGTTCTAACTCAAAAATCTGGCAAGCACTTAGCTTGTTATATAGAATGCAATTGCATTTGCCATTTGCCATTTGGGGAAAAAAAAGAGTAAGAGACTGATATATTGCATTTTAGTAAATTAGCTTCTGCACTATATCACTGTATTCTTCCCCCAGTCTGTATGAAAACCTTCCACACATACAGTTTATGTGTTAAATTTGTCATTAACAAAGCACCACAAAGTTTTTGAAACATATTTCATAAATGTTAGTAATGGCATGCTGTTTATTATATACAGTCACATGTACCTCAAATCACATACAGCAAAATACTGCGAAGATAATAATGCAACATGTGCATTTTATACCTAATCTCTAGGCACATACATGCGCATTTATATGAAGGTTCATGCTCCATGGAAATCACAGTTAGTACTATTGTGCTATTCACTGCACCAAGTGCACCATGCTTGCAGTACTGACAACACCGTGGAGAGGTGCAGGTTTGCATGACAGCTGGCTCTGTGGCAAGCCCAGAGCTGTATCAGTTGTATGAAATACACCTTCCCAATGTAAAAAACTGCTGCTCCACATCCCTCAGCAGGCTCACATAGCTGCCCAATTGTCTTTAAAAATTAACCTGCCTGAAATTTTTATTTTTTTAGAATCTCCCTCTATATAAAACCTCCTCTCCCAAGGCACTCCTATTGAAAGGTCTCTGCATGTCTAAGATTTAGAAATATCACTTCCAAAGTCTGCATCTGTATCCTTTGCATGTGTTAAGTAGCTTCTGGGTAAAAATACTGTAAAATTTAATAGAACTCTAAGCCTGGGCTCCTTTTAACAGAAGAAATCTGTTCACAGCAGCAGTGGGAGGCTGCCCTGGGAGGATGTCCACATAGCCCAGAAGGGAAAGCTTGGGTGCACAGACCTGACATGAGTACCAAGCTTTGGAAGGACAAAAGGCACTTCAGTATTTCAAGTGCTATATGTCATCTCAAGTAATATTGAAAGCTTTCTGTCTAGTTACTCTCCTTAGAGTAACCTAGGTACCTCTAAAATCATGACACAGTGTTAGATGGAAAGGATAAGGCATAGTCACTCTTACCCACTATGAGCCATTGTAAAAATGCTTCTCTGCAGGATATGTGAAGAGGAGAGGCAGGAAACTACTTGAGAATACTTACATTCCTCAGCAGAGAGACATAAGAAATGGTCCTCAGGATACATCTAATAACTGCTGAAAACATTACTAATTTTCTCAAATGTGTGTTATTAATGAAAAATGAATGACCTGACTTGACATATGACTGGTGAAAACTCTTCCCTAGAAGGCTGTTGAACAGACTTGACCTTCAGTCCTACAGTTCTGTGGAATTTTAGCAAAGCAAGCCACAGAAACCTCACTACCATAACATCTTCCATCCTCAAAACACTATCAAGGATTTTCTTATTTATCTCTTATTTAACCACAAGAGAAAGAAAGAGGATGAGTCTCTATTATTAATTGGAAAAGGATGCCCAGCCATGCAAGATATGAGGAATCCTAGGCAGCCCAGGGATTTTCCTAGTCCTGGATCCTAGGCTCTGCCCTTATGCCTGTGATACATCCCCACTGCTGCACTCATGAAGCAGCCGAGAGCACAAAGCCCACTGCATGTGTTTCTCCTAGGAGGCACTGCAACTCCCTCATTCACCTCAGACAGGAAGGGAACACAAGCTTGGAAGTGGACACAAGCCTGGAGACAAGCAAAGCAGTAGACCGAGTTCTTCTGTTCTGTAAAATGCCAAGAAATTGATTTTGTTTTGCACTTTCCAGAGCTGTGAGACATACTGATGTGAAGTTCTACCCATATGCTAGATTTTACTGTAGCTGTCTTCACAGTTTAAACAGCACCTTGCAAGCACAGCCATCCTGCAGTGTTTTAAGTATGCAAATCACACATACATTAAAAACCCACAGCCCAACAGCTCAATCTTTAATCATAGTATGAATGATTTTTAGGGGTAGTATTTAAGCAGATTTTGTAGTCTTGTATCTAAAGAATGGCTAAGACTAACATTCATTTCAAATTTCTGTCATAGCTAGTGAAAGAAGAGCTGTATTTTGAAAAGTGTAATAGGAGACTGCTATAGCTTCTCTTAGTTGAGAAAAGCCCATAAAACCTAACATTTGCATATTGTCATTGTTCTGACTGAAACTTCCTTTAAATGTGTTTCCTTTCCAGGAAGCTTATGTGAAAGGTGACCTCTTAGCCATTTACATACCTCCCTGGCAATCATGTGACCCAGTTTTACGTCAAACTGTCAATTATGATAAGGGACACAATAAGAACAGGCTAAGTGTTGATAACCTGTTTCCTGACTTTACTGACAAGTTCTCTTTAGGAGTCCACTTGTGTTCTTCTTTCAGCCTGCTGCTGCATGCAAAAGTAATATCCACTCAAAACCTTTTGTAAACAAATACTCTGTATTCAGTGGACATTTAAGTTAACAATTTCCATGATTAATAGTATGAAGAGAACTACATTTTGAACTGTGCAGCTCAGTAACTAAAGGATGCATCTGGTAAGAAGAAATTTTTACTGAAGAGACAGGGAAGGAATTTGTAGGATATAAAAAGTTACCTACAGTTTTCTGATCATTTTGGAGACCTTATTACTATGTAGATTGAAAAGTTCTCACTCATGATTGTAAAATCTGGGTGAAAATCATAAATGCAATGTACAATACCCAGAAAGCGCAAGCTTAGATGAAAACCATGACAGAGTTTATCAGTGCAAAAACTAGAAGAGTTCGTTAACTCCTCAGTAGCTGGGCCAGCATTAGTTAGCACAGTGAAAGTTCTAGAGATTATTGTTAACAACCTTAATAGCTATTCCATTTATTTACGTTTTCTAATTAAAAATAAAATCATCTATGCAAGGCCCACAGGTGCACTAAAATAAATTGGTAAAGAACAAAACCTTGCCGTTATTCCATTCATTTCCAGAGAAACCTTATTTTTACGTGATATCATTCATCTGCACTTGCAATAAATACAAGTGTCTATGTATTCATCCATCTATCCATCCATCCATCCATCCATGCATCCACCTAACACCCATCCATCCATCCATCCATCCATCCATCCATCCATCCATCCATCTTTTTAAACTATTTACAAGGGCAAAGGATATGACTAGTACTTCTGGCAACTTTCTAGCATTATTGCCAGAAACAACATAACCTGACTCTAAGTGTTTATCAATTCAATACCATAATAAATACATGAAGTTGGAGAATCATGACACAAGGAGGCTAAAGAAATGTCATCACATTACTGTGAGGATCTTGGTCATTAAGAATTTGTTACTGAACTAATGACCTTGCCATTAAAGTTACTTAGCCAAAAGAATGCAGACACAACTAGAATCTGGCAAGGAATTGTGTCTACTTATAGAAGGTAGAATTTGACTGTCTTTCCTCACTTTGTTGTTTTGTTGTTTTTTTCCCCTAGTCTAGGCTTAGAAATCACAAATCTTCAATAAATGCAAATTAATAAATGCAAATTAATAGAGGGGAGGAAGATGAAGGTGCACCCATATAATTGCAAAGATTATCCAACCTTTCTTTTATTTAATTTAGCTAGGATGTTTCTCAGCAGAGATAAAGAACAGTGAGCAGATTTGGCTTCAGAAAACACTTCCACCAATGACCAACAATAAAATTGAGAAAAATTCTCTCATTCAGTTCTCTTATCATGTCTCTTGCCCTCTCCCATGGTGTTCTTCCTGCAGTTACGTCATCAACACTTAACAATTCTCAGAAGTTGATGCTGAGTCAAAAAAAGGAAAATGAGTGGTCTAATTTCTAATAGACAGAGGAGGTCTGATATTAATTTTTTACAAGAAAATGCCAAGATATATGTGACTCTCCAAATGCCACTGAAGCAAGACATTATTTTTTGTAACTATATATGCCACAGCATAGAAATAGCTGGCATTTCAAGGCAAGTAATGTGGAGATCTACCATCTAGTGTATCAGAAAGTGGACTCCATAGTTACAATTCCCCATTAGAATCTAGTCTTTCTAACTATCAATTAGATAGTTAACTATTAATTAGTTACAGGCTAAGTAATGCATATAATATCACAATTTCACATTATCCAGATCAGTAAAATCCAACAAATTCTCTTACTGGCTCTATTATATATTGTCTTTCAAAGTTTTTTTCAGTGCTTCCCATGTAAATGTGGGGTATGCTGGGCTGTACATGGTTACTGGAATTTCTAGGAAGCTGTCACCTTGTCAAGACTCCGCGTGAGTGTGTGTTGCAAAATACATGTGTAACTTTTAAATTTATTGTGGTTACTGTAACTTAAATGGGCTACATAATGGCTCTTTTTAACAGCAACAAAAACTACTCCTGGGTACTTGCTAATATTTCTCATAACCAGAGAGAATAAATCTTCATAAAGACTCCTCCAATGAAGTAAAAAAGGTACTGGTGACAATATTTATTCTTAAGGGGTCACTGTGCATTACAGGGGAGGATGTTTAAAAGATCTCTCTGGAACTAAAACCAATGGCTTTCTAATTGAAAATTTCTTTCCACTAATACAAAATGATTAATTACCTTATTTCACGTACCCCTTGATTTTTCTTTTCATTCATCATGGGTTGCTTTAAAGCAAATGCATTTAAAATCTGCCACAAAAAGAGTGGTCTCTTTTATATTGTTGCAAAGTAATGAAATGACCCAGTAAATCAATCCCATTTCTGCCTTACCAAAGGATAACCTTTGCTCTCTTGAAGTTGTTTAGACAATCTCAATGCTCTACCTTACTTTCTGGGTTATGTGTCTGTGTGTATATATATAATCTCTCATCTCTGTATGTCACCTTTAGAATTGAGTGAAGGTAACTAATTCATTAGAAACATACCTATACATACTCATATGTCCATATTTATCCATCTGAAAAACTTTATGTATTCTGCTCTTTTGGACAGTTTCAGTTGTGCATACTACTCCTTTATTTTCTATGCATCTGTAGGCATTCATACACACAAACAGACTCAGGTAAACAGAGATATGTCCATTGCATATGTTAGAAAAAAATAGTGAGTTAAGAGCAAAGACAATAAAACACTGATATTTTTAAATATATTACACAGCTCATTGGTCACCAATTGATGCCTTGGATTACTATAATGAGACTATGAAGTAATACACTTTAGAAAGGGGAACATTGGTTTAACACAGTAGCATTAAATAATTTTTCTGTTTCTGAAGTGTATGTGAGATTTAGATTAGTTTTTCCTTCCCTTTAAGCTATTTGGCCTCATGTTTTACCATGAAAGGGAGTATCAGACACAATGCATGTAAATACCAAAGACCTTTGAGATCCCTCTCACTTTGATGCTGCAAGGACAGTGAAATGCTGAAATTTTGAAATCTATTTTGATCTACACAAAGACAAAAATAAATAGAAGATGCAAAATATCAGCAATATGTACGTCAAGTTCAGCCAGGAGAAAATTAAATACGCTTCTACTGCTTTCTGGCATGTGACGAGAAGTTCACAAGTCTTTCAATGAGGTTGGAAGGCAGAGTAGGCCTAAGCAGGAGCAGTCTGAAGAAAAAATTGTGTCCAAAAATACAGAGGGGAAAAATATATTGCACATCCCTACATTAACAGGATGTCAGAGACATTTCAAAGATACTATATAAAGCTTCACAAGAACTCCACAACTTATATTCACTGTTGCATAAAAAAGAGAGATGTTGTGTGTGCTTTAAAAAATAATAATCATATGTTGTGTAACTTGAAAAAAAATATTTCATAGTAATTACAACATATTTCATAATAAAAAATCTTTGAGAGGTTAAAAAAACCCAACAAAACAATATGTCAGAAAAATTATTGAGAAATTAATGGCTGGAAAAGCCACTAATAGTCATTACATATTTTCATAATAAAAGTGTACAAATGTTTGAATTTAAGCCTTACTAGTTAAAAAATTAGTTGGCAATGCATCAGCTATTTTGAATAAATTATCATCTTTATGATTTTCTCTGAACTCTGCACATGGTGACCTTTAAAATGGACATACTGCCTCCTTGCCCTGTGAGTGGGTATGGATAAGGAGTTTCAGCTGAAGCATGGGTCAGCTATATCTTAACAATGTAGAACAGGTAGGTTTTACTGAAAAATGAAACAGAAATGCATATAAACTGCTGACAGGAACACAAGTCTGAGAAAAAAACACAGTACAAAAATGCCAAGGTCTATTTAACACCCTCTTTCTTATTGCCACATTCAGCTTTTCTCCTTGTAACATTTTACATGCTGTGAACTTCAAAGTCCTATACTGTTAAGATCTAAGAGGAACATAAGCACACATCATAAAGTACATTAAAATTCTAAAGGGTTTGAATTTGTTTTTGAAATGTACCATTTCTGTATGTGCATGGCCTTGCTACTGACTGCAGCTAATTTATTTGTATGCCGTCATTAATCTCAGCTCTCTGTATTTTCACAGTTTGGGTAAACACTTCATTTGCATTAAATTTACAGCATTAATGAGATGTGAAATTTAAAATGCTACTTGAAATATAAATGATGGAAGAAACTAGAATAAAAACGTGGTTTTTTCACATTTAAAATCAGCAGACCAATTTAAACCTATTACACTAGAAATGATGATGTGGTGCCTTGAGAATTTGGTTTTACAACTAAAAGTAAAATGAAGAAATGTGTTAAATCTGTAGGAAAAGGAAATCAAATTTGAAAATAATAAACTGTATTTTTTGCTTTGAAAGTTTTGCTTATTTTTGTAAACTATTTTGAAATTAGTATTTGTTTCTTAAACACCTCATTCTACTTCCTAAAATCCTATTAAAGATTAAATGTATGAACTCTTGAAAAATAAAATATTGAAAGAAACATCAGGAGTTCCTTAAGATGGGACCAATCTAATAAAGAAACAATAGGCTAAACTGATATTTCTTAAAGCATTCAGTTTGTTTTGAGTAAACATCATCTTCATGTGACAAATACTAAAAACTTCCAGATTTCAGTCTAATCCAAGATACCAGTGGCATCATGTAGGAAGGTAATACCAGAAAAGTTTCTCTACATCATTACACCTATGTGAAACTTGCCCACCTGTTGCTGGTGTAGGAAGGATGGGTCTCTTGGGCTTAGTCCCACATATCGATTGGCTTGGGATGTGCCTGAGGCTGTGTAGGCTGATTAAGGAAGAACAAAACATATTGATAAAAATACCAACCTATCATATCTATTACCTTGTGCAGGTACAGTACAAATATGAGAGATCCAGAGTTATGATTTTGCAATATATAGGAAGTGTCTTTGGCTTTTCTTTAAGAGAAAGCAAAAGAAATATTGGACCAAATTTGGAAAGGCATGTGTAAATTCCTATAAACTTCAATGGAAGCTGCATGTGTAAATCATAATGAAGTCTCTTGACAATAGTAGCTCCTTTGATTTTTTTTTTCAAATTGTTTCATAATTTATTTGAACTATCACACTTTTAATTTCTGTTATACCAATCTAAATCAACAGTGAAATCACTGATAGTACAATGCTGAGAGAAAATATTCATGATCACATTATTTTTCTTTTTGTAAAGGTCCTATTTTTACTGAGAAAGTACATAAAAACTGTAAAAGAAGAACATAAATTAGAATGAAAAGTTTGGTTTACTTATGGCATGAAATGAATCTTTGCAGTAATGGGATATAACCTGGTTAACATTTTCCTAAGAAGGGAGCTAATTCTTACAGTGCAATAGAACAGAAAATATTCAACTGCACCATACATCAGAAAAAAATATTTTCTAAGGGGAGCTACTAAAATAATTCTCTCACTATCTGCTTCAGAAGATTGAGGAAATCCATTTCTGAGAAGAAAGGGAATGTCAAGTGATGCTGGGATTAGATACAGAGAATGGATCCTTCACCTATGGGACAAATTCCTCTCTGTCTCTCCCAGTAATTCCTAGAAGTCATTATGTTCTCATGTCTCTTAGTGGCACTTATCAAATCAGTTAGGTGCTCTTACTCAGCTTCCCAGTGTGGAGATGTCCACACTGCAATCTGTAGCATCACAGCCTGGAAACTTGCTGGAAAAATAGCAAAGACTTAGCAGCAAAACTACTAAAACTGGACAGACACATTCAAGCATGCCAGTGGGAAGCTAGATGAGAGTACTTACTAAACTGGCCTGCTAATATTAAGTCCACATGGAAAAAACTAAGCAAATGCACTCATTTAAAAAAAAATTTTAAAAAATCTATATACAATAAACAGGCTTTACTGGAAAACTGTCATAAGAATTTACCAGTTATTAAAAAGAAATTATGATGGAGGCCACAGGGTTCCATAAATATTATTAAAGCCTGATGTTCTCTCTCATTAATAAAAATTCTGCTATAGCACTTCAGAATGAGAAGCAGTGCTAATCATTTGCCAATTTATTTTCATCACACTGAATAATAATGATTTTTTTTTTGTCGAAGTTATATAAATATATAACTATCTATATTTTGGACCAATCAATCAGTCAATCACTGCAAATAAAAGTAAAACTATGCCATAAAATATGTTGATTTTCCCATTAAGTTAACATCAGTAATCTGTGTGATGGTCCTATTATAACTGACAATACAACTGGACTGATAATATAGTTTATATGTATTCATACATAGTTTATATATCAGAAGGACATGATCCCTCATTTTATTGTTATTGTTCTTCAACAACAAGCTATATTTCTTCATTTATTTATGCTCTTACAGTTACCAACCCAGTGCCAAAAGCCTTTATCAAGGAGATAGACTAATGTAGTTTTCCGAAAATCATAACACCCTGAGCAGGTGAGGTGTTATACCTATCTTGTAGGCAGTACGGCCACATTCAAATAAAATTTGCACATAGGGACTTTTTATATTGTTATTTATGTGCTTTAGTGGCAAGAATTTACTTGGAAACTAATATGGAAGCATGGAGGAAGCCTTATTTTAAGTATCTAAGCCAAGCTGTTCTAAAAGTTCAGCAGGAATCAGTTATTCAGGTTCCCATGAATTCCACAAGAAACTGGGTGATTATTTAATTGGAAAATATGATCCAAATAGTTCCCTTGGTAGTAGGACAATGTACAGATTAGGTATGCTCTCCGATAATGATGATTAAGGTCATATAACCAGGAAACATCCCAAAACAGTTCTGACATTTACTCTGTTCTTTTTGCCATTTTTATCAGAAACCCTGACTTCATCTAAGAGAGATATGTAGGCCAAGCACAATCATGTCAAAGTAGAGTGAAACCACGAATACTTGAAACTGTACAAGAACTTACTTTTCTCAGTTTTTTGTTCTGGTGCAAATGTTAAGAGTAACAGCTTCTACTTCGCTGCTAAAACTAACTCTTCTTAAAAGGTCCAAAAACTGCACCACAAATCACCAGTGGGGCTACAGATAGACCCTTAACAATTTAAGACCTTAAAAAAACTCATATACTGAAAGGGCAGGTAAAATGCTTCCATAAACAAATATATATATATATATATTTTTTTTTTTTTAATATACCTGAGCAATAGTTTCTCTAAAAGTTACTACTACCTTTTTATAATAAATGCTTAGAACAGTTTTACAGTTTTCTCCTCACATCTTATGCCTTTGAGTCTCATCTCTTCCTCAGATTCTAATGAAAAGTTTTAAAGTGGTATAGCACCTGAAAAGGATACTCTTTATGGTCTCCATTAATGGCAGACCAATAGTTAGGGAGTGTATTTGAAGTTCAGATATTAAATAGGTCTAGAACTAGTAATTTTAATGTTACAAATCCTAAAAATTTGAATACTTTAAAAGACTTTTAAGATTTTTTCCAAAGAATCTGGAAGAGTGTCCTAAAATCTTCACCACTCCGATAAATGCTGGTAACACTGGCCATCTCAAATCCAAATAGAAGTTCAAGGACAACAGAAATTCAGAACACAGTTAAAAAGCAATATTCTGCACTACTTATCATGAATACTCTGAAGGGAAGAAATTCGTCTAGATACTTGCCCTTATTTCTAGAACTGCAATTCCATTGAAGATAATAGGACAAATAACATGATCCTATATGCAGTAAAAAGCTTAAAACATTGAAGTTAGAGTTTGTTACTTTCTATTTTAAAAAATAACAAGCACAAACAGTGGATCAACCATCCCTTGTAGAAATTACAAGGAATGAAAATTTTCTTTTGCCACAACAGTTGTTTTCGTTAAAAATGACACAACCTATATTAACATGCAATTATCATAGCTCAGATTCAGTATGTGTTGTAACAAGGTTTGATTTCTGTAGGAAAGTCCATTGAGGAGCAAATTATCCAGTCCCTGTTTGGGATTCCATCTGTGGGTCATTGTAAAACCTTACTGTCTGGGTGTGCTTCTCAATGTCTTAACAATGTCCACCTCAGATGAAAAAACACATTTTCTTTTCCTTGAATAGTGGTCAAATATGCAGGCTTTTCCCTTTCATTTTGCTTGTCATGTCACAAACTTTGGTTCGTGTAACATGATCCATCAGTTGCAATTTTGGGAGGAAAAGCTTTGCAGTCAGATCACGTTTGCTCTCCATGTAAAATGATGAGCATCCGCTTGGTCAAATAGTAGGAAAAGGCGCCTTTTTCTGGCCTCAATTTGAAATCATATCAAATCTTTGATGGACATTTTTTGTTTCCTAAAGAAATACTTACTGGTTGCTGTAGGTGAAGATGCCTCACCTTCAGTGGATGTAGTGATGGGTTTAGTATCTGTCATGGTCAGGGTCACAGGTCGCACCGCACTGTGATGGGGAGAGGGTGCCAAAACTGGAGTAAAATGGCCAGGCACTTTCCCTACTACTTGACCACTGCTGTTAGGCTACAAAACAAAACCAAAAGAATGACTTGTGAAATATACACATTGTGTTTAAGGAACCTACCTATCCTAGGGTTTTCCAGGACTGCCTATCATCATAGCACCTGTGTTTTGGAATGTGCTGCTTTAAATAGGCTATGTATTTCCATGTGATATTTTCACCAGGCAGGTCTCTTTTCAGATAGGTAGTACATGATCAGGTAGCAGTACTTTTTGGTAAGCATTCCTCTGCATTCTTCCTACTAGGTGCACATGCATCAGATTGTTTCAAAATATTTTTGCTGCTCATGAAGTGTCTGTGAACCAAAATCCCATGATAGCAGGACTAAACTGACCAGGCACAGGCCTAATGTATGAAGAATTAAGAGCAAACAACTGATGTAAAACCTCTGTTTTTACATGCCATACCACTTTGGCTTGGAGGATTACCAAGACTTGACCACAGTTGTCCACAGAGGTTACTCACCCTGGAAGGCTAACTAATGATTCGCAATTTGGGAATAGGGTAGAGGGTTTGGATACGATGCACTATAATGTACACATTATAACATCTGGCAAAAAGCCACCTATGAAAAACACAGAAGTGTTTAATAATGGGAACTTTGCAAGTCAAGAGCATAATAAGTAATAACACCTCTTTCATAGATACAGGAGGCTGTCTGCATATGACCTTATGCCAGGTACAGGCCATCAAGGTACTATGGTACTATCTACATGTAGGCACATCTGAATATGGCAATTTTGACTGGTAAATATATGTTTATCCTGTGCTTAAACAAACCTTGGACATTCCACATGACTGCAAATACTCCAAGGGTAAATAACTTGCAATAAAAACTAGCACATAGTAAATAGTTTTTACAACAGCGGCTGATAACTTCTGTCTTAAACTGATTGCATGCTCTATGAGTCACATGAGTCACTATGATTTTAAATCATTTTTATGAGTCACTATGATTTTAAAAGAGCCATACAAACATGAAATACTGGGAATCTTTTAATCAGAAGCATCTTGTCAAATTAAGATAACCTAAAGACGTGGACTGATTAAGGACACAATTCAACCGATTCAAAGAAAAGTTAAAGGAGGTAAGTATGACTATGGTAATGAAATAATAACTGGACTGACACAATTACCACAAGTATGTGAGAAGTATAAACATGCAGAAGAGGAAGGAATTATTTGGAAAATACAGGAAATGCATACTTGGGGTAATGGAATGAAATTAAGAAGGAGGAAATTTAAAATTAATAGAACAAGAAACTTCCTGGCAGTATGATTCACTAAACTTTGCAAATGAACCTGAGGGAAAGTCTTGTTTAGGACATCTAAAGCTAAATTAGCAGAAAACACTACAAAATATAAGTGAAAATTGAAACCAATATGGTATCCATAGGAACATATAGCAATTAGCTGCCTATCTCCCCTCTCCAAAATCACAAGCCTTACAATAAAAAAAACAGTAAAAAACCACACTAATTATGACTTTTTCTCATTAGGAAGGGCATTACCCTTCCTAATGAGAAAAAGTCACTCTCTAGATACAACTCCTGTCAGGAAGATGTGCTCACTAAGTTGGACCAGATTTTCACTATGCTTCTAGGGAGTCTGCTGCAGAGACAAGCCTCTTCTCCTGTCCTGGCAGCCCAGCTGTCCACACAGCCTGCTGGAGGGAATACCAGCTCTCAGTTACATCTGGTAGCTTGTAGGTGGAGTTGCTGACCTGCAACCACAAGGCTACCATAGAAGCCTTAGCTTATGTGGTATACTAACATCACAAAAGTAGCTGAGAATCTCTTACCAAAATGATCAACTTTTATTAAAACTAAGAAAGAAGATTCTGTGAAGTGTATGAATTTAAACAGACAGTATAATCACCTTACAAAAACAGCTGTCTCCAAAGACAGACAAGAATAAATTACAATAAATAAAAATAAATTAGAAGATCACAGAAGACCATGATGATTTACAGAAATGTGTCACCTTATATTGTTCTGTAGTGATCCCAGCCAGGGATAACAGTGGCTCACATATATCTCAGATTTGCCCTTATCCATATGGCCCAAATGAGCAAACCCACTCCTTATTCAGACAAAGATTTTAAAAAATATTTTACCTATACGCCATTTTCTTCTAAACCAAATTCTTCCCTCTGTGATACATAATGGCAGTGCAGTACATCACCCCACTCCATCCAAATAGAGGGTGAAATCCTGTGCTTGTTGACAGTTGACAGTCAGAGATTTCAGTGACTCATACCAGTGATTTCAGTAGATGCAGTTTGTGATTCCCCACACCAAGTGCCTCCATTTTTTTCTCTTTTTTTAATTCCCTGAATTTCCTCCTAAGTGGAATTTCTATATCTGTCTCACACGTAAAAGTGAGTGCAGTTGCAATACAACGACACTGAGGTCTTCTATTCACAGAAAAGAAACTTCTGAGGTAAAGAACAATGAAAACTTGTTACTTTAGTAAGTTTAATTCTTATAGTTCCAAGACTTCACACTCTGCACATTAGATTTCAAATGCAATTGCAATCCAGTTGTAGATAAACATATATCTGGTGTGAAGTTTACAAATACAGTTCTGCTTCAACAATCGAGCTGTCTTTACAGGAGGACCTGTAAACCAAGATCCTCCTTTTGAACAAGGTTCTCTTAGGATATAGTACACTTGAAATTTGCTTTAAACTTCAGTGCTTTTCGTAAGTGTGCTACTTTTGAAAACAGAGTTTATGAATGGCACTCTCATACTCTCACAAATTCTATTAGAACAACATCTCTCACAAGAAGCCTCAAAAAACATCCATATTTGTTTTTCTTGCGTGCAGTGAACAAGAGTGCTGTAATTAACCAAACTAACATTTCAGTTATCACAACTAGTTTGCAGCTTAAGATCGCAAAAGTACTCCTAAAAACAGATCATGTAATTGCCTCAGAGTTATTGCTTTGGTCTGTCTTCAGATTGATGCAGATAGTGCTGCATCAGTTTATACTCAATTCACACTTCCATGGTTATCTTTGGAAACAAAATTCAAAACTTTTGAAATAAAAGTCTAGATTATGGATGGTGCAATTGATAGCAGTACAAGATCATAAGCATCAGCTCTCTCAAGTGTCTCAAGTCCTCTGAGCTGCTTTAAGTTTTCAGTCCAAAAAGGGAAACTCTTTTGTCAGAAACAGCCCCTTCATAATCTTATTGAAAACTGACAGCTAGAAAGAACTTCTGTGACCTATTCTCCTTTTGTCCTTTACAGTTATATCAAACAGTATTTTAGCATGGAAACTGCATATCTATTTGGACACTATCCACCTGAATTAAAAGTGCAAATACTTACAGTATTTCATTTAACACAAATTAATTTTTTCCTTATACAAAACAAGTTCAGTATTCCAGTTTCAGTTTTCCTGAAGAGACTCTTACAGACAAATGCATTGCAGGTGAAGAATCAGCTGTTACCATCAAATAGGGCTTCAATATGTCTATGTGATGGATTCACAGAGGCAATGCCTGAGCCATAAACCTCAAGCAAATTCCATAGAGGCAGCTGTGTTAGATAAACAAGCTGTGCATTAGAAAATTTATGAGGAAAAGAAGTAAACATAATGAAGGTCTATTTCTAAAGGGAAATTTAGCCCTTATTTGTGCAGGCATACATTTTTCTACTCTTGGATTGAACACTAATTTGATTTTAAGATCTGTTACAATTTTGATTTTTTTTTTAATTCCACAATCTTTCTTGGATAATGGGGGGACTATTCTGCTCCCTGGCACCATCAATCAGCCCAGGCAGACAGGTATCTTGAAGGCAAGTCATTTTCCCACTAAAACCTGAGCACTAGCAAGAAAGTTGGCAACCCTGCCTGTTTGCCCTGCCTGCACGAACTGCCGCACAAACTGCCTTGTATATGCCCCAGAGACTCACCACACCCCTGTTTGCCCGCTCCGGGTCACTGCGCTCCCCAGAGACCTCTTATAATCACCCACTAAACAGCAACTCAGGTACCTCCACCCCTTGCTTCTCACTGACTCGCAATTGCCACAGTTTAATTCATTTATGTGCCTAAAGGCAAGTTGTGTTTGCTCTCACAGCTATAACATAACTCAGAATGTCAGGCTGTTGTTATCTGATGATGTGCACTGTGCACATTTTGTTTTAATTCTCACATCTGAAGTCTGAACAGAAACCTATAACTGTTATGAATATGAACTTTTTTAAAGTCAGGATTCACTGCATCTCTTTTCCCTGATAGGATTTTTGAACATATTTATAATCAGTATTTAATCAACCTCCTTTCAGATTTTTGTTCACATACATGCCCAAATATCAGCATATTTAACCTTAGTTATTCAGTTACAATTCAAGACATTGTTTTGTCATATAGTCCACTACTTTCAGTGTTACAAAAAATATTTCTGATGCTATAATGAAATAGAAACTACTAACATCTACAGATAAGCTAACCAAACACAACAGAAGTTTGAACCATCTATTAAAAAATTCACATGAACTATCTATTTCTCAAATTATCAAATATATTTGATGCTCACATATGCACTTTTTTAAAAAAAAATTGTAATTATACTTCTCAATTCCAAATAAAATAAATCCAGTTTTCCATGAAATCTTAAGAACAAATGACCTTCAAACAAATAATTGCCAAAGGCCGGAAATTAAATTAATCTGTGCATGTCCTAGGTATAGCTACATATGATACTCTGCTAGGTGTTTCAGAAAGAAGTTTCAAGACTTAACAAAATATTATATTACTCCATCTAACCACTACACTTGGAGAATAATATATTTGCTTCTCAAAACACAGGTTTTTAATAGAAATTCTATGTTTCACAATGTTATCATATTATAACTAGTTGATAAACCAATGAATGCAGTTTAGTCAAACTGGATATCACGCATTTGGACATACCATTTCATCCATTTCCTCTCAAGAATTCCAGTTGCTTGTAAAGGCTAAATTCCAATATATGGAACAATATTACTGTAAAACCCTATGGCAGGGTAGTTTTGAGAAGGCTGATTGAATTAATTTTGTTGATGAAGGTATAGGAGATACAGTTTTGGATATTTTGTTCCTTTGCTCCCTTATCAAATATCTTACTTTAAAAATAGTTTACTAGACACATCTCTGAACCTGGAGATCATAGCTGATAAATTCTAGTTTTGAGCCCAGGTCATGGTGCTCTAGCATGCCCACAGAGAGTGATGAATATTTTAGAAAATTTACAACTGAAAGAAACTAGAAATATCTTCAATTTTTCTTATTTCCCTCTCTCCTTTTTGTCTAGAACCCTAATGCTCTATCACCTCTAAAAATCAAATGGCCATGTTATTCTCCCACCAGACACAGCTGAATGGTACAGCAGTCAGTTTCACAAAATGTGTGAAACACATATCCTCAATTTATCACCCACCTGACTAATAATGATGCTTTTGAGACTCTGCTAAACATAAGGAGATGGCATTACTAGACTGCCACCAGTGTGACTGTAGAAAATACTGTAGGGCAATTTGAAGCTGGTGGGTTCCATAAAGCATTTGCTTCTCACAAAGTAAGGCTGCACAGGTTTCCTTCCTGCTATTGAACAAAACAGAAATGCACTTTATCTTCTTTTAGTGCCCCTTACCACTTTTCAGAGGAATTAATCTCCCTAGCTTCCCTATTAAGAATCTGAGTAACTCGTTGTGACAGCACATCTCACACAGACCTCTGAAATACCACACCAAAGCTTTATGTGGTATGACATGCAGCTACCTGAAAAATTAGCTTTAGAGAAATATACATTGCTGCCAGTTCTTGGCAATCCCTTCTGTTCTCTCTATAAGAAATCAACATGTCAACTTTGATCTAGAAAGGCCCAAGCCTCCCTCATTTGGCGAACTGATATATGAATTTTCACCTTGATATAATGTTGCTGAAACTGAAAGCAACTGCAGAGTTTCCGTAATCCATGTTCAGACATAGATCTCATAAGACAGTCTAGAGTCCTACATCCTGAATCATAATTTTACCTGTGATAAACTTTACCTGGATAAGTTTTTGTGACAGAATCCTCTTTGTATATAAATGTTCAAAAGATATACATTAAATACATAGTATATTACATAGTATTTCATGCATTTGGAGACTTATACTCATGCATTTAGAGCAGATTAAATACAAAATAATCATTTACAACTGCAATTAAATCCTAAAACAGCTTGTCAGTAGTGTTAAGATAGGATTCAATCTTTGCCTCCCAACCACAATTAAAAACTGCACATTACTTTATTTAATCTTCAATAATTTCTTAAAAATTACAAGAAAATACTTGCTCAAGAAGCTGAAAATTATTAAACATCAACAAATAAAAGAGGTCCTAGCTATACCAAAGAAACCACATGCACACAGTTTTGCATGCTTTGGCTTATTCTGCTAGTACTCTCCCAAGAATCAAGAGGAAACACTTTGACCAGCCCAAAGAGAGCCTCACAAGATCCCCTCATCAACACCAAATGACTGTAATTATTGTATTGAAGAATGCAAGACAAAGCATCTGCCTGGAATCCCTGAAGTATGTTCCTTTCATTGAACAAAAGGTTCAATATCCCAATCAATTACAGGAAGAAAATAAGTGGCCTCATCAGCTTCCAGAAACAACTATTCTCTAGCACTTCAGATATTTCTCTCTTCAGACAAAGATAAAACCAATGAAAAGATAAAGCTACAAACTAGATCACTCTGCAATAAAATATGTTTTATCAGACACAGGAACTTTAGGCAAATATGCAGTCATATATATTGCAAATATGCAGAAGTTCACTCAACCTGTAGTACATAACACAGGTAAGACATTTCTTGTAAGAAGACAGTCCAATACTTAACTCCCATCAAGTTCAGTTAGTTTACCATGTCATAAAACTGCATATTTCATCATAAATATCGCAACATTTGAGCTAAGCTTACGGTAAACTGTGTTCTTCATAACAACAAAGAAAAAAAGCTTGGAAGATTGTCTGCTTCTGTTTGCTTGGCTCAGTCAGAAGAAAAGATAATTCTTACTGATACCGGGATGTTCATCAGCAGGATTCACCTCAACTGTTTGCTTTACTGCATTTCCTTTATCACACTTGCCAATCCTTTTTCTATGATTCACCACACCATCAGGAAATTATTTCATTTAACTCAACTGTGAATTACATTTGGAGGTTTTGGTTTTGATTTCAGCCACAAGTAATGTTGTGCTTGACTATTTGTTCAGGCTCATTGGAAATCTTATTTTAATACTGTATATGATTCATACACTCCTGAGTAATAATGAATTTCATGTGTTTGTGTACACAGATACAGAGGAGGTAATATTTTCTAAGATTAAAAGATTCACCCATCTGGAATCATTCAGAAAGGAAATACATGCTGGAAATTTGTGGTAGCTTTGAAAACCTCAACACACTCTGCATGGATAAACACCATAGGAGGATTATACACATATCAATCGATTAGTTTTTGATGAAACTTTCACTGAATAATAAACATCAGTCCGCGACACCTGTACCCCATCATAATACAGATCCATCTTCACATACAATTTCAACCAGTAACATGAGTACCTAGCTAAGAAGAAAAGCATTGAAATAAATATACCAAAAAGGGCTTAGCAGAAATTCTAAATCAGTGGAAAGTACAACAGTTATCAAAACTCTGGGAACTTACCAGACTACTAGCTTGAGACAAGTCCAGCTCTATATCTAACATGACCTATTTCTGTTCAGTACATTTATTTGTTTATTCTCCATATTGAGCAGGGGATAAAAAGCAGATATTCATGAAACCAGCAGCAACAGCTCCCTTTTGTTTAGGATAATCCATTGTTGAACCATTTTTCTATGCAGCCAAAGGGCCTGTTTGAACTTCCTGACTGTTCATCACACATAATTTGGACTATTTAACATTATGTCAAGAAAATTGCTCAGTGCTTCCCATAATGGGAACCTATGAGATCTCTATATACTTGAACTAATTTTACTTAAAGTATTCCATTGAATAGCATGACTGTCTCTCTATAATCAGTGCAGCAGTAATGTAATTAATCTCAAAATTGCTGTGGGGAGTACAAGGCATCTCAGTTGCTTGTCGTAACAATCTAAATTAGCGTATTACTGAAAGATGTTCAGGAGGAACAGTTCATTTTAGGTAAATGCTGTCAGGGTATCCATCCTTTCTATTTCTACAGCTAAATTAAAACTATCATCATAGTTCTCCTTTCGAAATCCAAATGAGTATGTTTTGAGGTGGGAAAGTATAATTAATTTTGATGTGGTATTCCTACAGATGCAGTTTTGAATTTTATAGTAATTAAATTTGTTTGAATAAAAATTCAAGTTTTATTTAGAAAGGAAAGACTGGTTTGGCTCAAAGCTTCCTATTGTATCAGAACAATTCCCTTTTGTCACTGAAACTTCACAGACTCTTGCTTCTTCTTTTCCTAAGAAAAAAATTAATCCTGCTGTTTTACTTTTTATGTAGCCAAACTTTAACTATTTTATTTAGTGATATTTTGACTAGGCATGCAACTGCTCCAACTTACAGCAAATCTAAGAGATGAACTTCAAATAATTAAATTTTTAAAACATTCTACTAATAGTGGTTAATGATACTAAATTATGGTAAATAGATGATGCAAATGCCTGATATTGCATATTTTGTATCATTTACTCTATCTCCTCTTGTTAGGAACTAAACCAAATCTCAAATGAAATGAAAAAAATTACCCTAATAAAAAACTTATGAAAAGTCATGGAAGTAATAAACTTGGGTTAGTTAAATCTGTTATTCCCTATGGAATATACAAAAATATAAAATCTTCTCAGTTTGCTACTACTCTGTAAAAAATCGGCAGACTAAAATTTAATCTTTTAAGGTCAAAAGATTCTTTTTTCAACCAGAGATAAGAGAAAAGAGTTGGGCAAAAAGTTGAAAGCATAACTCCTGCTCAATGAATATACTCTCCAATGTTAAAATCATAAGACAGCACATTTTTGAACTCAAAGAAAGTCAGATACTTCATTTAGATGTAGTTTTTTTCAGTAATGATCTGAAGTAGGATGTGGAACAATCCAGAGAGATTATCACCTAATCTGCTCTTTTAACATATATAAGAAATCAAAATGTAAGTAAAACAAGCACTGAATAATTAAAGAAATGCATAACAGTAAAGGCCTGATTTAATTTGCATAATTTTTCCCCTAATAGTGCCTAATTAAGACATCAGTTTAAAAAAAAATCCAACAGAACTCTGAGATTTTCCGCACTGAATTAAAGCTAAGGACTTTTAATGGGTGTCTTAATTAGACTTTGTTATTCATGGAAATTTTACACAAATTAAAATCAGGTCCTGCATGCAACATTCCCAGCTGAGTCTCAGAAAAAATGCTATACAGGATTGAAAGAATTTTAATCCACGTGCAGACAGCAATTTGTATTCTGAAGTCAACATACTCCAAATTCAGTTTTTGGTTTAATTTGCAGTAATACTGTAACAAGCAAAACCCACATAGTCAGAATTTCTTTCTTCAAACTAAATTTTGATTTTATGGGCCCACCTTTTTTCCTCTTTTTTTTTTTTTTTTAATTAATTAAATATATAGGAAGTCATGCAGCTGGACCAGGAAATTAGCCCATGGGGACATTAGCCACCATTAACTTCTACACAGTCCAAAGCGTACACAGCTGTTATTCAACTGAGGAAGTTTGATTCAGCCTCAAGTCCCATTGCTGCTGTAACCAAAAGGAGTGCTGCAAGGCCTGTCATTATTGGTGAAGAGAACCAACCTCAGCCCAAAACAAAATACTGTCATAGCAACCCCTCTATCCCTGCTAAGAAAGTCCTTCCAAAGGAGCCTAACTCTTAGAGAAGGAAAACCTGTCTTTTCAGTTTACATACCCAAGGCTCTTCCAAAAAACATGCCAGAGCACAAGAAACAGGGCTCCACAAGAGCCTTTCAGGAAAGGCATCAAAAAAATAACAGCCTGAGCAGCAAAGATTACATTACACCGACATTGGACATACTCCAGGTATTGACAAACCAAGTCTCAACTGCAGTTTATCCTGTAGTGCAAATCACATGGTAACACTGTGTGCTGATGCTATCATGGAAAGCAGTTTTGCACACAGACCTTCACAAATTACTTCACTAATGAAAAACATGTTAATTTCCAATATCAGACACAACTTTGAACCCATGCAGTTGCCAGGAATGCATCTGCTACAGCATGTTCCCTACAAAAGGAAGAAAAAATAATTTGTATGTCTGTGTTGTGCTCACTATGCAAAGAAATATCAGTGCCTATGGAACAGGACAAGTACTAACTTGCAAGAGTTTACTTTCATTGCCAGGCTGTAAATATACCTGTATGTCCATGTGTGTACTTGAACATGCGTATGTATCAGCACACTCCTTGCAGTGGGAGCTTTGCCTCTGGTGGCCCAACCTGCAGGAGGGGTGCAGGACCAGCACCTGCCCTGTTGCTGCTGCCAGGGCTTTCAGTAGAGTATTTTTCTTACACTTGACAGAGGAAAAGCAAGTAAATATGATTAACCTGCACCCTTTACTCAACCACAATGAACAAGGTAAGTTGTATCACTTATATAGCAGCTCCAGATTTCTCCAAGACCAGAACTGGCAAGGCACCAGTCTAGATGTCTTAGAAGACATATATCACTCACAAGACTTGTTCTGGAGGATTCACATAATTTTACAGTACCTGGCTAGTCTGCGGGCTGGACGGGTCGTAAGAAGGTACATAGTTCTTCAGAGTATCCTGAGGATTCAGGTGGGGAGGATATCGGATCGTTGGATGAGAGAAGTAGCTAGATGGGGCAGGAGGGAGAATAGCTTGTGCTGGAAATGGCAATGGTGAAGGTGGAGGTGGAGTTCTAGTTGAGATGACTGGAGAAGATAAAATAAAATTAAAATTACTTCGCATCTTGTTTCTTCTAAAATTCTTCACCTCTGTGTTACAGCAAAAAAAAATAAAAAGTCAGTTATAAATCAATGCATTGCACTCCTGCTTAATGGCATTTTTACAGAAAAACTTACAGGTACTGCCCTCACATTATCCCAGGAAATGAAAAGTGCATCTGCTTCAAATTCATAAATAGTGCATCTTGTTTTGATTTTGTGGGTCATGCCATCATTGTTTTTTTCTTTTTTTTTTTAAACAGGAGCCATTCTTGAGCATAAAAGATATTCCAATTGCACAATTTTCCCATCTGGAGCCCAAGAAAATCAAATGAAATACTAAATAAAGCCCCCACTTTTATTTACAGCACTCAAACACAGAGGAAAATCACCAAGCCCCAAGAAACGAGGATTCCTCACAGAATTGCAATCTACCTGCCTCATTTGGGGACAGGGCAATATCTACGCACTAATATTGCCACAAATATTTGCTGACCTTTATGAAAATGTTAACGAACATTCAACTTCAGTCCCTGAGAAACCAATGCACCCAATAAAATTGTCTTTGACTAACAAAAAAATTATCTACCCTACTCATTTTTATTCTTTTCTTTCTCTTTATTTCCAGCCCCTACAAACATAGAATTTTCTGCCTAAACACTGTGTGCAGTGTCTAAACTAACAATGTTTTCACAGTGCAAGGAAGGAACAGCTTGTCCTTTTGGTGCCCAGTTGTCAGTCTGGAAGTGTAGAGCTTTCTTCTGTCACACTGCACAAGCACATGCTTTCTACCCTTACTACACTACCTAGAGAGCACATATTTGGTGTATTGAAACAAGAGGTACTTAATTCAGTGGAAACGGAGAAGAGACAGGGAGTTTCCATTTTCATTAGTGGAAAAATACAAAATCAGGTCTGTAAAGCAAGGTCATTTATACACTGTTCAGTGGTTCTCTACTGTATCAGCACAAGCACATCAACATTGCTCTTCTGGAACACCTTTCACATCTCTGGGTTTCTCCAGCTTAATTTTTAAAGGACTTCCTATATTTTTGGGCATTGCTTATTGGCATAATAGAACAGGCTACAAAGATTAAAATGGGTTTTCCCAGGAAGTAAATAATTCATCCACAAGATAGGTTATGATTGTCACTCAAGTATACATATTATAAAACTATACACTTAATTTAATATAAAGATATATTCATAAGTAGTTTTGGGGGGGGGTTTGGGTTGGTTGGGTTTTTTTGGGGTTTTTTGTTTTGTTGGTTTTTTTAGCAGGTTCATTTTACTGACAGCCCCACCAAGTTCAGTTTAAAAAAATACTAATTACTGCTCTGGCATGTCAGAGCTATGCAAAACAAACACAAATTAAGAGAAATCTGTCCCTTCTATTTCACCCATCATCTCTATATGCTTGAGTATCTGCTGGTAGTAGAAACCTCAGAGCAACCAGAATGAGTCTAGGACCAATTTGTAATAAAAAATAAGTGAATGTTAAGGGGAAAATAGTCTTTACACATTAATTTAAAGGGAGTCGATTGAAATCATGGAAGAAAAATAAAACAGAAACTTCTCAAAGAAAAACTGCATGTGAAGAAAAAAACAAAGTTTTCAAATCTGCTTTACTCTAGTCACTCAGCTCTGCCCAAGAAATTAAAACTTTTATATGTAATTTATGTCAAAGAGACATGATGAGATGTTGGAGGGACACTCCTGAGGACTGTGTTCTCATCTGAAAACCAGGATCAGGCTCACCTACAAAATTAAACAGGCCATGATGCTGGAATTACCCTGTCATTACTGATAAACCCTCAAGACAACATGCATTCTGTCACATTTCACGTATTCCATCCTTACTTCAAGTGAATTTTTACTATGGATTTACTAATGATTTCAGAAAACAGGTGTTGCAAAATACTTAATCAGGACTCTTTAGACTCAGCATTCAAAAGACGCACTGGTACTTATTTCACTGTGTCATATAGTGAACATGGTTATGACTTCTCTTGTGTATTAAATCCTGCATATTCTGGTATTTAAATACAATATAGTCGTAGCAACAACAATAAAAAAGGGATTTAGGTGAAAGGATGAAATAAAGGGAGGATTTTTCCTCTGTCAGTTTCTTTATGCATTGTACAGTTTATTTTATTCACTGGTTAATCCTAAATCCTTTTTAGCGACTTCCAGCAGTCAGATTACCTGAACAGCTAAATGAACACTCTTGTAAGGATACCCCAACCTTTTCCATTTTTATTTTCACCAGTATTATAAATTGGATTAGGTGTTTAAGAAAGTCTGCAAAAATGCATCACAATCTGATTATAGGAAAGGAGAACAGAGCAAATGAACAGGGAGGTTTTTATTTCCTCCTCCATAACTCTCACCACTGTGTGCAACTCCTGGGATTCCTGGATGGTGATGCTGGGGAAAAGTGCTCAGTCTTGATGAAGAATCCTGGGGAGAAGTAGGACTAAACAAAGGCTTTTCAGGTTTCTTCATTGTAGGAGAAGACATATCTACAACAAAAAAATAATGTAACAGTAATATTAGCTTAGGAGCCTGCCTCAGGGCACATCATTTTATAGACTGAAGATATTTCATTTTGCTGTTCTTGCACAAATATAGTATGATGATCCAAATCCCTTATGGTGAATAAACTAATACTGCTTTCAAGTTTGAGAATTAAAAATAACGTCCTAACAGGTCCTTTTCCTGCAAAACTAAAACTACTATTTTTCATACCAGACAAGCCAAATAGTGAAGAAATGTATGTCTTTAGAACTTCCCCAGACACTCCTCAGCTCCCCAGAACATCACCAAACCATCTGTTCCTTCAACAGCCACTTAATTTTTATTGCATTTCTTAATGGAACACCTACACTCAGGTGTGTAGGGTAATTGTCATACACATGCCAGTTTATGGTATTTGGTATATGGTATTTATTATTTTATTACTTCAAAACTTATTTCTTAATCTTCCCAAAACCATACTATTTTTGTATTTCCCATGTCTCAAAGATGGTCTTGTCATTTCTCCCTTTGTGTTTCCCTATCAATAAAAACATTTCTTTAGAGCTCACTATGTGAAGATAACACACTGGTAGGGACAAATGTATGACTTCTACCAAGCTTACTGAAATTCCCCAGAGCAAAAATACTGGATTTTTTCTAAAAGCTTACATTAATTGATCGATATTTGTTGGTCTTTGCACCAAATTATTTCAAATATAATTACAATATAAATATAAAACAGACATCAATATTGTAATTGGTTCCATTTCAAATCCATGGACCAACTCATGTTCAAAGCAGAGGTAATTTCTTAAGCACTTTGCTGGACAGGGGCCATATTGCAGTTTACTTCTTACATGGACCACGTCATTTTTTAAATTATTTTTGACTCTTTTAATATTGGCACACTCTATTCTGCTAAGACAGGCCTGAAAAACGTGAATGTTTTATCGAAACCAAATTGGACCAGTGTTTTCTGAACTGAACTTAGAGCATGAAATTGAGAGTTCATTTCTTTACCCTGCCCTATCCTGCTGTCCAGCCCTGCACAGGCACTGGCACTAGACCCAGAGCAGATTCTGCCTGGGACCCTCCACATCCCCTGCAATTCCTACCCTCCACTTTGATCCTGACTACTATGTCTGATGAGTGCCTGAATACCCTGAAAAGTTCATATCTTCAACAATGCTGCTGAAAAATGATTTATTTGTTTTTAAGTTTCAGGAAGGGATTCCAATCCTTATTACTTTGAGAATGAAAATAAAACAGACTTTAGGAGAAAATATCTGAAATACAGATGAAAAGCAGAAAGATGTCAAAAGCACTCGGACAAAGACATTTTAAGGTCAAAATTAATCAGACACAGTGTCCTCTCCTGCTGAGAATGTTCTTCAAATGTGAAATTCTCACTCCAAATCACTATTGTTTGTATTCTCGTATTTGGAGATACACAGGCAACCAAACAGGTAGCATGTTATACATTCTAAAGCATCACATCAAAGTAAAAAAGGATTATACAAATAAAAATAGTTAGAACATCTCATCTTCCAACAAGGTAAATCTGCCTATGTAGGAAGGCAGAAGAGCTGCTGTGAAACATAGCATATGTAGCCTGTTCATCAGCAGCTTGCACAAATGGTGCTCCAGATGTATAGCTACTCAAGACAGCCCAAGGCAACAATTTTGATCAATTCTAATGTGATAAAATGCTGCAGGGAAAGTGCAGAAACATGTTTACATCAGCCTTTAATTAAACTGTTGTTCACTTCCAAAGAACCTTAAGAAACACTAATGAGACATGAATTTTGGCAATTTCCTCATCAAAGCAAAGACCTTCTTCCTGAGTCTAAAGCAGCTTGTCATCCAGGCAGTTTCTGGATGAATGTCATCTTGGCACAGCACTTGGCAAGCCACCTGTAGGGAGAACTCATCTGGAATAGAACAGTGACCCAGGGCAAGTTTAAACATCCACCTGCCTATTTCTGGACACCTGACTTGCTTTCTCGATCACCACCACAGCATAGCAGCTTCTCCTTCTTGCTTATGAGATGCTTATGAGACAAGCTAGAAGATTCCATAAAGAAATGACAAATATCTTTCAATCTTTTAATTCTAGAATTAATCTTAATTAATCTTCTTATCAATATATTTTCTACTGCTTGGTTTCACAAGCTTTTCTTTACAAGGTACACTCTTGCAAACAACAATCTGTAAAGACTTATTTACAACTCACTAGTGTAGCATCACCTCCAGAGAACGTCAGATAAACCCATATTCAGCTTACAGTATTTATCACCGTCATGAAGGACAAAAAACTATGGAGTACAAAGCACCACCGTCAAGCTATAAGGGACATACTTCCATGCTACAGTTTTAAATGAACTGCTCTTTTCCAGAGGCAGTACTTGATGAATGATTTCTGGTGGCAGTATACACTGCATACATCACAGCCAGTCTTCACCTCATCTGATAGATACTCTTGCCTGAAGTAAGTGAAAACTTCAGTAAAATTTTGAATTCACTTTGGATGTCTGTGTAATGACAAGAAATCCCACCGTGCTCATAAGAATTTGTTTTGCTTTACACCTGCACAGGTGAAGAAAGAGCAAAGTCACTTTGCACAGGAAGAGCCAACATCACCAGTTTTCTGATAGGTCAATAGGATTTCCTTTAACATTGTAAGCATTATGTATTTCTCAACTGTGCATTTTAATAAGGCACCTAACACTGAATACTGACAGCTGAGTGACTTTAAACCATAACCACCTCTCCCTTATTGAAAAAAGGCTTTGTTATATCTGCCCTAAAGACTTGGCACTGTGGCTGGATGAAAACTAAGAAGCACGAAAATCAAAACATTTTAATTTATTTATCTTCTCCACAAAAGGAAGAAAAGCAGTGGGGACACATTTTTATATGGATATGTGAATAAATACTAAAGAAAGAGAGATGTGCCTGAACAGCTGGGTGTCTGAGATACTTGATGTTTGTAACAGAGAAAGAATGGCTTAGAGTTCCTGTTTCATATCAGACAGAAACCAGTCGCTGCAACTAGCTCATCCCTTTTACAAATCTGTGCCCTAATCCTTGACTTGTTGGTGTTTCATTCCACTTCACCGTAAGTATTGTCTTGGACTAGAGATAAGGCCTACTAAAAATTTATTTACTTCCATGAAAAATTCTGGTAATTGAGGTTCTCCAGAATGAAAAATCAACAAAATAAAACAGAACAAACAAGTCATGGTCAATTCCATGCTATGGATTTCTGAAACATGTTTTAGCAATTCTCAAGGTGAAGGCCTGTGTACTCACTTTTGTTAGAAACAACAGGGTACGGCAGCTGCATGCATACCGCATAGCAGCTGAGAGTGTTCTGAACTTTAGGACCAGTGTCAAGATTTGGAAATAGCTGCTCACTTCACGTTCAAAAGACTGATCTGTTTTACTTCACATTTTAAATACTGATCTCAGTTTTACTTTTACTTCTACATCAAGTGTGGAAAATCATTTTACATATGAAAATTTTATCCTAGATTAGAATATTTCAGTGTATGAAGACTTGATAACCTCCCATTTTCAAATCAGCCTACTTAGCGCCAATGTTATTTTCACAGACACACCTCCGGTATTACACAATCCAGTCTACCAGACTGTGACACCTGTTTTCCCATCAGGAACCATGCCCAAGGCTAATCAAATGCTCTGTTGTGCTATTATGCCATTTCACAACAGATAAACCATTTCAATGTATCATCTTTTGAGATTTGTATTGAAAAATCTAAGGAGAGAAACTAGACTAGAATTTCTACCAATGTCATTTTCAGTATTGTAAGCTGTCAAGAAAAACACTAAAACAATACTGCAATTCAGAAAAGCTACAGTAAAATTAGTAAATTAATTGCAATAGCAACTGAAGTATTTCTTTTTTCATTAGTCATATAATAAATTACACTGGTTTATTTTGCTTTGTTCTGTAAGTATTAATATACATATGAGAAGAAAGTGATACAAGAACTTCCAGACAACTGAAACACAAAAGTCAGAACCCTTTAGATGGAGCAGACCTGTCATTCTTCTCATCTTTAACCACATGAACTTGCAGAATACTCTACTCCTATGCCAACAGTAACATTCTGTGGGCTGTGTTTACCTTGAAGATGTTCTTTACCTCAGCAGAAAGGGGTCTAGACAAGAGACAGAAGGGTTTTACCTACCTGCCCTTACACTTCCCAGCATACTGGGGAAGGGGGGGATATAGGGAGGCAGGGTGGAAAACTCAGACAAGTTCCTGCATGAATGAATGTAGGACACTCTTTGCTGGTGTTTGTGACTAGCTGTTTGTGACTAACTGTATAAAGTTGGACAACTGAAATTTTCCATTGCATTGCTGACTATCCTAGTTTTTATGCACAGAAAGCAAAACAACTCAGTACAGTTCCTGTTGAAATTATATGCACTAGCTTTTGGAAAGTATAATCTAGTGCATGGATATTTAAACTAAAGTAATTGGGAAACCTGCATACACATTTCCCAAAATTAATTTTTCAATTTTTTTTTTCAGTTTTAACAGAAAGCTATTTACAAAATGGGGAATGATCAAAGCTATGATGGTCAGATCAAACCATTAATATTGAATATGTGGGCACCAAAACTTTCCCCGTCCCAAAATAATTTCAAAAAATGTCCAGCTATAGGACAGGACATACAGACCTAATCCCGTAACTGTTGTTTGACAATATCATATTACATGTAGGTAATCAATGGCCATACTGAAGAGATTATGTCTATGTAAAGTTACAACTATTCCCACCAAGATTAGGCTGAAACTATGGTACACTGTCCTGTAAAGGCTGCGGGCAACAATTCTTCATTCTCATCTTTTAAACACACCTCACCACTTCTCACCAGGAAGTAACAGTAAAACACCCAGGAAAGGTTTAAATCAGCATGACTATGTTACTATATCTGCACTGTTTCCTGTGAGCAGAAAACATACCTTTTCTTTCCCATGCATTGAACTTCTAGATAAAGCTGGCCAGCCTTCCTCACCTTTCCTCACCCTCACCTCATACCAGAAACACTGTCCTGCTGTGAAACCCCCAACCTGCAGGTGCTATCATGGAGATCACTGGGAACTGGGATGCTGCTGTTGGAAGGAGGTGAGAATGTCTCCACCCCCTATCAGTAACCCACAAGGACCAGCTACACCTCTGCATCCTTGCCTGTCTCACATCTTCCTACAGCTGCAGACTCATTTCATCAAACCACTTCTGTACCAACACAGCTTGTCAGACGTTGTATGGGAAGTACTTGGGACTAACACAGAGCTCAGTGGGGGACTACCTATTAAACATGGAGTAGGCACTGCAAGTAATGAGGCTGACTTTGGCAATAGAGATAAAAGGCATAAGACCAAAAACATTGTGTTGCTAGAACAAATAGCATCACTAAAAAAGCCACTGCCATTAAAAAACCTTAAACAGCTCCAGTGTATTTCAGGTACTTGAGTACTTTATTGTTTATCTTTACACTTCAGAAACAGAGTGGGCCATTTCATCTTCTAGGAATCACTGTTAAGAGGTGTGATTCATGTATACAGCTGTGATAGAAGAGCACTGTGAAAGAATGAGAAAAATGTTCCTAAAAAAACCAAAAAAGCTATAAAGACTTTGGAGTACATTTTAGACATTTATTAAGTTATCCTACAGAAAGTCATCCAGATTTCAAGAAAAAATGTACAGCTGTAACATTTCATTAAGACTGAGACTCCAAGGACCTTGGCCAGAAAATAAAATCAATACTGTAATCATAACTGCCAAAGTCCAAAAAGTATTTCCACTTTCTAATGCAATAAGATTAAACAGCTATTTCAGATAAAATAATGTGAAGGAATTTGTCGATTTAGAAGAACTCAGATTATGAAATCTTTTTATTACTATTATAGTCTCTAATGGTAACAGTTAGTAATATTTTAAGAGGCATTAATTGTTGATCCATCTGGGGAATGGGTTTGAATGAAGACAAAGTCATTAAGTCAAACTGAAATCAAAGTTTGATCAAGTTTGATACAGATTGTTTGAAAGCAGTAAAAAAGTACCTTTTCAAATATATCCATATACAAACACAGAAACACAGAATCTATGAATGAAAAGAGGGGCCCAAAAAATTTCAAAACCTCTTCTTTCCATAAATGAAGATATTCTACACCACATACATTAAATTATGCAGACTTACACATACCCTAAAGTTCTAAAAAGAAGTGATCAGTTTCAAATACTAAATCTTAAATCTCTCATTCAGCAAAATTGGAATAATAGCTCCTGGGATAAATCTTCCATTAAGATATTCATTTTATCACTAATTTCAATCAAAGGATATCTACCATACAGATAACAAGATGTTGCCATGATACAAAATGCATCACAGGATAACAGCCATGAATACAAGAAAAATTTCCTTTTGGCACCAATATCTTTCATTGATCAATATGGAGACCTTGAGTGTATTCACCTCAATAATCACACATAGGAAACATTAAGTAATACGTCTTTCCACAATATATTTGTCAAAACAAAAGTCAAAGAATCTGTAATGAGATTTTTTTACAGTGACTTTATTGAGCAAACAATAATTTCCAGGAATGTAAAAAAAAAAAGCAAACCTTTTTTGTATGTTTCCTATTGCATCTCCAACTATATCTGTCTTTCTGTTTATATTTCTAAACACTCTTCATTCAGTTGGAAACTTAAGTGTTTATGGGCTGAAGAAAAAGTCAGGTCCCTGCTCTGGCCAAAAGAAAAACTTTCTCATCTGCTATTCTGAACACTTGAAGATACTTATGAACAAGTTGTAAATTTGTCTAAATCTATTTTAAATACAGAAAAACAGATATAATCTTTGTTGCTTTGTTTTTTGAAGACAGCATAAACTTAACATCACTCTCAATAATGCAGAATGTCAATTTTCTTGATGTTCAAGCAACTTACTCATTCTAAGGTAACATTTTTGCCATCCTGTTCATGATATGTTTTTCTTTCTCTGTATTTTCATTAAATAAGCATTTGGGAGATCCTTCATCTATTTTTCTATACTTAGTGCCTTTCAAGCTTTAAGTGTTTTTCATCTTTATAAAAATAATGTTTGACTTATTCCAGGTAGCAGCAGCTTTTCTTGCAAAATTGCCACTTATAGAAAACAAAAGTAAACCAATTTCCTATTGATGTTGGATTTGTTTAAACTATCCCAACATTTAACATTATTTTTAAGAATTAGACAAAGTTCATGCACTGAACTCTGCCAACATCTTTTTCTGCAATGAGGAAGAACCAGAAGAATTCAAATAGGCCTTTCAGGTAACTCTTCCTCATTAAGGCTATTGCTTGTTACCGTGATGCCATTTTCAGAGGCACAGCAGCCAACAGGTTCACACAAGCCATGGCTAAGAATTTACTCTGGAAATACACTTTGAGAAGTTAGTCTAGGTGAAATGTATCTCTCATTTTACATATCTGAAGTTATGAAAATTTATCAAGTGGTAGTATTTAACTACAGTGCTGAAAATAATCCTCTCATACTATTCGAAAACACATATAATTACATGTATTATACAGAGATACACAGATATGAAATGTGTGTGTGTGTGTGTATACATTGTTTAAAGAGTATTTTGAAATAATAAAATATACAAAGGTAGAAGCAACAAGCTACTAACAAGACACAAATTGCTTTCAAACATACTTTGACACAGAAGGATTTTGAAAATTCAGACTAAGTCAAAAACACAGAATGGCATTCAACATATATTCATCAAGATAAATCTTTGCAAGCTGAATTTATCTGTTAGATTGAGAGTTTGTTTCTAAAGTATTAACCCTCAGAAGGAGCAGCAGGAGCTGGAAAAAATCCTGAATCCTGTCCAATACAGGATACCAAATAGCCAAGGTGCTCCGTTACTGTTCTCAACTCCTGGACTACATTAACTACTTCCTCTTTTAGTTCCCTCACTTCAGAAATGAGAACATCCATCCTCGACACTTGATGAGAAGAAGACTCAAGAAAGAAACAATGATCAGGAAGGACCCCAGTGGGGAAGGAGTTTCCAGTGGATGGGGAGAAAGAAAAAGGGGACAAGTGTCCAGAAGAGGAGTATCCAACAAAGGATGTCGGGACCTGAGAGGTGGAGGGTCCAACAGATGCTGGCCAAGCAACAGGTGAAGGCAATCCAGCTGTTTCAGTTTTAAATGGAATGATGGCATCTTGGCTCTTGACTGTTGGTAGAGGTGGGTGAGGTGTAAGAGAATGAACATGATGAAGAAACTGTAAAATTAAAATTCAGTTCATTGTATATTGCTATTCAGTATTTCCAGTCACCTGACTACTATGGAAATCCACATGAATCTTTCCACTTTTGTCATGAACAGTGTGCGTTGATGACAACAGTTATATTTATTTCAAATGTACACAGTGTTGTAACACTATAACAGTAAAACAGATCTCAAGGGCAAATACGGAAATTGTCTGCAATTATGTTAACGAACTTTCTTAAGCCAGCTTTCAGAAAGGAGGCCATAGATGTGCACACTTTTCTTCTCTTTTCTGATATTCCTGTTTCCTTACAAGTTAAGAAAAAAAGCACCTGATTTACTTGCCAGTTAGTAAATCAAGACATTCACCAACAGTTATTAGCCTATTAAATCCTAAATATTGTTTAGCCACTGCACTAGTCACTGGAGACATTTTAGATTTTTAGTAACTTCCTCTTCCAAATTGTGAGGGGAATATTTTATTCTTTTACTACATAAAATTTCAAAATTGCTCAAACAGATTTACTCAGGCAGAAACTTACATCTATCTCACAAAATCTTACTAGTGCAGGAACTTAAAATTTTGTTTAATATGGAAACATTGTGAAGAATGTTTCCATATTCAACAACCTGGAGAAAGGAAGACTGGGAGAGATCTACAGCAAATTAGTTGTTAGACATAGATGTATTTCTAATTGATGGAGATTTAAGACATGATCCAGACATTACTGAAGTTATTCAGACATCCAGCTGGAAGAAACAAGCCACAAGAGAGAAAAAAATAACTTGTACAATATCTGACAGGAGACACAGCAACTGAAATCCCAGTTGTCATAGGGCTCAACTTCAAAGTAATGCACCATTCTCAGAGATTACTTTTCTCTTTCTTGGGTTGTAGAATTTTTGGAGGACAGTTAGTTACTTGAAAGGCTAATGGCAAAAGTCTTGGGAGAAATCTCTGCAGTTATAAACCCACCTATTTGCGCTACCAAAAAACCTCAAATCTGTTTCAAAAAATCACACAAATAGAAGAATATTTTTAGCATTTCAACATAGCAAAAAATAATGGCAAAAACTACAGAATCTTCCCACATTGACTGGATGTGGCCAAAATAAAAAACAACACTGTCATTCCAAGTATTTTTTAAAATCTGTTTTTGAAACAGTTACACATAGTCTTGTGGTTACGTATATTTTTAAAATAGTCACAAACTTTTTTGCAAGCCAGTGAAGCAAATCCCCAGGACAGTATCATGGCTTCATAAGATTTTATTTCCTTCTATTAGGATCAATAATCAACTTCAATAAATAAAAAAAAGTAAAACTTATTTTTCATGTTAATTTTGGTTAATTAGAGGGGGGTTATATTTTTATATCAGATTGGTAACATAACTCTGTGTGGATTTGTTTCTTACCAAGTGTATGCCATCTATAAAGTTACTATTTTTAGGGCACGCTTGCTTATTTCTGTGCAGAATTGCAACTTCAAAGAGACAGCTCCCCCAAAACAGACTATAAAGAACAACATCTGGAAATCTTATCAAAACATTTTTGGAAGTACTATGACAGCAAGACAGTTAACAGCAAAAGGACAGTCTGGAGTTTTACAACTGAAAGCAGAGTCTGGTATGAGCAATATTTTACTGTAGCTGGGCTAGATTTCTCTTTCTTAGTTTCACAAATGCTACATCCTGGCTACACCACAAGTACTGTAATCATGTAATCATGTCCCTGACCCTCATGATGCATGCCTGCACAGAGAAGTTATAAAACCTATCATGAGTATAAAAAAAAAAATCACTCCTCTCCTAAAGTCTTCTTATGTACTAAACTATGACTTTTTTTTTTCAAAGCAATGGAAGGTTGATCTACTCTGTTTCACCCTACTGCAAACTTTTCCTCTGTCCTGCTTTTAATTTCAGTATATTTCTGTGTTGCCCATTAATTTCTGTCTCATTCTCTCTATCAAAATTGTTAGAATGCCCCTTAGACACCTAGGAAAGTCCTAAATATTTTATTCAAATGTGTTTCAGATGTCATTGATTTATTGCAACTGTCCAGTTCCAAACTACCACACTCATGACATTTCTGTTACTTTAGAAATAGTTAAATAAAGATGTGAAAAGTCATAATGATAAAAGAGTCATTCAAAACTATGTAATTTCAGTTTCTATGAAAATACTTTACATTTAGATGTGGTGATGAAGAAACTAAATTTATTTCATTTCGGAATTTAGAAACCTCTCTCTGTCAAGTCCAAAACTGAGACAATGAAACTGAAACAAACAATGGTATATTTTAGTATCCACACTATTCCTGATGTTGTCTCTCTTAGAAAAGTTAAAATTGCATTAGAGTGCTAGAGAAGCTATTTACCCATAAACATGATATCATAACAGAGATATATTTATTTGTGGGTACTGTGAAATGATTTGCATTTTTGGTGCTGATGACCTGTGGATACTGCCTGAAGAAGCAGTGTCTGACGTGACTACATGATCATTCCTTGTTGACACTGGATAAACACAAATGTGATCCCCAAAGTCTTATTTCTTTTTCATTTATACCTAACCTCATATAGCACACAGATTTACACAGATAAAAGGGAAATAACACAAGTGAGATCTCTGGCATAGAAACATCCTCTAAAATTTATTTATATTACCTTTGTGTTTTCAGGCATATGGAAGCAGAAAACAGGTTTTCATAAATACAATATAATGACAAAACATCTGCATCTGAAAGGAGCATTTACACAGATACATATAATAGAATCATCACAGAATATCCAGAGCTGGAAAGGACCACAAAGGATCACCAAAGTCCTGCTCCTGGCTCTGCACAGGGCAGCCCCAAGAACCACATGTGAGCACTGTCCAAATGCGTCTTGAACTCTGTCAGACTGGAGCTGTGTCCACTTCCCTGAGGAGCCTGTTCCAATCACCCTATGTGTGAAGAATCTTTTTCTAATATTTAACCTAATCTGTCAGTCCTTTGGGTCGTACCACTGTTCATCAGAGAGATTAATTCAGTGCCATGAAGATTATATCAAGCATCTAACAAACTAGCAGCAGAACAAATATGCCAGGAGCTGCCCCACACCCCTTCCCACTGAGCCCAGGCACCAAGGGTAGGCATTGCAGGTATTACTTATGGTGTTTCTGCAGCAGCACAATAATCTCAGGAAGCGATCAGAGACAAACATAACTTTTTAGGGGCAAAAAGATTCTATTTCCCCCGGTACAACGATTTTGCACTGCAGAGGCACAGTATCTGTGGAAGAACATCTTAAGAATAGAAAAAAGAAAGTCCCTAATAGTGGCTTAAAGGCAATATCTCTAATTTCACTAAGCCCATTAGTGCTGGAGGACAGGACATTCAGGGAAGGATGTAAACTCCAGGAAGCAAAAGTAAAGCACACTGATTTTAGTCTATCTTCTTTATTCTTTCTTCCTCATATTAGAGTTCCTTGTTTTATGGAACATCCTAAAAGCTCTTTCACTCCAAATCTAGCTACCTAATGACACAGAAACTAAATAAAGGTTCAATGTAAATACACTCAAGCAATTTAAATCATAACATTGTTCACTACTGATAACTGTAAGGTGAAGTTCATACAAACATAAACAAATCCAGTGTCCATGAAACATAATTCTTTGCAAGCAGAATGATTCAAAATCTAAAACGCAGTTGAGATACTTGGGAACTATAGAGATCACCTGAGAAAGGCTCTATCAGCAGGACTTGCACTCAGGAGTCTATTTGGCAGAGAACTTCCCAGAAGCCCCTATTGCTCACGCAGTAGCACGAAACTACTTCATTTCACAAATGGGGATACATGAAGGAGAATAGGCTGTCTTCCCTACAACTATAAAAAATAATTTATCTAGAAAGTAAAAAATGTATTTGAGGTATGATCCAGTCTTTCATGAAAATTGTAAAAAAGTTTCATGGCAAAACAGGTAGCATTCATAGGGAAAAATATTTTGCATAAGGAGGAAGATTCTGGATGGCAGATCTCCTATTTATACTCTTCTTAAGTTAGGTTATGCAAAACCACAGGCAAGCCTCTTTTTAAAAAATACAAAAGTGAATGCTTCAAACAGTCAAAAATAAGTATCAGAGGTTCCCTAAGAAATTAAGTACAAAAAAAAAAAAAAAAAAAACCAAACTAGTTAAACTAGAAAAAACTAGTTAACACTGAGTGAGAACAGCTTAATAGTAAGAACACAGATAAGAATGTAGGAGAAAGCAGATTAAAAGGAGATCCACTATAATGAAATGTGAAAGGCCACTAAAAGAAATACCAGTCAGATGTTTTCTTGCATATGTGGTTGGTTGTTTTGTTGGTGGTGGTGGTGGTGGTCGGGTGGTGGTGGGGTTTTTTTGTTATTTTGTTTTAAGAAGCTTTAAAATGAGATAAAAATGAGGTAACACCAAAGGATCACTCAGTTGCTGAAGAACTGAGAGCAATGATCAGCAGTGGATGTGAAAACTGAGGACAAATATTGAAAGATTCACAAAGGAAGGAACTGCATGTCTTTTTCTCTATTTCTCTTTTACATACTATGCTTTATGTGTCACAGTCTCTCCAGACAGCTGTAGTACGTCAGCCACAGGATCCATTAACCAACACTGTTCAAATATATGAGCTTAAACACATTCTGACATAACAAAGGGGAGGAAAAAGACTGCACTGGCACCTAGGTTTATAAAGCATCAAGACAACATGAGAGAGAGTTATGACAATTAATTGTTGTAACAAAACAATTATTGGCAGACACAACTTTCTTCTCCATATAAGCATGTTTGTTGCTTTGGACAACCCAGAACATGCCACCACTTACCAATCCCCTCAGATAGAGACCTCAGATGTGGGATCTTCAGAAAGAACCTATTGGATCTATTCTGAACCACACGGTAGAGACTAAATGTCCATGCCATGGTAATACAGAAGTAGTGTAATCTTATGTTTTAGTAATCACACTAAGGAGATGTTTCGATTTCTGAAAGCACTGGACTCCAAATTCTACTGGGATGATCACAGCATAGACAAGCATATCAAGTACATCATTTGTCACATGTCTCTTCAAACAATAAGGCTGTCATCAGATAGAAAAGTTTTTTTTTAATGTAATATAAATAATAATGATGTTGTTTATGGTGGCTGTTTATACAATATCCTGCTGGTTTTAAACACATTTACAAAACAAGCAAATATATACACCACACAGAAAAAAAGATTATTCTAAAAAGTCATCTTTTTATTGCAGCAATGAAATAGCAGTGATTTATTGCAGCAATGAATTGGCTATATTTGAGCATAATTCAAGGTAAAATAATTCCATACTACTCACCTTGATCTCTTTCATGCCATGTCCTACTCCCTGCAGCTGGTGAATTTGGAGAAGGATAGAAGTCTCCTGTGGGGCTTGGCTCCATATTTTCATCTATGGAGATAGTTTTGGGTCTTTTGCTGTTGAAGAATTGTGAGATTTCTGAGTGAATATAATATTCATCTAGTAGTGGTATATAAACTGTCTCGATCTCTACAAATATTTCAGAGAATAATTCAGACTACCAAAGCCAAAAAAAACCCAAAAAACCCTGGATATTATAACTTACATTAACTTGCACAGGCAATGGTAATAATACATGATGCAGGCATGCACTTGTGTTATTCACATGACTAAATATTTCAAACATTACATGCATGGGTAATATAACAGTCCGCAGCATTTCATGGAACAACCAATAAACCAGTTCCTGTAGCCTACCAGAGAAAGATTGTGTCATGAAGGTACTAAACTCTATACAGAAGCCCTGAAGTGAAGCAAGTCACTGGAAAGTGTTACCAATAAGGCCAAGGTAGAACAGGAACTTTTGTGAATGTGTTAATGAGGAAAAAATATACTGTATTTCATCAGGTCAAACTTCCATGCTTTTCAAAGAGGGCTGGTCTGAAACAAATACTTTTCATTTTTGACTCATTTAATTAAAAACAACAAAAGGCCTATATTTCAAGTCACACCATATAAAATGAGGAAGAACTTCAATACAGTGGAGGAAAGTGAAGTTTCTTCATAGCAATATATACTGAAGCTGTTATGCTGACTGACAAAGAAAACAAGAATAAGTGGTACTATTTTTATTTTTATTTTTATTTTTATTTATTATTACTGCTACTACTATTGCTACTACTGCTACTGCTCCTACTACCACTACTACTACTACTACTACAACTGCTATTGCTACTATAACTGCTATTGCTACACTATGACAATTAATCCATCTATTCTAATTAATTCATCAATTTTTAAAATGTATTTGGTATACTGCCAAGCTGAAAATACAATGGAATGGGATATGAGAACATGAGCAAAATAACTCAGAAGAATCAAGTGCTGGTGGAAGAATACCTCAGCTCCCTGATAGTCCTATTAAATCCTGTCCCACTGTGCAGACACTTCCTGACTGACTGGGTGCAGAAATGTGGGACAATGACAGCTCCTAATAGTGCTTGTGATTTCATGGTATAGCAGACAGTTTCAGAAAACCAAGGGGCCCTAGGGGTCTGACAGACAGTACATGGCCTGCGAGACAGGAGGAGGGCACAGCAAGCCACAGCCCTGCATTCGTGGGCCTACCAGCTGCTCCCAAGGAAGGAAACAGGACTTTTTCTCAGAGATGGGAGAAGGGAGCATCCTGAACAAGGAGGAAGTCAGTCCCTCAGATTAAATCGCCTGTAGCAGGCAAAGGGAGACTCTTGAGAAAAATCAACCTGTAACTATCTCACATGCTCCTCCTTCTTTCCACTCTGTTGGGAAATGCTGCCTAAAAAAGCAAGGCATGAAACACAGTTGCATGAGCTGGGCTGTTATAGATGAAAACACCTTGTCTTTATATACCTGTTCTAACACTTTTTCTAGGGAAATGGTATCTGTCCAAACATATCTTGCAAGACGGAGGCCCAAGAGGGAGCCCTGAAAGACAGCCCTTCTGCCCGCAACCACTCTCAGCCCTGCCAGCATGTTCCCAAGTGCTAGACCTTCCTGCAGCTCAACAACACTTTTGGGATGTGTAGCTGTCCTCCTGGCAAGATGATTAAGTGGGCACTTCAAACCCTGAAAAAAGTTACCACCATCTTCAATATCCTGCAAGATGACAGGCAATAATGACAACATGTCAAATGACAATATTTATAGTTTACAAGTCTGTACAGAGATTATGGCAACATAGCTAGCCTCACAAAATCAGAGGAAATTAACAAAGCAGTTGACTGTTGACAGGATTTGAGATTGCTTGTCCTACACTATTAAACATGGTTCACATTAGTACTTATTTCAAGTTTTTACCTGCTTGGTGGAGAGGACAAGGACCTCTGTAGATTTACACCCGAATTCATATCATGGTAATATGGCTGGCTCGGAAGCTCTCCAATCGGGAAGTTTACTCCACTTCCTTGGGTTATTGGTGCTGAAAAACACATCACCATAAGAAGTCAGAGATAGTCTTCTATCTTTTTAGTTATCTTTTCTTTTATAACACTTGGAAAAATATCAGGATGTTACTACATGTACCTAATTTTCTGCCTCTTGTGGAAACGAAGTACAGACAATCAGTTGCACCAATGATTACATATCTAATAAGGGAATGTCTTCTGTAGTACTTAGCAGTTAGGCAGATAGAATACATTTCTTTTATAAGAGATAACCACCAATTGGAATCACCAATATGGAAAAGATAATACAAACCTCAAGCACTATAGTGAATGAGGCCAGGTTTATAAGGACAGCTAGTATTACTTATTAAAGAAATTAAAAAATGGAAAGAAGAAACTCAAATACACACTAATTCCTTTTCCCTAATGTTAACTCTGCTGTATTATAAATAGCCTGCTGTGTTGACAGCCTGTTTTTCTGCCTTCTTTTTCTTTCACCCCGTGCCACAGGTTCTGCTTTGCATATGTACACCTACACGCAAATACGTACAGTCAGTGTTACCTTCACCTCCTGATAGGGTCTGTGTACCATACAGACTCTGGTAATTCAAGAATAAATTATGTATTACATATTGTGGTGCATTTACCTTTATTCATTGTCTGTGCATTGTGCGTTTTAACTACCTTTGGCACTTAAAAGAATAATTGCACATTGTGTAATGTATTTGAAGGTTTGCATTTTTCGTGACAGTTTAAGTACAACTCTGTTGAGGCTTGAGGTTAAACAAATGCATGGCAAGAAATCCCACAGAAACCACATCTTTTCATGTTTATTATTAGAAGTATATAATGCATAACAGCTCCATAATGCACAGTTTCATAGCATAATTACAATATTGGGGTTTTTTTAACCTGAGTGGCCTTATATTTTAAAATGTACTTAACCACCTGAGAACAAAAAGAAAGCTACAATTCACACATCCTCAGCCTTCTATACAGCAAAACCACATCTTCAGCAGGCACAAAAAAGGATATGTCTTAGCACTGCAGGATTGCAATGCTCACTATTTTGCTGAAGGCTTTAACAAAATTTTAGTTGTTGAATATTCATTTCTGACCACAGAAAATTAAATAACCCATGCATCTAAAGCTTCAGAAAGTTAATTAAATTCCTCAAGCACCCTAACCCTGCATGAGTCAACACTTGTGCAAAATATGGAGAGACATTTTGGAAATTTTGGAAGCCTCTGACTTTGTGCTCACCTCTCCAGAAAAGTGATTTTTCTGGACCATTCAGTCTTTACAATGTTGTATCATCACTGTGGACACTTCTAACCATAACTTTCAACTATTCTTCTTTACTTCCTAATGAAGTCTTGAGAAAAATACTTTAACAGTGTTGATAGTAAAGGGAGAAAAGAAAGGGTCAGGAAGCAACGCAAAACAAAAATGTGGACATGTTTTATGCTATACTATTATAACAACTGCTAGATGTCAACAAAAGAGATCTTATATTTTTATTTTTTTCATTCTGCAGTCGAAGCTTCACCTGTACCTTTATATTTAATATTTATGAAGTTTTTTTCATGTTCACATGTGTAATATCTCTGATGGCAAAACAAGAATTAGAAATTCTGTTACAGCCAATTTATTTGTGTTTCTTTAGTTAAGACTAAAAGAAACACAAATATTTCATAGATTGTTGATCATCCTTTATATCCACACTGTGATTTTTATTTTAAGAGCTACAAATTTAAAAAAAAAAACAAAAACTAAAATTATAATCAGACCTTTTAGCAATACCCAAGGATGTGTAGGACATCCTTAAAAAACTGTTAAGTCTAACAATAGAAGGTTTTGCTACATACGGTAATTTTATTGAAACATCAGACCGCTAGGTGTGCAGAGGGAGATATAACAAATTGATTCCATCTTTAAATATCAAAGAGATAGAAGACCTATTTGTTTCATTACAAACATGTGCAAGATGGACTGTAATACTGTGGTAAAATATAACAAAATTGTGGTTATAGGAATTTCCTATGCATCTTATGTCTTGTGGAGAAAGAAAGAAATCTTCACTTGATTATAGCAGGCTTTGGAAACAATTAAACACAAAAGTTAACTTACTCCTTGACACCCTCACAAGTTCTGACACATTGAATACTCCGGATTTCACAAAACTGTCCTCAAGGTACACTGAAAAAGACCACAGAAACATAGTCAGTATGGTTAGAAGATTAACAAATAACTATAGATTAATTTATACACCAGCTAACAATGGTATTAACAGAGTCCCAGAAAAATAATACACAGATCAAAGTGCACCCAAAGCTGATTACAGGATCTAATGTGAGCTGAAACTGAGGCAAAGGTGCAAAAAAGTTTTAAAGATCTATGATAGAACAATTTTTAAAAAGAATATGAAAACTAACAAGCAATATACTTAGTCCTTAGCTATCCGTCAAAAAAGTGAAAACTTGTTTCTTTTACTTGTATCTGGAAATTTAAGTCAGTATTGAACTACAACCAGTATCAGCTGGATAAGCAATTTCCCCTTAGAGCAGTCCTGTCCTTGCATATGTTTCTGCTAAAGAGATTTTTACTTAACACTCACCTTGCTGACTGTGACTTTACAGTACAGCCTGCATTACCAAATCATTATCTCTGAGGCAGGTGAGGGGTTTGCTATTATTTCCAGGAAAACCAGGAACTGAACAAAGCAGCTGAGCTATTCAGTGGGGTGTGTTTTATCCGCACACTGAATTGTATATCTAGAAACCTATGTTTAAGAAAACACATACTATTGTTTTGGCCTGCATTTACTTATTCTAAGTATATTTGATATACTTTCTCTGCTATGAAATTCAGGCATAAGTTGAAGTATTGCTGTGAAACAGCAGCTGATAAGACTTATCTCAGTAGTGTAACTAGTAACCTTATGCAAAGAGAGCTAAGAAACCCATGTTTCCGTGGAAGCCTCACATCAATAATCACTGCAAAAGCTGTATGAGTGAATTTGAGATTACATAGCATCATGGCCTTTTACAGGTAGTAATAACAACCATTTACAGACAAAAGTATTTAGATCTATACTTGGTGGACATTGCTGCTTCAACAGTGTTACTTTTTAATTTCTTTTCAGGTGAGGCAGTGCACTAAGAATTTCTTACTGTGGTTACTCTAGTCTCTTTTCTGAATAAACACAGGGGTTTTTTTTTCCTTTCGGAAATAAACTGTCAATTTTCTCCTCCCAATGTCTGAAGGAGTAAAAGTATTCTAGATATCTTAACTAACAAAACAAATAAACAAAAAGTACTGGGATATCTACTGATTTAGAAAACAATGGTTTGGTACTATTCTCTTTGGATTTCTTTTGGAAATTGCTGCTTTATCTTCAAGTGATTTAGCAAAAACATGGCCACTATAATCAGAAAAGTAACTGTAAAAGCAGTACACTTTATCTGAGAGGTCTGTCCTTAGTACATCTGAAGAAACCTCTACTCACTTTCCAGGGTCAAAAAGAGGGCAGAGGCAAAAAGAGTAGTTTTCCCTGCTTATTAGTCTCACAAAGCTGCCTCATCCAGCATCCTGGTATTATTTACCAGTGCAGGTATAAACAGTGCAACAGAGAGCATTAGCTGAAAGGAGTCCATCTCACCAAGCACATTTCCCAACATCTCTGTTATGCTCTCAGACCTGTAGGAGAATGTCAGTCTTCCCGAGCTGAGAACCATCCCATGACCAAGCACCACAGGTGTACAGAGCACTATAGGCCTGTGGGATCATCCTGAACAGTGTTCTGCCAATGCAGTCATCTTTTCATCTCCCAGTCAATGTCACTTCATACACTATTCCTGCATGTCTTTATTCCCTCTAGTAGCTCTTCAGGACTCCCTCCCTTTTTAATTCACTTCCTTTCATATTTCTCTGTCTCTCACTTCAAACAGATTTTCTCCATATCCATTACTTTTTCCTCTCTTACCATTCTTCACCTGGATATTGCCAGCCCATCTGCAATGTCTAAGAAATTAAAGATTTCCCCTTAATTTTATGCATTCTCTTGCTCTGTTTCTCCATGGGTTTTTTGTGTGGATGAAAACATGACATTGCTTCTGAAATATTTACTTCTTTATTTGACAGAACTTGGTATATCCATATTAAAAAAAAAAAAAAAAAAAAAAAAAAAAAAGCAAAGAGTAAATTTTTGCTTTTCCTTTCCTCCTCAGTTATTGTTTTTTAATCTATGATCAGGCAAGCTGGATGAATGCCAGTAATTCCTCAAGCAGTGGCAATCTTTTCCTTCTCTGCTTATTTTCTCCAGCAGGAACAATCTAAATTACTACATGGAAGGGATATTTCCAAAGAGAAAATGGTTTCTTGATTTTAGTTGGCTCATAAGTGAAGTGTGGCATAAAGCCAGTGTACAGCCATGCAGCCAGCTCTGAAGCTGGTAATGAGACATGACTGAACTTCTCCGCTGTTTATCCAAGCACAACTACTTTGAAGCACAACGCCTCTCATTCAAGCCACACTAACTTGAGAGGAGCTTTAGCCAAGTGTAAATTAATCAAGCTACCATTATAGTAAGAACAAGACCCAAGCCTCATATTAAAAGAAGAAAAAGCCTATGTTTGATTTTATATGTAAGAACAGAGATGTGTACATGTGTCCATGCATACATACCCAGATATATATGTTTAATCTTCAGTCTACTGTCATGGATTCTTAGTTTTTCTCACTGACAATATTGAGAATACACACATAATATAAAGACCAATAAAGTGTTTCTCTCCTTGTGATAATGAAAGGGGAGCAGGAAAAGTATTTTGCCATCAAGTGGTACCACCATCCCTCACCCCCTCACAAAAGGATGTATTGTTGACTGATGTGACATGTCTTTCACCCAGTTTCCATCCTGCCTTGGAATGGCCAAAAATAATGACACTCACAGATATAGGCAAATGCTTTGGCTGGCATAAGGAAAGAAAGGGAAACTGAAGCTATTTTCAATCTCAATCAACATGAAAAACAACTTGAATTTTTTGTCTACGTATTGTGACAAATTATTATCAAAGAATTAATGCAAAAATAAACAATCAGTGTCATAGCACTGGGCAACTTCATCCTGAGCTTTGTGTTCCAACAGGAAAGGTGGACTGCAATGCTCACTCTGGGTGCATGTTAAGGGCCAATACTGGTGAGCTTCAAAAGCTTCACCTAATTATGAAGATAATCTGTGGTGGGTGTGCTACACAACTATTACTTGGCTCCAAGCTGTACAAGAGGAAAATATTCTATGCCATTAAATTGCTGTAATTTGTTGTGGAAACACATTCTATGTAAGACAGAGGTTAAAAAGCAAAACTGTATGCAGAAGCTAAGCAGTACAGGACATTTTCTGTTTATGTTATGAGACACTGCCTTTTACCTAATGAAGCTGATCACACCACTGAGTAAGAGTTGACATTTATGTTTACATTATCACATTTCATGCAAGACAAAAATATGTACTTTATATTAATATACTTCATACAGTATAGGCCTTACTGGTTTTTTTGATTGCCCCTTCCTAATGCACTATTTACAGTAATATGTTAAAGAGCCTCAAATTAGCACTCTTGGTGTGTCTTTTTGACCTATTCAGTACAGACATTAATGCACTTGATGTGTCTATTGTATTCCTCACAGACAATTTATTGTATCTTTTGATGGTCATTGTAACATTTTGCTGTCTTTATAATTCAAATCTGGCAAAAGCATTGAGTATTGTTATTTAATAAAACTCATCCTGCCTAAGAAATGGCACTCTGAAATGCATATTACTAATTGCCATTATTCTTAAAAATCTGATTTCTACAAAAGGAGAACATCTGACAAAACTGCTGTATTGAGATCTTGTATAAAGAGTCAGTAACTTCCAAAATCTATATATAAGAGTGGATTTTTTACATACTCTCCTAGTTTTCGTACATGCAGACTATAAATTCTTTCTCTCCTTATCTTTTTTAAAGAAAACTCACTCATGAAAAATACACTTTCCATACAATTCAACAATGGCTATGCCAGTGGCATCAATAATGAAAGAACAGGTTAAGCCAAGCAGCAGTTCTGATCATGTTCCCATATAGAGTCAGTAAAGGGAGAAACCTTCAGCAACGCCTCCAACTGCTGTAGAAGTTGCTGCCCTAGTCCTTGCGCCTCTCTCACTCTATTTCTGCACTATGCCTTGTACTATGCCTTGAAGAGATGGTTACACGTGCAGCTTTCAACTGTTCTAACCATGCAAAAAGTGAAAGGGTCGGGAAGGGGGAGGAAATGAAGTCGTTTCAACTGACTGAAAAATTTCAGTTTGCTGAAACAATTACTCCAACAAGCTTGTTCTCACATTACTTGAAAGCTTACTCGTGACATTTAGCTTTGAAAATTTTTAACCAGTCTTTTTATGTCTTCTGATTTAATTGTGCTTTTATGAATAGAATGTCTGTTTATGTTCTGCGGCATATTGCCTACCACCTAACCATAAAACTGTTTCCTGGTATGATTATAAACATAGTTTTCTCATTGATACTGCCTTGGTTTTGAGCAACTTATAAAAGAAGGGTAAGGACCCAACCAGTGCTGGAAGCAATTTGTATTAATATACTTTTATTTCAGATCTTTACAAAGAGGAATCATAGAATAGCAAATAGACTTACTAGCAATAAGAAAAGTACATACAACATTAGGAGCTACCATGAGAAGAAAGGCTGAAAACTCTGGTTTATAGCAGACAGATATACAAAAACTTTAAGTTATGCAGGGTAGTGTTCTGGATGCTACTAGCTACAGCTTTGTACAGTTACTATTTACAGTCAGAAGTGGTAGTGAAAAATTAGTCTCACATTGTTCATAAGTCAAAATACAGTCAGCAGACACACAGTTTGTTTTCGTGTTACTGCATGCATTTTGAAACCAGTATCTGAAAAATAGTACCAGAAACAGATTGCTACCAAAACAAGAGTATTTTAAAGACTGATATGAGTGCATAATATTTGCCAAACAGTGACAAAGAAGATTTCAGTGATGATATCATTGAAACAGTTGAACTAAGGTCTGCCTAGACAATAAGGCTATTATTGTTATCCCACAACATCCTGCAGTCATGTAGCATACCCACAGCTTGGTTTGGGCTCTTTTTTCCTAAAAGCTGCAATAATGTTGTAACTGGGACAGGAAACAAACTTGCAAAAAGACCCCGACTCCATTGAACTTTTAATATGATTAGGAACTAAAAAGCCAAATGTGCCATTTTCAGAAACAAATGAGATTTTTGACTTTCTCAAAATTATAGCCAGAACTATAGTCATCTGTGTTGCGTTAATTTGAAAAAGTAAAAACCAGGTTTGATGGATTCTGAAATCCATGGCTAGAGTTCAAGAAGTGAGTTGTCCTGAAACCTAGCAAGAAACAGAAAGGATAAGTAACACATATGCATATTGCTTTCTGTTCCAGAGAGTCTCAGGATATACCAAAACTACAGCCAAGATTTAAGAAAAAAGTTGGGGGAACGCTTTCTAAGAGCTATAGGACCAGTAGGTACTAAAAGGGAATTTTCTGATGCCAAAGCAGGTTTCTGGAATTCTAGCTGACAACGTAAGAGTTTCTAGTAAATTCTTTCTCTGTGCATGCTTTGAAGAAAAACCATCACATCCACCATTGAACACAACAGCATCTGAATCAGCGTAAGTATTGATCACATCATCATCTATTCACACAGGCGCTTCATAAAGAAGGACAGCCAATGTAAACAAGTATGTAAAAGTAATCCTAAAACAGCAGACAGTAGTAATTACCCACACCAAATTCAAACCATCCTGAAAGGGCAAAAACTCTTTCTTTTGGAAAGCAGGGCTGTACAGCCTGTGCAGCTCTATGAGTGCCAAGATAGTACAGCTGGGCACTGACCCCAGAACGCCCCATCCAACCCCCTCCAGCTCACTGCTGGGAAGCTGATAAAGAAAAATATAATCTCTCAACCTCTGACAGCTCATAGCGCATTTGGAAAAGGAAGAACTTCACAGAAAATCAAGATCTGACCAAACCCTACCCTGTTTTATTTGAAGATCACTATCTGAGATGTCACAGATACAAGCATATGAGAAACAGCAAGCATTTCAGGATGTCTATTTCCATGCTGAAAAAGAGGTGAATATTTGTTTATTTAAATACAATTCCATTTGAATTCCCTATACTGCTATTACGACATCATTGCTTCCACAACAAAAGCTGCTTACAATGATGAGGCCAGGGAATATCTCTTCTATTCCGATTAATTATGGGGCTAATTCTCCACCCACAAGAGGACAGCTTGCAATAGAGTAAAATAATGAAAGCATATGTAGTCTGAGACATTCAAAACTCAAAGACATTTGTTTATTGTATTTCCAAAAGGATGCAAAGGTTGAGACCACGTTCCTCTTCAGAGGAACACATTTTAAAACTTAAAACTGAAATACTGCTATCCAAAGCAGAAATATATAGGCAAATTTATTACACACTTCTAAGGGCTTGATCCAAAAACAATGTTCACCCAGTGGCTGCTAGGCCATATAAAAGGAATGCAAGGAAAGCCTTTGGGGCTTTACAGCTGCAAGAGAGATTTGCGTATTGAGAGATAGGTGAGGCTGATTGTAAGCTTTTTGGCAAAACCTTCTTTAATTAAAAACCAAATAAAACAAAACAAAACAAACTCCAGAGTTGGTGATTTCACTCAGGTCTTCTTTGGAAGTGGTTCCTAAAATAAAATTTCTAGGGAAAATAGAAGAGGAAAAACAATTCCAGAACAGTGAGGCTGGGGCTTCAACTACCTATGCATCATTCGGATTAAGGATTTTATCTCTAGGCAAATTCCCTGATAACACATCCTGAGTTATTGTGAAGAAAAGGAGGAAACCAATGGGGTGTAATTAAAGGCAAAGAGGCAGAGACAATTTGTCCATCTCTTCATCTAGAAGTGTTAACCCATATAAATAATTTAACATCTATTAGCACAAAAGGTCACACCTGAGTTATCTGCACCCTGGCTGATCTTACAGAGTCACAAAAATTCAAATGAAAATATTTTTTAGACCAGCTAAAATGGAATATATTCTATCAAGAAAAAATGTCCAAACAAGCAAAAAACCTAGTGTTTGCCACTTGCTAGGAAACATAGCTCTAGTAACCTCTGAACTCATCTGCTTAGATAAAAGGAAAAATCTGAACACACTCATCTTCCCTCACCAAAAAGGCTCATTCACACCAGTCTGTGTCAGGATAGCTAGGTTTCCTTTGCACTTTCTGAAAAGCTATCTTTTGTATTCCCATTGCTGGACAAAAATGGCTCCAAAATCTAGAAGGCATCCATTACAAATCGATTTCAAATTAGCTTCACAGCTAAATGAGTCTCCTCACTGTCCTATCCAGACAGTGTCTAACTCTATCAATATTGCTATTTCTTACCCCTATTTTATCTGCTTAAAAAGGCTGCTTTCAAATATTTGAGCATCACAGCAACTGGACATAGTCATGTTAATGCCAATGTATAAATCGAATCTGCCAAGCAGCAACCTCAAACCAATGGCAAATACAAGAAATATTATTATCATCAAGTCATTGTGGCCAGCAGGCAGAAAGGGAAAGACTAATAAAGCAAAGCAAAATTCAGAAAATCTCACCTAGAAGAACTGGCTAGTAAGAACTGTATCTTTGAAGACCATATTGTCATGGTCGGGGTCAATATTATTAGCTTAATTACACTTCTAGATATTTTTCTCTTTTCACTCACCCTCATAATTTTCTTATGCTTAAGAGATTAATTTACTGAAAGACGACATCTTCTGTTTTCAGTACATATCCTGCCACACCACTGCACATATTTCCAGATACACTTGTGAAGACATATTTTAGATTTTCTTAAACTGCATAAAAGACCTATGGAACTTGCAGGGAGCAAATAATAATGCAGCATTACACTGAAACTGCCACACTAGGTTAGCTGTAACAGACTGCTTCAGCTGTAGGTCAGAACATTGTGAGCACAAAGAAAGCAGGCCTAAAGTACTTTGGTTGCATTTGGGTTTTGGTGGCTTGCTTTTTGGTGTTTGTTTTTTGTGTGCAAAAAGATGGGCATTTTCCAACTTCTAATCAGGTGTGCCTCTATCTGTTCAGACAGCCTCACTGGAGCCTTTGTCATGTCCATTTTCTCTTTTAAATAATGTAAACTTTTAATAGTTAGGACTGTGCACAAACTTGTAGATACCAGGAACTTGAAGGCTGATGCAGACAATAGTAGTGTTCAGATTTTTCTCCTCTCTCAGTTCAATTCTGCTCATCTATCTGTCTGGAACTTATTTAATAGTACCTGCAGAGAAGCAAAATTTACAACCCAGCTTTCTGAAAAACAAGATCCAACCTTTATAAAAGTATGCTAGTACAAATATATATTTTAAAATATATTTTATTTTAAAAAATAATTCAAAGTTATTGAAAAATAAAACTTAGAGGAGGATACCCCTGGATGTAGCTACAACAGCTACATACCACTATCACCACAAGCTATACCACAGGTCTTATCACTGCATTGGGCTATCAAAATATTAAATGTATTTTTAGGAACATTTTGTAAAGAATTCCAGCAAATGCTCTTCATGTTCTTTTGTTTGGCAAGTGACACTACCCTCTCCCCAACTTGTTGTTAAGACAGTAAATTACCAGACACCTTAAAGAATGCAACAGTCTCGCCAAACCTAGAAAAAAAAACCACTCTTAACACCAACAGCTTTGCCAACTACCACTCAGTTTCCAGTAACCTTTTCTTTGGCAGTATCTTTGTGAAAGTGGTGGCATCCAAAAGCTAACAGCACACATCCCTTGCCAGCATCCTGGCTCCTTGACATACAGACACTAGAACAAAACATGATAGAAGAACAACCCTTCTGGCACTACCAATCCACATACTCCTGGCCTGGGACTGAAAACAAACCTCAGAGTGGATATCCCCCAGGGTTCTGACAGGAGTGACTGTCTGGCTCTAATAACAACAATCGTGTGAAGTTTAGTAAGAAAGAACAGGACAGTAGTGCTTTTCCCAGAGAAGCTGAATGGCATGCAATTCCTTCTCATTTTCCTGCACATTCCCAGAACTCCTGTATTCTGCTATCCCACAAACAACAGCACTTTCACCATGCCAGTTTAACTCCAAAACAGTATTACACATGGAAGCTGAACAAAGCTAGGTCATCCTCTAACAGATGACATTCAATTATCCTTCTGTCCCTGCTTAAGTGAAGGAGGTTTCAAGGGAACCAAAGCACATTTTCTATTTTCTGTCCCCATTTGGCAGCAGACAAAGGGATAATACTGGCTGCAGTGATTCCAAATCATGAGAGTGTTATGCTTATATTTTAAGCAGAAAGTTTCATGATGTTTCAGATTTATCTGCTTTCTATGTCCTTCCAGCTTCTGAGACAGTAGAGTTTGTCAAATGTTACATCTTCACCCACAGGTCTGCCCACAGAAAGCCTATACAGCCTGTCTGCTGCCTCCCCAGGGCTCTGTTACTGGCAACAAGATTACTCCTTACTGGAGTACAAGATTACTCCTTACTGGCTGAGGGCTGAGAGGCTGGACTCACTATAGGGTGTGATCCTCGCTAGTAAAACACATACTGCTACGTTGCTACTCCAAATGCTAAATGGCACTTCCAAAACAGAACTTCAAAACATGTTGAAGGAGAGTTGACCCTGCCTTCAGCTTCCCAAATCCAGAAGCTACAAAAAAACCCCTTCAAAATTACAAGGGGTAAGTGTCCCAGATTGCAAGGCAAGATGTATTTTATTTGCCATCTGTATGGCAGTTGTCTCCTGTTAAGTGGGCAGTTTTCCTTACCTCTTCCACAACCACTCCTCCCTCTGGGGAGACATCTGCTGATAACAGGCTATTGATTGTCACTGCAGGACTGATAAGTACCACAGCATCCTATTGGGAGATGCTCCACCCAGAGGGAGGAGCCAAGCATTCTATCCAGATACAATCTGGAGATTCTGGAATACCACCACAGTTTTTTTTTTTTTTTTTTTGTCTGGGAACTCCTTGATTTAAAATATGTAGCAATTTGGAGGGGAGTGGTTTACATTCTTCATTTCAGGGGAGGTTCCTGCCTTCCTTAGCCGGAACTAACTATATGCATTACTAACGAACATATGCATTACCTTACTGTCTTTCCAAACCAAGACAGTAAGGTAATGCATATGGCTTTTATATGGCTTTTCTTGCACCTACAGGGATGTTCTAAAAGCAAATAAATTTTCTATGGTTAAATGGTCTAAGTTTCAAAAAGAGTAATTATCCATAGAGAAGCTTTTCATATTTATTTTATGAGTAAATTTGCTCCTTTGGGTTTTTAAACCACTATTCTATATAATGTAGGCATGTATCTAATAGAAAAATAAAATTTCACTCTCAAAATCCCCCACTTTGGAAAGAAACAGCATCAAAGTGTCCAATTGAAACTGATAACAAACCTGCATGATGCCTTAAAGAAAAAAAAATATCACTTGCATTAGAGCTTTGAATGATGTTATTTGACTTGTTCTGCCCTCTTACCTCTAAAATATATCTGCTATCTCCAAGTATACGTATCTGGGGTTTATATTACTAGAATATGACTTTTTGTATAACAATCTTTGATGGTTCTCCCACTTTTGGATATTCACACGCAATTCACATGACATATTTCACAAATAGAGAATACTTTGATGATATGCATACTACAAAACTGTACAACCACAAAGCAGACTGTTTATCCTAATGTTGTAACAGATCCAGAAAATATCCATGTATATGTTAACAGCCCAGCAACACAAAATCCTGGTCAGAATATGGTTCATTTCTGATTTAGAAGATCAAACTGAGTTAGTTGCAGCTTGTTTCCGATACACACACCTTCTGAGAAGATACAATGTGATGATGGTGGGTAGAGTTATTTCTTGGTCATTAAGAAGTGATAGTGTGTCTGTCACAATTGTTTGTCTTAGTCTGATAAAATTCATAACATGGCAAAGGTTTACAATATTTACTAGCACAGCCCAATTGGTTAGAAGGATAGCCTCATGAAAATTCAAGGAACCTTTTGTCTAAACAGAGTGGAATGGCAAAGCTGGGGTTTGATTTTCTCTTGTGTTTTTATTTTAAAAGAATCATTTAAAGGACCATTTACACTAACATCTCTCTCAAAGGAATATCAAGTGTCACTAGCCATGATGCATTAACACGTTCAAAGACTGCTCTGAGCTGATGCCAAAAAATTAATTTTAAATTAACACATTTTATTTTATAAAGCACATATGAAAAGCAAAAAAGCTGGTAGCTCAGTCATAGAGTTTAAACATAGGTCAATTTTCTTTTGCCTGAGATGAAAGAAAACTGGTAGCATTGGAAGACTTTTATGAAAATAAAGTTATTTGTGGTCTTGTTTCCTTACTCCCACTTCCTTACCCATCTGCACTTAGAAAATTCTAAAAACCATGAGATGAAAGAAAAACTCCTTAGATAAAATTAATGTTGATGAAACAGCAATTAAGGCACTGCCAGTTTAGTGGAACTAAAGTATCACAATTTATCCTGATTACACTTACCAGTGCAAGACAGGTTGCTGACCAATTAAACTCTCTTTATATATTATCAGTAGTATCATTGTTCTCAAACAATGTTAGATGCACATGTTCTGGAACTTATATTTACCTGGTGGATTCTTGGCAGGATCATTGTGGCTTGGACTTCCTGGTTGTCCAGAATCTATAAAGAAATGAAAGAAATATTTTAATAATTTGGTTTGCAAGTATCTAACAATCTTTTAATACCCTCTATTAACTATTAAACTAATGCTTTACTTTATTCTTTAAAGGTCATTTCCCTGACTTTTTATGTGAAGCATTATTGAACAAACACTCTACCTGTAACCTATTTTATGCAGATGTAGAAACATTGTGAAAGACGCAATGATCCTAATAAGAGGAACTTGTAGATCACTGAACAAGGACAAGAGAGTCATTCAGTTAAGTACTAAAGTTGTAAACACATTTACAAGGGTACCTTTTCATTCCCTTTCCCTCCATCCCCCAAATATAATATTGCATCATGAGCAAAGCAGAGGTAACTTCTTCTCAGGCAATGACCAGAAAGACACACTGGATCAGGCAACTAGTGGTGCTTGCAGTGATAAGGCCTGTTGCTTTAGCTTTTCCTTAAAGCACAAAGGCCTACATTGCTTCCACAGACTCATGACTGCAATGAGGATGTGACAGTCTGTTTAAATACAATATGGTCTTTGTGTTCGTAGCCTGTGAGAACTGCTGTTGTGAAATTAAGATTATTAATGTAAAATTAAACTAACAAATTAACGTAAAAACTAACAAAACTCAAACACTGTAGACTTCAAACTATGTTCTTTTGCACCTACATGCACCATACATGCACCTATTGAATCAAGAGGAGAATGTAATTCCATGTTAATACACTAAATAATAAAATATATCCTTATTCATAAAAACAGTTTCTTTTAAAAGCATCTACTTTTCACTCTATTCCCACAATAATATAACAAAACCCTGCTCCACTGCAAGAAACTAACAAAGATATAAAAAACAAAAAATGCAGAGAGAAAGAAAATAAATTAAGCACCACCATTTTTTTCTACATACAGGCTGGTTCTGGAGCTGTTTTAGAGACTGAATAAAAACATACTAATTTTTTTAAATGTAGTGGTGTTATTTATAGCATAAGACAACGAGAAGATTGCATCGTAGCACCATAAAAACCATAGAAACTGCTATCACCAAATGAACTCCAGATGGATGTAAAGTTGTTGAGTGCATTGCTTCTTACAGTGCCCAAATTAAAGAATAAACAATATAGAAAAGAAGGAAAGTTTATATCAACAAATATTTTTCGTTCAATTACCAGTACTTCTTCTAGCTGATGTAGTCCTCATCTTAGAACAAGAGATTCCCTCTACCTGCTACAAGAAGTTCATTGAATTCTGTTGCCACCTGTTATGCATCTTCATAAACACGGCTTTACTCACATGTCTCTCAAACACTTTAACACAATCTCGATTCTACAAAAGATTTTAACTGAGATGGAAATCCTTTTCACAGTTCAGGTTCTACTAAGTTGATCTGAATGGCAGTCATCCCAAAATATATACATCTCGGTAGCTACCTGAGTACTGGAATTCCAAGGCACACGTGCAACTCAGTTCCAATGGTGTTGAAAAAAACAACAAACTTTTCCAATATTGAATTAAATCACTCTTGTGCATAATAAAATGCACATTGAATAGGGAATTTCCCATGAAATTTCATCTTCTTGAGCCTTGGGCAGGAAACATGAAGGGCAAGACTATGAGTTGGATTCTGCCCTTACCCCAGGTTTGGCACGTGGGTACTCTTAGGAGTCCTGTTGTGCAGCACAGTATGCAGCCATTCAGTATGTCTGGTCCTTTGCATGATATGATATTTCCCTTAAAAGAATTAAATCAAGTTAATTTGAAAACTTAATCAGCTACAAGAAATACTAAGAGTCTAATGTTTCTCCACATATGGACCAATTTGTGGAGAATCATCCTTTTTCCTGTGTGAATTAGATGTTCTTCCAATAGACATTCCTTGAGTCTGCAAACCATACATAACACTATTTAAATACAAATTATAAGAGAGGATTAATTTTACACAGCAATGGCCCAAGTATAAAACTACTGCAGATGTGTGGCTAAATGAACTGTCAATTTGGTACTAGATAAACCCAATAAAGCTTGAACAACATAGCTTCAGGATCACAAAGATCTGAAACTGAATTAATAAAACCTAACAGAAAATAACTGTTGAAGTTTTCTCCTGTTAAAATTAATTTTAAAAAAGAACAAAGTGAAGTAATTTTTCAGATCTTGCACAGCAATTTATCTTTACTTCTAGTTTCTGGATTCAGGATTTAAAGATTAATGGCAGTTTGAACAATTGTTATTATAGTAAGAAATTTAGCAAATCATTTTCTAATTATAAGGATAAACAGTCAGCTATTTATTATAATTTTCCAGTCAGACTTAGCTTTGGGTTTTGTTAACTACTCAGTAATCATGGCTTTTATGTATTGATTCTCAATCAGTGTTTTTTGAGATCTCAACGAGATTTTGAGAAAGCAAAGGATTACTGAAGACGAATATCAGAAGAAACTTATCTAAGCCATCACTAAATGCAGTTGAAAAATCAAAGACTTTTATTCTGTATGAGAGCATCAAGCTATGGAACTCTGCACTTGAAACACAGAAAAGCATCTGATCCTCAAGATGAAAGACACAGACTTGAGATGGCCTGTGATGATCCAATTCTCTTACCAATGTCAGTAATTACAAAGCACTCTTCTATTTTGATTGGTTGCAAATAGCTTTGCAAAGTACAAAAGAATCAGGGTCATTATAGGATTAAATTATATTAATAACTTAATATAAACAGAACACTGAATGAACAGATCCATTGGAGCAATGCTTTTCTAAAAGAGGGAGTAAGAGGCATTTTTGGGAAGCCACAGAAGCTACAGAAGTAAAAAACTTGTTAAGACACTTTAAATCTTTCTGTGTCCTCATCTGTACAAGACCACTAATTAACAACATGAGCCCTTTCTACCAGGAGTGGAGATGGAGAAAGACATAAAACAAATGCATTGTCTGTCTAGCTGGATTTGCATTAAATTGTCCCAGCAAATAAATCTCACACATTAAAAAATTAAAAAATAAAAAAATACCCAACAACCAAAAGGAAAACAAATCAAACCACCAAAAGAAAACCCAAGTAACTTCATAAGCTAGAAGACAGATTAAAAGATACACAACAAGAAGCAAATCAAATCCCATTATGTTTATGCAATGAAACTGAAATTTTTGTAATTTTCATTTAGGTAGCTCCCAACTGTAAGTTCCCTTAGTTTTGTTGTTGCTGTTGTTGTTGTAGTGGTTGATAAGGAGCAAAAGATCTCCTACACCTACCATTTCCCCAATATGGCTTTCATGTGCACCTCACAGCTACAGTAGCACATCTACTCTGCTCTTCTTGGTGCTGACTGATAAAACTTATTTTTGATAAGTTATTGCCCCATGGATGAACAATTTATATGAAACAGGTTCAAGCCAGACTTTACTTTTAACAGGTCATGTAACCCTAACGCACTTTATGTATAACTTATCATGATTTAGCATGGCTATCTCCAAGACATTCAAATTGTATATCAAATCACTCTTGCTTCTAGGAGACTGCATGAAAGGATAAGACAGGAAGCTGACATATATTTAATACTTCATTTTTTTCCTATGTTTTCATTTCCAGGGGTTGATCACAATGAGCATCTGTGAGTGCAGGTAACTCTCAGTGCAGCCAGAGTTAAGACTAACTGACTGTTGAGGCCTGATTCAAGTGAGAAAATAAGCTTCCATTTTCCCTGTGGTACACTAGGAAAAGCCTTGGCTTCATAAGACAGAAGAAAATTTTAAAAAGCTGTACCCATAAAATCCATATAGCAAAGGATGAGATGCTCTCTCCCTTTGAACCACATTGTCTTTGACAAGCAGGAAGGACACCCACGCCAGCAAAGCCAAGCAAGTCACACTGTTGCTCAACAGCTTCCTGAAGGATTTTTAGTACTGGTCACCTCAGTAACCTAACCTTTCACTTTTCAGCTGATATGATACTCTCTTTTAAAAGTAAGCTGCTATACCTTCCTTATGCCCCAACCTGTACAAGAAATTTTGGTTTTAAGGCTCTCTGTTAGAGCATAATATCAAAGGCATTGAAAACAAATAGCAGCAGAATCTGTTAAAATTCAAAAATATTTTCTAAAGTCAGTCTTGGGGAAATAAGTAGATTGTCCACAGGCATCACACTAATGAAATGAACTTTCTCAGTGGTTTCAGTGAACACATTTCTATTTGCCACAGGCTATGAGGAGAGCCTTTAACCAGCTTCAGCTGATCTCAGCTGATAGACACTAATTTAATCATTCACCAACATGTAAATACATCCTTGCTCTTTGATAGTCTCTGATTTGGCATGAGGGATACGGTACCATAGAGATGTGGCCACCACCAAACCATGTATGACATTGTTCGAACTTTCACATTTATATACAGCACTTGACACCTGACAGAGTCACTATCATGAACAAGAATCACAACCACCTTCCAGATTGTCAGGATTACTTTGCCATCTGACATCACTTGACGCAAATGGATTTACCCCTGAAAATCACAGTATCACAGGTTACCATAGTGTGGTAGAGACCTCGGAATGTCTTCCATCTCAGCTGCTGCCTAATCAGTTCTTGATCTCTCAAAGACTCTCAGAACATCGACATCAAAGAAAAGTAAGACATCTTCCTCTTCTCCAAAGCAAACAACATTAGCAGCAAAATTCCATAAAACAAAGAGATTAATAATTCCATCCTGTACTTTAAATCATTACCTTGACTTATTATTACTCTAATTTTACTCTATAATTACCCTTTACTGCCTACACTATTTCACCTTGACAAAGCAACTGATTGGCTTGACAAGCTTCCCAAGCAATTGTAACAATTTCCTTTTGAAAAGTAGGGACTTTCTTTGTGTAATCTTTCTCTATCTGACAACAGAGACCATCTGTACCATTTTAATAGCATTATTCACACCAACTCTTGTGATACGACAGCTAAAAGTGATTTAATGCATTATCCACTGAAAAGTGGATAGTATCTACCAAAAGGCTGCTATAAACATGGAAATGCAAGTGTCACCCTTTTTTTCATAAGTGTGTTAACTTGAGGGGGGACTTATTTTTCACATCTTCATAGATCATTACACTTAATTCAAATACTTCTCCAGAAAAATTTGGCTCTTTGAGGTCCTCTGACAAAATCTTCACCACCACCAATTTGTTTGGTAGAACACAAGTCCTGTGAGGAGTTCTGAGGGAATTGGCATTGTTAGGCTGGAGACAAGGAGGCTGAACATTACTGCCCTCTACATGAGGTTGCCAGGAGGTTGTAACCAGGTGGGGTCAGTACTTCTTCCAAGTACCAAGTGATAAAATGAGGAAACAGCCTCAAGTTGCACAAAGGGATGTTTAGTTTTGACACTAGGAAATAATTATTCACCAAAAGGTGGCCAGCTATTGGAATCAGCCGCCCAGGGAAGTCAGAAAGTCACCTTCCATGGAGGAATTTCACAGACCCATAGATGTGACAGTTAGGAGCATAGTTTAATGGTGGACTTGGCAATGTTAGGCTTACAGTTGGACTTCAAGATTTTAAAGGTCTTTTTCAACCTAAAGGATTCCATGATTATATATCCCTGAAGAGATATGGTACACAGCACAGTTCAAAGAAGGAGGAAGCAGCACCTTAAAAAACAAGTAGGGCTTCACTACGAGAAAGACATACTTGCCCTTGCATCTTTCCCAACAGTATACACTTGTTAGCAATATGTGTTCATGACACCCAGACTGGAAACATCCACAACACTGAATCAGTGACTTCTTTTAAAAACATTGTTCTGCTACCCTGATTCTGCAAGAACTTCCTCAGTGTTTACAAGATAGCTCTGCTATTGTACTGGGTAACTACACAAAGAGCTAATCCTATACTTTTTTATTGTGCTTCATATTCATACAACTGGTGGTAGATGAGCAGCATAGAGAAGTGACCCAGGAGGCATGGTTGGGACCTCCCAGGAGACCAGTGAAACAGCAGGAGCTTCTGTGAAGGCTGGATGTGGTGATCCTTTGCAGCCAGGCATCATCAGTGCCCACGTGTCATAACAGGAGCTGTAAAAGTGATTTAGGTTCTTTACATCAAAAGAGTGCTGCTGTCTAACCTTCACCAACCCGAAAAAAGCAGCACAGAACAGAGCTGACAGGGCTCAGGGTTCAGACCATGGAGGCACTTCTGCTGGGAGCTGGTCAGGACAGACAGCAGAAGCTGGGCTCAGTTTTCACTTCAGCTTAAAATTGTTTGCTTTGGACTTGGGACACAGCAAGAGCTATTAAGCCATCAGCTGACCCATTTCACGACATGCCCCCGTGCTCTCCCACCCCAGAGAAGCTCGCCTGCGGCTGGGTGAAACCCCATGTCTCTGCCAGTGGAGGAGCATTCCCATGCCTGGTCTTGTCGGGGCAATGCCAGTGCCACGTGGGCTGGCAGTGAGATGGTGTGTGATGGGCTGGGGCATCAGAGCCCAATGGGTCATGGCAGGCTCCCTGCTTCACCTCCTCTTTTATCAGCAGATCTACCTCTGCCAAGTCACCCCACTGGCCATTGTCAAGACAGTTAACTTTCCTTCAGAGTATTTTAATTAGGTAAATAAAAAATGGTAATTAAATCAACATTATGTAATGTGTTTCTGATTTGTAATCCCATTTAAATTAATTAACTGACTCAATCCTTGTTTAGTTTTTAAACTGCCCTAGTTAAGAAGTGGAGCTCTGGGAGTAAATTCAGATTTTATATAGTTGAAAGACATTCAAGGACCTAGAAGCATTTACGACAATGAAAATAACAATATGCATAGTAAGATTTTCAGCTTGACATCCCATGCACAGATTTATCTTTTTAATTTAAATTCCTTTATTTGTTTATGTGACATAAGTCACAACACTTATTTATTCAAAATATTTCTTATACAATTTATAAAGACCATATGTTGCTCATATTGAAAACTGAACAAACTTCCCCAGCTGTGTTATAAGTTGTGCATGGAATATACACATATCTATGTATGCACACACACGCACACATGCATATTTTTAAGTTAAGAAAAGGGTTACATTTTTTCATGGCCTGAAACAAATACTTCCCATACCTCATTATATTAGTTGAGCTCTTTCTTGACAAGTACATTAAGAAGAGATTTACATAGGTATCAAGCCACATGTGGATGAATGCGAAAGAATGACATTTCTTTCCAAAAGTCGTTGGATTCAGTAGGAAAAGATGAGATATGAATGTTTAATTTTCTCCATCTGGAGCATACTGTGGATACTACTATAGTCAGAAATATTCAGAAGTCAGTTTTGGAAACCAAGAAGACCTCTTCCATTAAGGTATGTTTCATAAAGGGCTTTTTTTACCTATTCTTCAGAAAATCAAAAGCAAAATGCAGAACACAGTGGAAGATTTATTGTGATGTTTAGAAAAGGAAGAAATTACATTATAGACTATATTAATTTAAAAGTTCATATTTGCAAGCAAATAATAGGAATTTCCTTGCATATACCTTCAGCTAAATAATAAACCATCCACTTTATTCTGTTCTGTAACACAGAGTTGACCCTGACGTATATGCATGTGTATCGCAGAGATTTTTACAGAATCACAGAATCAATTAAGTGGGAATAGACCTCTGAGATTATTGAGTCCAACATATGATTGAATTCCACCTCGTTAGCTAGAGACAGCACATGCCAGACACTGCATTAAGAGACAGATCCAGTCTTTTCGTAAACACCTCCAGGGATGGTGACGCCACCACCTCCCTGGGCAGCCCATTACAATTTCTAGACACCCTTTCTGTGAAGAAATTCTTCCTGACATCCAGCCTGAACCTGCTGCATGGATTCTGGTTTCAGGGAAGCTAATGTAGATTCTACCACTGAGCCCCATGCAATCAGATTTCATTTTCTGTTGAACTATAGAGCAGTAAAGCAAAAAAAGTTCAGGGAGAAAAAAATTCACATTTCCACTACATAAGACAACATTCTTAGGCCAGGGATAAGGATCACAGGAATAAGAAAAAATCAGTTTTGTCAACATGAATCATAGACAAAGGTTGTTAAAATCAATGAAAAGTTGCTCCATCAAGTTTTGGATGAGGCACTTTATGGTAAATTACAGTTTAAAAGAACAAAAAAAAACATAGTTCAGCAAATACTGTAGGACAGATCTGCATTTTTTTCTTCCAAGTGCATTGCACTCTCCACTAAATCATACAGTAATAAAAGACAGATTCCTCAGCAGTTCGGACATTTACAATCGTATGCTACTTAAGTTACTTCTAAGAGACATGGGGCATAAGGAACGCCATAGCTCTGTGGATCTTCAAGTAACACATTTTTTTATCAGAGATCTTTGTGCAAAAAGAAGTCTCCAATAGAAGTATATACACATGTTCTTTATAAAGTGGGTTTAATTTCATCTGCTGTAATCTAAAAGATCATAGACAAAATATGCACCACTGTGCCTAACCATATTCACACACACACACACACACACATGCACACTCACAATTAAAACAAACTAACCATGACAAAAGATTAAATCTATTAATGGGCACTAAGTAGGTAATATACAAGAACGGGCTGAAAAAAAATCACCCCAGGTCTTTGTGGTTTAAAGCTTGATTTTAATTGCATGTGTGCTCACAGGCACCATGTTTACACACAAGTTTGTAACAAATTATGAGAAAGTACTGAAGCAATAGCGATAAAAAAATTATGACCTATGAATTAGTTTTCCTCTACTTTGACCTTTTACAGTAGATAAAAATTAGAAGTAGCTAGTCAAATGATGTGCCCCAGCAGAACTTAAAATATAGAACTGACTAAAGCATATAAAAGTATGACCAACTCAGTTTTGAGTTTGTGCAACGATGTTCTGCAAATAATGCAAGGAATTCTTTTTAAAGCATGTAATTTACGAAGAAAAAAATTATCTTGGTTTAAACCATCTAAACCATGACCTTCAAGTTTAAAACAAAGCAATTTTAAAAACATTTTTTCCACAGGTTCCTCACCTCCCTACTAGCAACAGTGCTGCTATTGCAGTTGAATTGATCAAAAGCTATTAAAAACTATTACAATTATTTAAAAAGTATTAATGTATTATATATTTGATCATATTCATTTGTGCTTGCCCAATATAACTCTGTCATTTTGTGGCTATCATGCAGCATCTGTTTGAAATTCTATAGTTTTTGCCTGGATATTACATATCACTTCTTTTAAGTCCCCTAATTTCTAATTTCACCGACTTTCTAATCATCTATGTAGGCGAAGTTCCCTGACAGGGACTATTGTACCTGATAGGTACAATACCAGCTGCAGTTTTGCAAGATATTAAAACATGCTTGCCCATTCAATATACAGAAGAGGCTGCTTTTGCTTTTTCAATTTTGTTTTATTTACAAAAGTTGGCACATGTTCTTGCAGTACCTAAGGGCATTATATACTTGAAAAAAGGATACTACTTTTTATCTAAAAAACCCAGATGGCTCAAATTCCAAAGCTTTCATTTTTATTGCTTACTAGTTGTTGGGGTTTTTTTGCATGAGTAAAAATTGAGTGCTAATTAAGGGGGGGGGGTCAGAAGAGAAAATGAGGGAGAACAAAAACCCTGACTCAAAATTCTTGCTGCACCTGGTAATTTGTCAGTGCCTTGAATACTATTTAACCATCCAGTGTTTATAAGGCTTGTTTTCTTACCATTACTCTATCACAGCAGGACCTTGAGAAAGTTATCAAGAGTGGTTTGGTCTGCAGCTATAAAAAAAAGTCTTTGGAGTTAAAAAACCTTGTACATGTTTACTGAAAATATATCAAAACCTCAAGTTTCAGTCTGTGTATAAAGCAAAAGACCTTATACCACCCAACAGCCCCAAGAAATGAAGCCAGAATGATTAACCTTAAATATTCAACATGTCCTATAACTGCAGATTTAAATTCTTATTAAAGGCCATCTAATACTAAAAAATCACTTTCTGCTAGCTAAATATATAAAATAAAATTCAATCCAAACAGAACTTTCCATTTTAATAACCCTTTATAGTCGCGTATGTGTGCATATGTGTGTGTGTGTGTGTGTGCAGAAATTATAAATTCATATAGATTCTGTCTTATCTCACTTATAGCCAATGTTTTGGGCTTTGAGAAGGGGGAAGTCTAATGGGTTAAATAAGTTTGATTCTCTTGTGCACTACTGAAAGAACAGAAATAAATGTGAACAGCGCTTTCAAAACAGCCTTCCTCACACAAATATTTGAGATTTTTCAAAAACCTTTAGAGCAAAAAATAGCAACTTCATACTTGTACTGCCCTTCTTTTGTGAACAATACTAATCATTTTCCCTATTGTGCACCCATTTAGCAGGTTCAAGATTCAGTATAATACCTTATGTGTATTCAAGCCCCTTGGCAGCTCTGTTTTCCTGAGCAAATGGGTTAAAAACACATGACCTGAAGGAGTTAGATGATACACAATGTACTGCACAATAGTTCAGTTGTATGCACTGAAATTATGGCAGACCTTTTTACGACTGATTTCAAGCATGTGACAATACTCTAATGGAAACATGAAACTCATTTTGCTTTACCTTCTTCCCTTCTGCCCATCTCTTCCGGCTCCACAAAAATACACAACACACCTTGTTTGATTTTGAAATGAGAACATTATTACAGCTCTCTTTTCAGCCCAGCCTTCTTTTGGTGTGATTGTTACTTGCACTCCAAAGCAGTGTAAAGTCAATCTGTCTGTGTTCCTTGAGCAATTCAAAGTGAATCCAGAAAAGTGCACAATGCCAAGTCTAAACTTTATTCACATCTGCCTAATTTTGAGCACTTCAGGTTTCCCTATAGTTCCTAGAATTTGTATTGATATGCAGATGAGACCAATTGGCTAGTTTGACATTAAATTTTACACTTATGAACAATTGTATTAAGCAAATCTCTAAAGCCCCAAAATGCTTTTATCAAGTAATTTTCCAGGAGGTGTTGTAGCTCTGAATAACAACTGTATCCCTTTAATGCCAGCTTAAAAGTAAAGCATGAACAACAATGGAGCCTTTTCAGGACAGCAGTATGATATCAGTAATGGCAAGAACATGAGAAAATATAATTCTCACGTGAAATTCACCTTGGCCTAGGGCTGTGTTTCTCCACCCAGTGGGTGTGACTGACAGGCAAGCATTGAAGAGGGCCCACTAGTAAGTCACACATTACGCTTGTAAAAACAAACCAAGAAAAACAAAACAAACCAAAAGGGGGAAAAAAAAAAAAAAAAAAGGGCACTGATCCCAGGACACAGCACAGTTAAGTCTGCTAGTCAGAATTCCTCCCAGATTGCTTCCCCCCCTGTCCCCACCACCACAAAAGTGTGAAACTGCCCCATAGCAATAAACACTTCTCATATGATACTCTTCTGTTCAATGGCTCACATTCATTTCCACGTGTGGAAGGAGAACTATGGGGTGTGACCTGCCTGCAGTACAGCAAACAAACATCAGGACTGGTAGAAGAAGCACTCCACCAGCAGCAAACTAATCTCCAGAAACTAAGCATAGACCAGCACATTGTTTGACCAGTTTTTCTAAAGTGATTCTGGCATTACTCTTCCTACATACACAATCACTAAAATTAAAGCTGTGTAACAACATTAAAGCACATTCCATATCAAGTCAGTTTGTCTGCTCTAAGTCTAAAGCCCTGTGTCCCCCCCAGGAAACACTAGGAATATTTAGGGACTCTTTCTTCTATTTTAATCAAATTAACAATGAAATCACTTCCATACCCATAGCTAATGATAACAGCATGATGTAAGTGTTCAGAAGATGGAAACAGTACATGAAGACAGATAGCCATGACAATAAGAATAAAACTAAAGTTTTATACCAAGTTTAGTCTAGAGGTTACCACAGTATGTTACACAGTATGTGACTGTATATAGAAGACAGCCCAGAAAACATAATTCTAGGAAGAGTGTGAAGCTTGCAAACCTACAGGGTTTTTCATATACTACTTGGCTCAGTCACAGCAAGTGCAGGTATCTTTGCACCGTTCTCACCTACACCATTTCAAACAACACACCATAGCCCAACACTAAGTTCATGTAGAATACAGACAATCACATGAAGATCTCTCTGCAAAGGCATATGTCAACACCAAAAGGATAGCTGCCTTCCCAAATGTATTAGCATAAGTCTATTTTAATAAGCAGCAGATGGAAAAAAATGTAATCAGTGTGTTGCAGCGTTATAAAAAGATACTAGACTAAACACACATAAAAGCATTCACATGTCAAAAAAAATGACAGTTATTAAGTTATAAAGTATGAAAAAAGAAGTGCACTGATTTTAGGGCAGAACAAGGTAAATTCTCTGGACAGTATCTTTTCATGAGATTAATAGGGAAGAGTGATGGAAAACTGACATATTTTTGCATACGTGCAGCTGTCCACAACAAATATTTGACCCTAGAAAGAGCACAGTTACCCCATTAAAGACTTTGGCAGCTCCATTTACTCAGGATCTAGGTCTATAATTAACTTTAGGCATACTGTATTGTTAAAGATTTACTGTATTCTTAAATTGTTAAAGATTTACTCTAAGATGACTTGCAACTACCTGTATTCTTTTTCCTATCCCCTTTTTTGCCTTGTCTCTCTACCTTCCTTGTGGCACCACTATATGCCTTGGAATATTCTTCAACCCTGCAATTTTTACAGTGCCCAGGAAAACATTTTTAGTTAAAGAATGTAAAAACACTAAGAGTTGTACAGGTTTCTTGCTCATCTGAATAAAAGGCAATCCAGTGCTGCTTATTATGAAATTATTATGAAATTATTATGAAATTATTATTATCATGCCTATTGCTGAAGGCCTCCATGTGTTTTGTTTTATTTTGCTTCTTGCCATTACTTTAAAGAAACACCTTCTCTTTAAGGGTGTGTAGGGTAGGGGAGAGGCTGAGAGGATGACGAGTAACGTTTCCTTTGAAGACTGACTGAAATAGTAAGCTGTGCTTTGCAACCTGGGCTTTGATGAATCATCTGAACAGAAGGTTTTCCCTACAAGTATGGAACTTTAAAACTCATGGTCAACAGTCATTCTGCATTTAAGGTTACTATTATCGGTCTTAGTGTTTAGGTTAAAACTTGGACATTAAAACAATAGATGAATATCATTATCAAGAAACATTACAGGAATAGAAGTGGTAGATATGTTTTTCTGCTTATATCTCACAAGGTGAGGAGAGGCTGAACCACAATCAGAAAAATTAATTTTATTCTAGAGAAATTATATAAAACCATACAGTTCAGGAGTTTTCAGATTTATGTTGATGATGTTTCTTTAAGTTGCATACTTATTATTAGAATTTTCCAATTATAAATATTACAGAAAGCCAAATTTTCTTAATGGTTACAACAGGGTCACAAGTATTCATGCAGCTGCAGATCCAACTGCTGAGATCTGTAGTACTAAATTCCAAAGGAACTTGACTCCTAAATATAGTAAAACAGCAAGAGTAAGCAAAATCAAGTTGGGTGAGGAAGGGGAGAGACATAAACTCACAAAACCAAAAGGTTATTATATATCTTAAGCACTTAGAATTCCTTAAGAGGAATTTTAAGAAAGCTTCAGTGCTCCCTGCCACCATGAGCACTTTTTAGAACTATAATCTATGCACTCTTCTGCAAAAACTTCTCTGTATGCCTGTCTCAGCTATGTGGTGTGTACTTTCCATTTAGCCAAATACAGAAGAATAGAGGGGAAATACAAATGTTGGCATAGGTGATTTCAAGCCTTAGTTGTTTGACCTTTTTGTATAAGCTTTTGGCATCTGTGACTTGGCAGGCAGAATGCAGGCCAAGCCAGAACAAAGAGGAAGACAGGAAGCAGAAAGCTGGCCATGTCTCCTTGGCAGTCAGCATTGCAACAGGGTGAAAAACCATGTTGTTGCCAAACCAGAAACAGTGGGGGAAGCCCAGATAGTTGGCAAGTCACATACGGCTGTATTGTACATCCTAAACACTAAATGCTTGATAAACTGAAGTGCTATACCAGAGCCTAATCTACTTAAACTCTCTTCTGCTCTACAGGGGAATACTTCATTTGCTCTTGTTTATGTGTTTTCCAAGGAACTGACACAGCATTTTACTATCATCTATGGGCTGGCAGGGTAAAATCTTGCTGCCACTGTATGAGTGCTTTCACGATATGAGCATCTTTCTAAAGAATCCACTAACACATGGCTAGAGCATGGAATCCCCTCCACACACATCCCTGTTTTGCCCCCGCTCCTTAGGATCCAAGCTTTAAAGTACCCTCAGGATGCATCGGCAGCAGATTGCTGTTTGTGGCAAACTGTATTTACCACTTTGAAAATAGTTTTTTTATTCTTGCCATATCTGAACAGTATTATTTCACATCCAGCATTTGCTCAAACATTATGCAAACATTCAGCTTCAAACCTAGGATGAGAAAATAGCTTTGATTTTGTGTACTCCAAAATACCTGAACAAAGGGAGGTTGGACTTCTCTGTGGGTACAGTTCCCACTCTGGGCATAGAACTGGGTAGGAGCACTTCAAGCCCTGTGCTCTGCAGATTCCTGCAGGCTGTTGCAACCTGAGGCAGTGCAGCACTGGTGCTCATTGCCTCAAAGGAAGAGGTGGGAACGTTGCCAACATGTGCAGAGGGAGGAAATACTGTAGATGTTTCCTCCATTGGTTAGTCAAGGTTTCTTGCACTTACAGTGGACCACAAATTTCAAAGGGGACATGGCAGAGTGTGGCACATGTTGCTCAGCTCCTCAGGAAGGTCTGGCTCCCTGCTAGACTTGGAGATTTTCTGCCAAAAAAAGGACCCTCAGCAGCTGTAGAGGGACTCTGCTCTTCCAGACTGGTACAAAATCACCTCTTGCCAATCCCAGCTGTTTAGGAGGCTTATTCTTAGAGAAAAAATACAAGGGTTATTTTGTCCCCAAATGTCACCCATGGTTCGATAAAGCCTTGGGAAAGGAGGCAACAGAGGGGATTGCATTTTATACAGATCTTTATTTACCAATAATCCATTAAAGTACCGGTGTCAAAGCTGACTGATAAACAATCTCTTTGTAGGCGTGGAATGCATTTCTCACTGCCTTTCAGATCTTTCATTCCTGCAGCCAGGCATTTACTATCTTGATTACATGTTATTTTAACACCAATGAATTACAAGGCGTAATTTTTTTAAATGTTGCTTCTGCCTTTGGGCCATGACCAGCATTCTCACAGGCCAAATAAAGGAGAAAATAAAGATCCCACTCATCGCAGTCCTTTGCCACCAAACTGAATTTTTATTGTTAACGAAAAGCCCAAAATCTATTAAAAACTTTCATACCACTCCCAAAAGCACTTTGTTCTGTACTGTAATTATACACTAATCACAACAACAATGCTGAACAACTGTGTTCCTAATAAAGGAGGAGCACTTGAGAAAAACAGATTATTCCAATTTATCATCAAAATTAATTGATTGATTTATTGATTGATTGATAGAAAGTAAGACAACAATAAATTTAAAGCAATGACTACTTTCTACAATAGGAGTGTAAGAAAATGTCTTATGATCATGCAGGAAAAGGAGTTATTCTGGATTCCTGCAGTAGTCAGTTTTATGGGATCCCATACATAAACTATATTCCCTTCCTCACAGCCAATGTTTATAGCTCAACAGGCTGCAGAGATAGAATTAACCTTACAACTAGGTTCTAGCTTATGGTGTTAGTGTTTAGCATCTGCTTTTGCTGACCTTCTTTAATTAGTTTTTAATATATCTATGCTGTTATGCTTTAGTACTTAGTAACTTAATCACATTTATATGATGTCTACTATAAACAAATAAATTCACTTTTTAAAAAAATGCATTTAACTCACTTCAATGAAAATTGGGAAAAGGCAAATCAATTGGAAAAAGCTCTTGTTTTTCTGATTGCCTTTCACTTATATTAAGAATCAAACTTTCTGGAATCCATTAAAAAATTTTGTAGCTAATTTCACTGAGCTGGTTTTGGGCCATAACAGGCTCATTTAAAAACTTTCTAGTGAACTATGCCCTCAGTCTTGTCACTTTAGTATCTACTTGCATACCTTCCCTTCCCTCATTTGAAGTTTAAAGCAAAAATACTTCAGCCAGTCCCCAACAAGTTTCTGCACGTCAGCTTTAAAGGCACTTTTCTGTCCTTAACCAGTCATCCCACTGCCTCACACCACCACGTCCTGGCGCCACACACAGGGAAACCAAAGCTCAATGCCCTGTGGGGCAGAGACCATCAACCAGACTGCTGTGGGACTATCAAAAGCCTTCATTCTGCTGCTGCTATGGCATAATTATCAACAATAAGTGGCTTGGCCTGGAAATACAAATGTCAAAATTAAAGTAGACAAGACAGCTTCTTTTGGCTATCCATCCAAGTTTCATAACTAAAGTCTCAACATACTTTCAAAAAAAAACCACCAACAAAAAATCAGTCCTACTCCTCAGTTTGTCCAAACTGAAGTGATTCTTTAAATCTTGAAGTCTGGCACTACTAGAGAACATGCTAATCTGATTCTGTGACTGTGCTTACTCTGTGTTGCCTAGCTCCTGAATACAGAGCCCTCTAGACCAGGGACAGCCCCTCTGACATGGTCTGATTCCCCTCAGAATTGGGAAGGGACTGTGAGGAAGGACTCCACCTTTTGGCCTTTCAAAGTCATTCTTTTCATTTCCACGAAATGCAAGAGTTATGAGAGAGAGTTACTTTAATTTATTTGATAGTCAGTGAAAAGATTTTATCTAATATGCCTTTTTATATTATAAAATATTAACCAATTTCACAAAGAAAATTAATTCATGTCATTATAAAATACTGCAACCTCCAGCATTCTAGAGTTTTCAGGAAAGGCACTTTGGCTGCTTTTGCCATCTAAGGCTGAATAATGCTTTTGATTGGAAATTATTTTTCTTTTACTCTATGAGAACAATTACTGCAGCTATCACAAAATTATTGCAATTATAGTTGTAAAGACTGCTGTTCAGAGCTATTCTCTGTAGCACCATTCTGCAATACCAGGAACATTTGTCTTTTCTAATGATCACCACCAGCACAAATGTCCTTTTGTAGCTCTTTAAGTGATTTCATTTCTTTCTATTAATATCCTGTTACTTGCTTTGGGAAAAACAAAGGAGACAGGCCCCAATTAATATATACTTTTAAAGCAAAGGCTTTTAGTGAAGCCAGAGCTGAGGCATTTTAAAACAGGAATTGACACTTCCCTTTACAACAGCCTAACATTTTCAATGTGCCTTACTAAATGGATAGAAAGCCCCCAAAATACTTCAAATCTGTGTTTCATAAACTGTACTCTAAGAGAAGCAGCAATAAAGTTTATTGCAGACCTAAAGTATCTGCATAAACCCGGTTAATTGAAAAGTGGGTGGAGAGGGCTGCCAAATTAAATGTTTACATTAGCACAGCTGTATTGTAAAAACATTCTGCCCCCTGTGCTTTGTAATTATAAGATATTTCTGGACTGTGTATCTCTGCAAAGTTTATCTCTACTGCCAAGAGTGTTTTGGCACAGAGTGTCTGCAATTTTTGGCAGCCAGAGAGCTCTCAGAACAGGCAGTATCTAAAATGGCTGCCAAACAGTTATCCCGAAATGTCGTCGATCTAGTGTTGTCCTGCATGAAGGGCAAAAGTCAAAACCAGTTCTAAAACCATCAGATTGTTTTAAGTGAGGCAAGGAGCTGGTTTTCCAGACAAGAGTGGGACCTGGCACCACAGGTCAGTCATACCAGGCTCACCAGTACACTGTGCACAGCAGTGGGGCTAAAAGACATGCTGACTGCTCCACACATACCATACACACTGGGGAAAAAAGGGGGAGGAGGGGTTTCCTGAAGGGAAGCTTACTTTATTGTTTTAAATTATGCAGAAATCGTCATATGCTTCCCCTGTGCCAGGAGCACACACGTTGGGACATTTGCAAAGCACAGCTACTCTGTGCTCAGGCACAAGGCACCAGCAAAGCCCCAGAAGCTTTATTACCTCCTTCACACTGATTGCATTTGCCAGCTTTTAAAGAAAATCCCTATCTTTTCCAAGCTAAATGTAAAAAACCCTTCCAAACATCTCAAGACTTTGCTGTGACTGTCTCTATTTTATTTGAGGTGGACTGCTTCATCGAGATATGACAGCCATGGGCAGAATTATAAAACGTTAACTATTCTGTCCCAGGCATGTATAATAGACAGAAGGGTGTTCTTTCATTGAGTCCAATGTCAAGACAAATGTAAATTGAGATATTCCTTAGGCCTTGTATGCTGCTCTAACCATAACTGTGCACAACCAAAGAAAACACATTTCACTGCTTTCCTATTGCTTGCTAGGCAGATTCACAAAATTCTGGTGGTCTGGATAATGACAGCTGACACTTGACAGCATCATGATGTTTTCACTGAATTCTCTTTACAAGATAAAACTCTGCAAGCATTTTAGCATCACTTGGAATTAAAAAATAAAACAGGAAATGTCCACACAAGAAAAAAATATTCCATTAGCAGAAGAATCACAACCTTACAGACACTAAATGAATACAAAGCTTGTCTTATGGGTGCTGCCCCTATCTATGTACAGTCCTGAGCCTCCCTATCAACTATCATTATACAACTACATCTGAATAGGAGCTTTTTGTGAAAATGCTAGTCAATGGATGTTTATTACCCATAGCCATGTTGCATCAGAAGACTTCAGATCAACCCCAGTCGATTATTTATATAACTATATTTAATTTCTAATCCTTTCTACTCTATTGAGAAATTTTTGTACTACTAAATAGAGAAGACATTCACTTTGATAGTTACGTTCACCTAATCTGCTTCTGAATTAAGTGACTTTCACCTCTGTTTAATTAGTAAACAGGGTCGAAGTCACACAGCTGTGTAATACTGATGTCCTTGTAAGGTTCCAGTGAGCTGAGGTTAAGGTTCCAAAGAGCATTTCTTCCATTAATATTTAATAAGTGTATCTCTAAACTGCTCTCTACCAAAAAACAAAACAAAACAAAAAAAAACCCCAAAACAAAACAAAAACAAACAAACAAAAAACCCCAACAACAACAAAGACAAAAACTAGCAAGGGACTATGTTTACCAGTCTCTCATGCAAAGGGACATCTTCAAAAAATCACACCACTTTCCATCTTATCTGCTGCTTACAGCCTCTACAGATGAAGCTTCATTCTGTAAATGCCATGGCACTCTTCTTCCTTTCAAAGGCATGTATGTATTTTAAAAATAAATATCTACCTGTTCCCCATTTCTCATCCTCACTGGGCAAACATTGCACTTTTAGTTAAAACACTGAAAAAACCTGGGCCATTTTCCTCTGTGGATGCACTGAGTACTTCTCTTACTGAGAGTCCCCAAAACTTCCCCTGGACTTAAAGAAATATTGAAACTGCTCAAGAATACAGTTCTGTTCATTTACGAGAGACAAAACCCAGATAGATATTCAGCTTTGTCCAGCACAAATTCCAGGGTCTCACTTTATCTGGCCATCCTGATACCAGGCCAGTGACTTGGGATAAAGATGACTATATACTTGCAGGTAACTCAGCACCTTCATGTTATAAGCAGTAAGAAAATGAGATTGCATCCCCAGTCCCTGGGTTCTAAATGCTACTGGCAAACTGGTTTACTAAATAAAAAGTGAACAAATTTTACTTATTCCAGCTTTAAAATGACTGTGAAATTCCATTTACAGTATTAAAAACTATTCCATTATACTCAAGTTCTACTTTTAATGCTGTAGGGAATATCCTTGAATCTTAGCAATATCTGAGTATTTTAGTATATTAGCAGTTCAACTTTTATATTTAGAAAGGCTCTACCAGTTAGTACAGCCTTTCTAAATACACATTTTTACTGGTATATGGCTTGCTGAAGTATTCAAAGGAAAGAAGGATCAAGATCTATTTTATTATTTACACTTACTCCTACATGATCTTCCTTTTGTTGAAAATTTTCAAGACAGGAAAACTCAGAGTATATCCTCTTTCAGGAGCACTACTAAATATGTTTCCGTTTTATATAAGTGTTATGAATAATACCTCCATCTTCTTTGCATTCCTTCACTAATGGCTAGAATTTGTGGCTAAATTTCATAAAAACCTCATGGAAGAGAACACTGAATTGTGTACTTCACTCCAAAACACACGAGGGGGCAAAAGTTATCACAATATAATTTTGGGGTTTGCATCAACATATTATTTGTTTATTCTACACGTCCAAAGATTCCTAATCCATCTTGCCTGAAGTATACAAAGCTATATGCAAAAAGAAAATTGCATAGATAGATCCTTGAAAGTCAAGTTGTCACAATCAGTGTTGGCAATATGTTTTTGCTCTCTGAGCCATATGAATTTTAGTTTTTGCAGTACTTTCCTAAAGTTCTGCATCAAGTAAACCTAATGTCTTAAATATGCTGTGCTGATACTCATGCAGCACCTGTGCACATATGTATGTATATATGTGCAAAATTAAACCAAAAATCTTTATTATGTGAACAGAATCTCTATTAGCATAAGGGTGCCTCACTTTTATATGGAAAATATATTCCTAAATCCAAATCTCCAACAGGAGATGATCTACCACTGCAGCATCTCCTTGAGAGCATTTCTCACTAATTACATATGCTCATGGCCAACTTCACTTGTGTCAGGCCTGTCCACAATAGACAGTTACTGTATTAAGAGGTTAAAGGGTGGAGGAATGTAGGCTTAACTACACCTGGGATTCTGAAGCACTATTCCTACAAAAATACTGTGCACATCACCCACAAACCTAAAATAATCACTGCAGCACTCTTCAGTAAGGATCCCCAGCATATACTTTTTCTATCTCCACATATTTTTCACAGGAAAATAGTGTAAACATTTTATCACAAATAGTGAAAATAGTGTAAACTTTTGTCACAAGACCATTCTGTTTTGATACCAAGGACAGTCCTTTATGAGCCTCCTTATACATGCAAACCATTGTCAACTTCTTTGCTTAAGTGACATGCAAAGCGACTACTTTCTAAGGGACCAAGCTTTGAAATTGTCAAGTCCAAATGAGAGGCCTTACAACAGAATGGAAACTTTTATGAGAACTCAACAGTTGTCAACATGTGCTAATATAACAAACTATTTAAAAAGACTGAGGCATTTTTATTTAAAGTTTCTGCTTTGCTACTAACTTCATTCCATTCCCTACTAAATTTCACTTCCACTTTTCTTTCTGTATTCCCTATTGTTATCTTCATTAAATCTGTGATGATTTTTTACTCTGATAGTATTTGTAGATTTTAGGAAATAGCATCTAGGGACTGGAAATGGGGATACTTTTTAGTGAATAAGAACTCTAAGTTATCACTTTTATTTTTCAATGATGGAAGAAAATCTTCTTTTTAAAAAGTGTTCACATATCTCTAAGCAATGAACCATCTCTGTCCTTGCTCCCAGGCATTAGAATCTGTTAAGAATATTACCTAGTCTTACCTACATCACTGTTTGAGTGAACTCTAAATTTTAAAGATACATCAGAGGAACCATCACCTGTTGAGAAGAAATGTTTGCAGAATAACACATAAATTTCATCAGACAACCAGCCTACCAGTAACTGACTTCTGGCATTAATTTCGAAGCTATTTACATTATGTTAGCTCTTAATATGGTGTGCACAGATTGACTATGTCTCCACAGCCATGTAGCCTTCACAGTCTTTTACGGTAAAGTCCATCCAGAAGCTTTCAATACTTCTTTTTCTGCGTGAGAAAGGGGTACTCTCAGGGCAAAAGGTGGTGCTAGCATGGAAAGGAGCATTCACAACACACATTTAATATCCTTGCAGGGCAAAGTTTTGCATTATGAGAAGAAATATGCAAAACTGTCATTAGCAAACATTAGGAATATCATTGTCAAAGACTTAACATTTACTAGAAGGCAATTGCTTGAAACCTGGTTTTAATTGTGCATACATATTTTTATTCATTAAAATGAGCAACCAATAAAATCCTGTACTATGGTGTCCCAGCCTCATAACACATTAATAAAGTTTCTTAAAGGTTTTGGCAGGGGGCCAGCACAGTCCATTAACTCCTTGCAAGTTGTAAAAAGAAGAAAAGTCATTTTGGGCTGCCTTGTGGTTATGAATGAAACAGCAGGCAGTCTGTATGGAAACGTCACTTTGGATATGGCACTGGTAATGGATGCTTTGCTGTTCAATCAAAGCAGCATGGGGATAAGTTAATGCACTGAATCACAATCTAAATCCTGAGGAACTGCAAAACTAATTTAGTTAAAAGTGGAAGGAAAATACCAAAAGGTTCCAAGTTATGAAGCTCTGTGTAGTTTACTAGTAGGCTTTCACATTGTAACAGGGTAAACTTGCCCACTGTGAAACCAAAATTATACAATAACTTATTATACAATTAGTTTTCAATTATTCTAATGGTTCTGTAAGGCTTCTTAGTAAGACCCATCACATTTTGGGCATTACTTTTAGCAGACAGCATAATCAAATAAACTACCATTTTGCCTTATCTTACCCTTTTCTCTCTGAATGTACAAAACATTTTAATTTTCTTGTTTTCTTCTGTTACACAAAGGAGCATAAATAACTTAAGCAATTGGTAACTAAGTGGCTGTCTTTAGCTCTGTCAAACAATTTGAATTAAAGTGCTATACTTTCCCCTTAAGCTTTATGCTACCATCTGTTCTCCCTTTTCATAACATTACAAGCATTCAGTTTTGGAGAAGGGATTTAGTGTTTTGCATCCTTTTCAGAGCAAAAGGCAAATTTGAATGGTGTTGAATATTTTGAGAGTCAACAAGATTTTCCAAGCGAGGGAACTAGTAAGCTGTAGAATTAGAGCATTTTCCTTAAGGTGTGGCCAGTCTTTTCTCTTGCCTTATCATAAAACATCAGCATGTATTTTTTTATTAAAAACATATTCTGAAAAAACAGCATATTGAAGAGGTTTTTGTAAGGAAGAGTAAATGGAAAACAACTTGTAGAACAAAAGACTGTGCACTCCTTAGCAAAACAACTAAAATGCCACAGACTGTTCATTGATGCTGTAATAATAGTTTTGGGTATTTTGATGATTATTTCAAATTAAAAACTTGAAGGTTACATGAAATTTCCAGTGTGCAAACCTCCCTGAAGGATTTGGGAGGGACAACCAACTAATGAGTTGGAATGATGTATTAATCCTTTACCTCTGACAGCCCAGTGCAAATGTGGCTTAAATCACAAAAACAGAAGTTGTTTGTCTAGCACCTAGTGGGACTTTGCTACACTACAAAACCACAAAATATGTGAAAATTAGCAGTATCTTCAGAGGACGCCAAGTAGTGAAATAGATGGGTTCTTGAGGCCAAGGGGGAAACCCAACAGACCTCACTACAAAAGCTTACAAGAGCTGACAAAAAAACTTTGACACAACTATGTCAAATTCTCTTTGATTTAGCTGCCACTGCACACCAAGCATTTCATCCATCAGCAGCAATGACATGTATCTGCATGAAAGACAGCCTAACGCTTCTATTTCAATATATAAGATAGTTTTCAAAAGCTCATTTGGTCACCTGGAAATATACCTAATCTGTTTTAACAGTATGAAATACATTTACATGCATTTCAATACACCTTTTAGACTCAAAGTACATCCAGCAACGTGGTTATCTAAAGAATTTCCACAGCCTCGGAATAGAAAATAAGAGAAGACACGGTGATGTTAAAATAGTTAATAAAGTCTCTAGCTTCAAAAATTTTTAGAACTTAATATTTGTTCATGTACTTTGTCATTAAGTGACTTGCAGCTCTCAGCAACTCCAAGGCAAACCAGGAATAGTTCTACAGACATGCTTTGAATTAAAGCAAATTTATGTAGACAAATGAAGTTTGGCCCACAAATTGCATTTCACACACAACTGAATATCAGCCATCTCTGAGATGTGCTTTTTACGCCACACATGACTCACAGATGCCACAGTTTATAAATCTAACCAATTAATCTCTACTGTTGAATACACATCTAACTTGTAAGTAGTCGTATTGGAACCCAGTGGAATAATGTAAGCAGGAAGTAAGATATTCCACCTGAGCCTTCCAAAAAATTAACTTTCTTACAGAAAAAAATCTGCAAATTGTAATAACATATCTTTCAACCTTGCCACTGAAAAAATGTACCTATTAGAGAAATTGAATCAGAGTTTAAGCTGGGTTAGATATACATATCTAGGTTGAAGTGCTTCTATTGTTTGGGCTCTTAGGAAAAAACAGTCAAATTGTTTTCTTTTTTCCTACCAGCATCCACCTTGAGAGGGAGCAGAAGATTGTCTGTGAAAGTGTTTTTGAAAATTTCCCCTGATTAGCTTCTGGAAAAGTTTATGTGATACCACAAGACATGTTCATCTTCCCAAAAAATACCATATTTCTTTACATATCCAGTCCCACAATGTGCAGGCATAGAAAGCTGTAAGAGAGGATAGAGATCTCAAAAAAATAATTATCTTAGGTATTTTTTCATACTCTAAATAAACAATTTGTTTTCCGAAATGGAGCACGAAGTTTGTCCATCCTGACTACTCTCTCCTTTGCAATGATATAAAGGACGCATATGAACAGTCATGTCTCCCAACATGACATAGTTCCAAGTGACCATTGCTCTAAAGATGTAGATCAGTCCAGCTGGGCTTTTTGCTATTTGATTTTTATTTGCCTGTATTTCTCTTTTAGTGTTAAGCAAAAAAGAGTGAAGGCACTTGATCTGTGCTGAAAATAAAGGAGGAGATCTTTCTCAATTTTTTTTCTTTTATTTTACATGAGTTTTAATTGTTACTATTTATATTTTTTACATTTTTTTTTTATGGTTACTATATATTTAGTGATTGCAGTCAGAAGTCTGGAATGCTGGAATACTTGCAAAAGGAAATTATTATCTTAATGTGGAGCAACCAGTCTGTGAAAAATAGTAGCAGGAACAAATCCTGTATTAAATAGTATAGGCTTGTTTCCCTAATAAAGGAAAAATGCATATTTTGTTTCTATAATGCTGTTTGTGTTATAGAAAGATGATGTCAGCTCTTGTTTTACCACTCTCAGATGAGCTCCATGGAACAAAATTCTCAAATTGTCAGACTTGACAACAATTCTCACTAGTTAAATATAGTGTCTTTTACAGATGCGACTTCTTGAGGTGCATCCTGGGCACAAGCCACAGTAATTAAAGCTTTGCTAAAATTTAATCTGCTTAGTCTCTGCCAGTTTTTTAGCCATTCCTGGCATGTACATGGTAACACTGGCTGCCCAAAACATATCTGATGTCAGTCAGGAGGGGAACCAGAGTCTTCAATGCTGGCTGACAGCCTCATGTACCATTTACCAACAATGGAAGAGGCTTTCCAGAAGAATAGCTTATCTGAGGATGCTCTCTAAAATCATAAGATAGAGCAATGTGCAGAGCAGTTACATGACTGCCATTAGACTTTTAGACTACAGCTCATCAGAGAAGAAAAATGGGGCAGGGTCGTCCTTTTCCTAGTCTACCAGTCCTGCAAACACAACTTTGCACCATCTCAAGTAAAAACCACAACAAACTGAAATATGCATGTGAACACCTGTGAATACCAATCCTTCTCTGGCCAGCTGAATTACTAAAACTTTTCTCTGACTCTCCTATTCTTTTATGCCTCTTATCAGCTCCAGATGGTGGTGAAGGAAAAAGAAGGCAGAAACTGGTGGAAGCCATTTTCCTGCCATACCGCTCTCATTTTGGATCTACTTAGTGTTCTCTTTCTCTTTTCTGGGAGAACTTAAAAAATGTAAATGACATTTTGTTGATTAGCACAGGAAGAAGATGCAACGATACCCATCCACTCTAGTGGTCAGACAAGAAAGCTGGAGGGGAAAAATGGCATGAGACTGAGGTTCCCAATTAAAAAACAGAGGTTAAGCAACACTGAGAAGGCATGGAAGGGATACAGAGCAGGCAGCACACAGCACAGAAGAGAATCTGCTCCTTCCATCTATTCAGTGATAGAATTACCCTGACACCTACTTATGGTTCAACAAGAAATGCAGAATCTTAGCATCCTTCCCCTAAACGTGAATGAGTGCATCTTCTGGAGATGTGGGTAAGTGTTCACTGCAAAACAATAACAAGGGTATTTATGCAGTGTCACAGATAGGTCCATTATTTTCCAAAGAAAAATGCAATTTTTCTTTGCTGAGTAAGCTGTGCTTTTGGCTTGAGAGCTCTAAACATGCATTTTGATAGGGGATTCATTTCTCTACAGATATCTCCATACCTGGAGTGGCATCATCTCATTAATTAAATGGAAAACATACTACATAATGCTAATCCCTCAACACTATACTCTTACCTGTCTTTGCGTAACTTATACCCAGATATTACAGCACTCCATTGGCTTTTCCATTTCACCACACTTCAGGAATTTTTAATGAGTCACAGTTTGTCTAGATGCCTCTGAGAGTCACGATCTTCCCCACAGCAACTCATTGTATCCAGGTGTAAAACAAAATAATAAATAAACTCATTCACTTCTCTACAATATGGTGGCACAGTAGGGCAAGAGATGGAAACTTTAACAGATGTTTCCAAACTCTTTTGAGAAATCTGTAGAATTATGTCTTTTCCTCTCTTTTTTAGCAGATCAGTAAAATAATATGTTTTTTACGACACATGGCTAAACTCAATTTTCTTTAAATGTGCATTTGTTAGACATGAATACACAGTAAAATAAAAAAAAATTAAAAGAGAGTGAGCTAAGTCCTCAAAGTGACAAAATATTAGCATTAATTGTGTGCATGCTACTTTTAGTGTTTTTACCACGTGGTAATATTTTTAAAAATAATAGTATATATAACTGTTCAAGGGATCACTCAGGGGAATTGATTGTATGTTATTTACAGATCCATGAGTGATATTGACAATCATTATCAAACATTTCTGCCTAAAATGCTAAGCTATAAATTATTTTTTCAGCATGAATTGAATATGTATTATGCATAAAGATAAGGCTATTCCCAATAAAGCTATAGGTAATTCTTATTAAGAAGAATTTGGGAATTCAGTTTGTGGTATTCGTGGGATCAGCTGGTGTCTTCCTATCTAGAGATGGAGTTTATGTCTATGTCAAAACATTTATGCCTCATAGAAAAAATTAGGTGTCTTAGAATAAAACTAACTTTCCTTTACAGTTCCGCTGCCTTTGTCTTCTTTCTTCCTCATACAAAAGATTTTCTCTTTCATAAAAGTCTTTTTCATCCCATATCTCCCTCACCTCATATTTTTCCTGTCTTTTCTAAATTGCCACACATCTTCCCTTCCAGAATTCAGCATTTTTTATTAGGGTGCTCACCATAACTAAAGGCAGTTTGAATGCTGGTTATTTGCAGGACTTCTCCCTTCTAGTGAAAAAAAAGTACAGGGGGGAAAAAACTCAAAGTTATATCACACAACTGTACAGCTATCTAGAATTCAACATGTACACAAGATAGAAAAGAAATGCATGTGAAAAGATGTAGTAAATTTGATTTTAAAAGAAAAACAAACTTAATAAATTCCTTCATGCAGTCTTTCAGTAGGGAACACTGCAGAATGCACTGCAGATACAACTGCCTACCCCACTATTTCACACCTCCCAATCTTAACTCATGATCATACTTCGAAGAGTGATCAGTACTATGTAATTTTGATGATAATTTGTAATTTTCCCATTGCAAAATTATGAAATATTAGACCTAGGTAGAAAATTTCCTTTTTCTCAAAGACATTAGTCCTAAAGCGTAAATGCTGATGGCCTTCCAATTTTTTTTTTTTTTTTTTTTAGTATTCCTGTCACAGCTGCCAAAGCTGTAGTGTTTGCAGGCATTATTTCTAGTAGAGTTTGAGGTCATTTAGCAGTCACTGGAAAATTATCCAGTCTGCCTCCTTGGCCCTCAAAGCTGCCATAAGAAAAGATGCAAAAACATACTGCTCTTAGATTGGTCTAGACAACTTTACACATACCAGCTGGCAGCGTCTTGTCATTATTCATAAATATGGTGTAAGAAATAACTGCTTCCCAGATTTTGATGAATCCCAAGTATAAGTGCCCACATTTAGCAGGCAAGTTGATGCTGGCTCACGTAACAGTTGGGGATTTAAACCTCCTGGAAAATCAGTGAGCCTCTTAACTGGAGACCAAGCAATTTGACTATGTGATTTCTGTGCAAGTTGTAGGCTAATTGGGCCTGAGGTAACCTATTACACTGAAATGATATTTGCACTTGCTACTGGTTACAGTAATTAAGCTCAAAAAGCCTGGAGAAACATCATTAGTGCAATGTAGTTGGTTTTATTTGATATTTCTCTCTGTAAAGCACTTTGTAACTCTAGGATATAAATCACACACACCTGAAAGAGCCAACTTCATGTGCACTCTTATTCACTAAGAGTTCTAGTAGAATTAGCAAGGCACACTACTTGGAAGAGTAAAATTAGGGAGCCTCAGAGAATACTCCTACTCTGCAACTGCAAAAGGACCCTGCAATGGCAAGTGTATTTTACATATGAACAGAATTTTAGTTTAGGAACATTTCCCCTCCTATTGTTTTCTCTCAATAGGAAAGGGAAAGCTCCAAAAGTAATTTTGAATTCTACTTATTTTGGTTAACAAAATTATTTTTCTTCTTTTCCCTTCAAGCACATCCCTGTTTTGGAAAGCATTCTGTCTAAATGTTTCAAAGAGGCAAAAAAGTGCCTGTGGTTTCACTCCCACTGTAGTTTCTCATGGATGGCTTCTGGAAGAACTAATTTATTTAGAATCTTTCATCATTACTATAATTAATATTATATAATTTCAGTGGTTTTAGATTTTTTTTTTTTTTTTTTTTTTTTTTTTTTTTTTTTTTTTTTTTTTTTTGCTGTAGTTCAATCCTATTTGATACTATGTGGAAAAAAAATAGATTAAAAAAATTTAGATAGTTCAATAGATTTTTCACCTGTTTTCAGGGGAGGCAGGGGAGGAATTTGGCATGGCTAACTTTCAGTATGCTACTTCAACAAGAGGATGTTACTTGTCCTCTAATTTTGATTTGAAATGCAGAGGTTTTATATGCAACAAGGTATCTCTGGTGCTAAAAAGTTTTGAAAAATTACCTGAAAATTGTTTGGCTATTTGCTTCCATTGTAAGTCATATAGGAAAATCCTGCAAATGACCTGCACAATGTTGAGTCATCATACTCCAAAAATATATTTCCTGAATTTTCAGGTGAATTTATCCTATCCTATCCATCTTCTGATACAAGAGCAGGGCTCTGAAAAGCATTCTCTACTTGGCTGCATTCCCATAGGTTTACTTTTGAAATCAATAGTCAATTTTGAAAATCTCATCTGAACATATTTCTATTGTATTCATCATTTTCTTTTCCTGGTGGCACCACCATGCCAGGACACCAAGATACTTAGATGACCTTCCTTCACTTCGCATACACTAGACACAAATTTTGAGTGAATTCAAAAGGCAAGATAAACTGCTTTTGGAGATTTATCTTGTGCAGTGATCCCATAAGCAGAATATGGATGTTATACATTTTATGATATGTGATGGTGCACTACTTTTGAACGCAGTTCAGTCCTCATACCATTCTTCATTGTATTGGATCTGCAAACTTTTCCTTCCTCTCTCCCAGCCTCCTCCCCTTCCTCTATCCCTTTTGTGCCTTCTTCTCTGTTGTCCCTTTTAAAAGTGGAAATTCATCAATGGTTATAGCAGCCCACTCCATGCTGGTACCAAACACCGGTGCCAGTGATCCCACAGTAGGCCTTCTACAGGAAAATGCCATTTAAAATGTTGACATGACATGGAGGATGTCTTAGCTGTATTTTCATTTTGAATTAATTTCCCACTGGAACATGGAACACTGAATTCTTTAAGGCTTTCTTCCTAACTCTGGAAAGCTTTGACAACAAGAAAAAACATCTAGGTTCCTAGTTCTTCATCTTTTGGCTTGATGGAACTGGATTGGAAGAGAATATGATTTTAAATAGGAGGCAATAACCTAGAAGGCACTCCAAGTCTCTGCCTGGCACAAAATAATGTCATGCTCGCCAACAACCATTCTCAGTGCCAATATCAGCCTCCATGCTCTAGTTACAGTTTGGGACAAAACTTCTTAGAGAAAATGTGGTCTGACCAGGGGCTTTTCCTTGTCCAGGAAACAAATTTTATCCTGGCTGAGGCTGTAAATAGGTGGTGTGCAGCCCCCTGTAATACACCTTCTGTATGGAGGAGCTCTCCACTCTCCATAATACAAGCATCAAAATTTGGTCAACTGCTGTGATTTAAAAAACTACCGTATTTGAATGCAGTGTAGAAGGAAGATCAGCCTCATCTGCAAAAGACTCTGTGTTCATGAAGCGTTTGGCAGCAGATATGTTATCACAAACTATTTTGATTGCATGTGAAAGAAAAGCCCTAAGTGAAAATTATTTTTTCTTTATCTATTGTGCAATGAAGAGATTAACTCCCTTAACAGTAGGCTCTCTTTTTGAAGGTGTATATCCTACTTTCATTGTCTTATTTTTTTTTTACTGATGAGAGGTTTATAGCTGGTTTTAACTTAAGAATGATTGTTGGTAGTGAAATGCAGTAATTATGTGATGTATGACAAGAGACAAAGCTGCATACCAGGGAACTTGCATAAAATGCAAACTTAATCTTCCTTATATGAAAAGGAATACTTTACAAGCTGGCAGATTTTCAGCTTTAAGTAATGAGACCCTTTTCTTTTTCTGCATAGAAAAAAAAATGGGTTAACAAAAGCAGGAACTAAATTATCTCTATTTTCTTCTTTCTCTTGTTCACAAATTGTACTATTACAGGACTTCTGGAATTTGACATGCCATGATTTGAGAAGTTACGGGAAGCGAAAGAAGTGTCCTCTGCTAGTAAAAAACCAGTCAAATTTGAAAGTGAGTTCATAATCAGTTCATACTGAAGGCCTTTGAGTTCATGATATCCATCATACTAATTTCATTTAGAAGCAAAACAGAAATCTTAGGTAAAAAGGTCAAAAGGCATTATAGGCATGAAAGTTAAACTAACCTTGCATTCTCTTTAAAAGAAAAAAAAAATAGGAGGAGGAAGAGAGAGAAAAGGAGCAGCAGCAAGTAGTGGGCAAGTCAATAGTGTTTGTACAGTTTCTGCATGACTGCATTTTCTCATGCAAGAGGTACTTCTGAACTACAATGGGACTGTGGTAAACCATCTGTTTAGAGATTAAGGATCCATCAACACTGAATGCTCAGTTCAACATAAACTGGTAATTTGTTTAACTCTGCATTTGCCATTGTCCCCCAGAACCAGAACAAATATTACCTCTGCAATTATGTGGACAAAGAGAAAATGTATTTTCTACATGGCCTTGCAATAATAGTGAGGTACCTATAAATTTTAATGAAAATTAAAATCAATCTGAAAATTTAGGTCCAGTAACTGGACTGCAGCTATGGAATTCAAAGGCCAGTTGATGATTGTCAACAGAGATTTGAAGCATTCAAATAGTAAAAGTACAAGACACATCATGAAATAGCATGTAAACAAGCTGGGAGTCTTAAAAAAAAAAAAGAAAAAAAATTAATATTTACTCTAAATTCTAGGAAAATCTTCATTTTCATGAGATAATTAGCCCTGTTTACATTTTCCCAAAGGAGTGACATAACATCCCCTTTGCCAAACTTTGTGGAAGTAAGTGTGTTTGAGATGCATATTTCAGTGAGACATCTGATGAGAAAGGGTTAGGTATGGAAGGCGTTGGTCTCATTTACTGATTAGTATCACAATCCTAAGGACTAGAATTTCTACATCATAGACTAGACTAAAATTCCTACCTCAATAATAAGCAGCATATTTTGGCCTAAATGGTTAAAAGATAGCCAAAATAAAAAGAGTAAATCATACAGATTTTACTGTTTATGTCTCACTAAAATGCATCTAATGCATCCTGTCTTTCTGCTTTGAGCTTTCTCAGCTTGCCCTTTTCCACTTGTACTGTACCTATGAGTAGCACGGAGCAGCTCTCAAAGTAGGAGCATACCAGACTTACAAAGTTTCCCGCAGCCAGATGAAAGCTCCTATTCAGCTAGCTGAACTGCTTGCTCAAAAGACAAAGTTGCAAACTCCTGCTAAAAGGCAAAAGAAAACCACTAATTGCCTGAGCTGAGAAAGCAACTTCCCCTATGGGCAGGTTATTCTCTCACTGGTTCCTTGCACATTCCACCAGCTGCTATCAAACATGGAGTGCTGCACCAAGAGTTAAGTACATGGACCTGGACCACTGAATCCTGTCTGATATGGTAACATTCGTGTGGTCATAGTACAGTTCTGTTGTAGCATCTTATGCACTTCCACACAGAATTTGTGACCTCTCTTTAAGGGGTCCTCTTACAACAAGCCACTCCTGCCTGCCCAGGGCAATAAAGCAGGTGTTCAGTTTTTATAAGCTCTGAGAACGTACCTCAGGATGCCCTATAGAGAGAATACCTTCCTGAGCTGGCTCATGATCTGTCAGCAGTCTGCCTCCTTCCCCAAATGTGGCAAAGAAAAGGGGAGTTAGTGAAAACAACTAAAGAATGCAGCATCCTGTACCCTGAAAATTGGTTTATATGTTTCAGATACACTTGCTTGCTTATTAGTTGACTCCCACTGGCTGACATGTTCACATGGGGAAAATATTTCTCATCAGAATTTCAAGAGAAGAAGAAAACCCCCAATCATTATGTTTTATGAAAATATTCTTCTTTTAGAAATAAAAGTTCTAAAGACATATGTCAGAACTGCTCCTCTGTAGGAATAGATATATCAAAAACCAGACCATAAACAAGGAGTTAGTAAGCTGAGGCCCAAAACCTCCTGCCCAAAAGTAGCTATAATAAAATATGAAGAATACAGCTGACAGTATCTCTGTCTCATAAATTCACCAGGCCTGTCACAAGATGGATGACTAGCCATGATTACCAAATGCACTGATGTTTTTGTTTGCTTCTTAACCTCACTGAATGATGCTGACACTGAGCAGAGTGTTTATCTGTCAAGACAGGATAGTCACAAGTTCCTAGAACTACTACCTCTTCCTTGTTCTCACTACTTGCTACACCCTCTCCTGGCATCAAGCCCTGAAATAGTCCATAAACTCCTTAGGGCAGATATTATGTCTGTGTTGGTTTTGCACAGTGCCCAGTGTGATTAAATTTTGATCCCAACCATCATTTCTAGAGATTTTTCAAATACAGAGGAAGTAAGGTGGCTAAGGAGGAGCTTTGAACATTGTTTTTATCAAGTGTCATCAAGATTTTGTTCACATTTTTCTTGGCCCCCGTTTTACTTAATGTAATAGAAAACTGTGATTTAAAGTATGACTAAAAATATTTTAAATCCTTATTAAATATTCAAGAGGAATCACAGGTGCACTCTCTTCATGCTTATGCACCCTTATGCCCTCGCAGACATTTTCTATCCATACAGCTTCTTCAGCAGAGGTGCAAATATCATATTCCTAATTTTTCTATTAATGTAAATGTTCCTTGATGTGGGAAAAACAAACAAACAATTAAAAAAATCCTAACCTTTTCTAAGAATTTAAAATTTTTTTACAAGCAATGAAAGGTATTTGACCAAGCATTTGACCATGTCACAAAGCTTAGTGCTTTCCGGATAACAGTACTACATTTACCTTATTTTCTAAATTATCCAAGCAATCTAAACAATATTCGTCAAGTTTTATAATTATTCAATCTCAGTCCTGCAAAATCCACTTTCTGAGGAATGTATCAGCTAGACAAAGGAAGAGACACCCTAAGCTCGGCTTGGGCAAGCGTTTCTGCTGCCCTTTGTAATTGAGTGAACTGCCTGACTCCTAGGTATCCCAGGGATAATTACTCAACTTTAAAACCAGAGTGTCCCAGTCACAGAGTACTTTAAGAAGTTCATATCTCTTGCTGTTTTTATTTCAGGTTTAATGACTGCAGACTAACACAACAGTTGCGCCTCACAGTAAAGGATGTGCTCCCAACTGCAACAGAAACATTTTTTTCTTAGCACTCAAGTTGATAAACACTACCAAAAAAAAAATTTAGAACAAAGGAAATGCCAACAGAACTAGTAATTGAAGCTACACTTCAAAAGAAAATCCACAGATGAAGTACGGGAATTATGTAATGCAACATCAGAGAGTTCTATGTTGTCACTTTGCATGGAAAGTCATAAGATTTAAGCATAAACTCTTAAATATATCACGGATTGGATGGGGTTCAAAAATCAGATCTACAGAGAACAAGTAGGTGGTTTGCTGGTGGAAAGAGGCAGCTGTTTGACTTACAAACACTGGGATGAACTCCTGAAAGTTTCTTCCTTTGGATGAGATATAAAATGCTTCCATATGTTCTTGAGGAGTTAAGTTTGTTAAACTTTCTATCATGGTCTTCTTCCATGCATTTTGCATAGTTCTTTATTTTCTACCCAATATGTGTAACACAGCATGAGGTATTGAAAAAGGTCATCTCCCATTCTCCAGCTCAGTGACAGACAAAACTGATGGCTAAAAGCTACTTTTGATTCATCTGTGAACTATCTGCTGACATCATCATAAATTTTGCCAGGGACCAAATATGTTGCGAATCAATTGAATTTGGGTGGTGGGAAAAGATGGACAGCTGTATGGTACAGCTTCTTTTCTCCCACACATAGAAGACTGTTTCACTCAACATTAACTGGTCATACAAGCAAAAAACATTACCTAAGGACTCAAAGATATACTAAGTCAGTTTGTCAATGACACTAAATTGGACAAACTGTTGACTCCCTTGAGGGTAGAAGAGTCCTGCAGAGAGACCTTGACAAATTAGAAGGCTGTGCAATCAGCAACTCTATGAAGTTTAAAGAAGATAAGTGTTGGATTCTGCACCTGGGATGGGGCAACTATGGTTGTGTACTGTGTGGGAAGGGTCCTGGGGGTAGTGACTGACAGCAGCTGAACATGAGCCAGCAGTGCCCAGGTGGCCGAGAAGGCCAGTGGCATCCTGGCCTGCACCAGCAATAGTGTGGTCAGCAGGGCCAGGACAGGGATTGTCCCCCTGTACTTGGCTCTGGTGAGGCCACACTTCGAGTGCTGTGTCCAGTGCTGGCGCCCTCAATTTAGAAAGGACGTTGAGGTGCTGGAGCATGTCTGGAGAGGGCAACAATGGTAGAGAAGGGTCTGGTGTACAAGTGCTATGAGGAGCACTTCTTGATGGAGCTGGGGTATTTTACCCTGGAGAGGAGGAGGCTCAGGGGTGACCTTATCACTCTATGACTGCCTGAAAGAAGGCTGTAGCCAGGTGGGGGTCAATCTCTTCTTGCAGGGAACCCTCAATTTGACAAGAGGACAGAGTCTAAAGATGTACAAAGGGAGGTTTAGGCTGGACATTAGAGAAGAAATCTTCACAGAAAGAGTGACTGGACATTGGAATGGGCTTCTCAGGGAGGTGGTGGGCTCACTGTTCCCTACAGTGTTTAGGAAAACATTGGATGTGGCACTTAGCCATTGCTTAGCTGATGCAGTGGTGTTCAGTCATAGGCTGGACTCAATGATCTCAAAGGTTTTTTCCAACATAATTGATTCTGAGATTCTGTGATTCTATTCTGGTCAATGAAAAGCTGAACGTGAGTCAGCAGCACCCTGGCAGCCAGGAGGGCCAGCCCTGTCCTGGGTGGCACCAGGCACAGCATCGCCAGCCAGGCAAGGGAGGGGATTGTCCTGCTCTGCTCTGAGCTGGGGCAGCCTCACATCGAGTGCTGGGAGCAGTTTTGGGTGCCACAATATATGAAATTAAACTACTAGAGAGCACCCAAAGAATGACCACAAAGACAGTGAAGGGTCTGGATGGGAAGTCATGTGAGGTCACTTGGTTTTTCAGCCTGGAGAATAGGAAACTGAGGGTATACCTCATTGTAGCAGATAGCTTCCTTCTGTGGGGAAGAAGAGGGGCAGGCACTGAGCTCTTTTCTCTTGTGAATGGTGACAGAACTGAAGGAAAAAGCATGAAGCTGTGTGAAGAGAGGTTTAGGATGGCTATTAGAAAAAGTTTCTCATCCAAAGAGTGATTGGGCCCTGGAAAAGGCTCCCTGGGGAAGTGGTCACAGCCTGAGAGAGTTCAAGAAGTGTTTGGACAGCACTCTGAGGCACATGGTGTGACTCTGGGGTGATCCTGTGTACAGACAGAACTCAAAGATTGCTGTGGGTCCCTGCCAACTCAGGATATTCCATGATGATTCTATGGTTCTGATTTTGCAATGTTTCTGCTGTTGCCTCTGTGATTTGTAACAGAAGTCCTTTTAAAATTCACTTTGATTCACATGTTTAATGATTGAGACAGTTGTCAGAATTGATAATTTGCTCTCTGAAAGACACTTACCTTCCTCATTACATAAAACCACAAGAAACACAAAATGCGCAAGCCCAGAGGGATTACGGAGAGAGCATGATATAAAATAATCAATGTCCATCTCTGTAAGTTACAGGATGTTTTTCTTGAGAACTTAATTCATGTTATGTTATCATTTTTTCATGTGCTGGAGAGACCATATAATGCACATTTCTCTGTTCCTGCTAAACCTCACAAAAATTTTTGGACTCTGTGTAGTGAATGAGGATGTATTTTCATGTAGTGTCATTGTTTTACTACTTCCCATGTTTATTTGGACAGATTCATAGCACTGGGTAGAAACTGTATTGGTTGGCAACTTCAGTTTTGGAAGAGAAAGTAAACACATGGTGATTAGCAAACACTGAACTCTACTGTGTTTAATTTTGGCTTAACAAAAACTAGAAACACATACAGACAAATGCATGAACCAGGGACCCTTTTCTGTTTTGTTCCAAGCAGGAGCATTTGTCCATACACTGCTTCCTAACCCTTCTTTGGAGAATTTCCAAGATTATACTTTTTTGCCTTTTCTTTAAATATGTTTATTAAACCGACTTCACATGCCAATAAGACACTAGTTAACAAAAGAATGATAGGTTACAAATAGAGAATTTGCCTCTGAGATGTAATTGAAATCACTAAACTAATAAATTAAAAATAGTTTAAAACCAAAACAAAACAAAAATTGAAAAACTATGCCTACTGTTGTTAAATGAAAGGTCACAAGAGTCATTTATAAAAGACCCCAGAAAAATACTGGAAAGATTCTCAATGAATTTCAAGGCTAAAGATAAATACACAACAACCACCTAACCTTCCAGTTGTCACTGTTTTCTTTTAGTACTTCCATTGTTCCTTTTAGTCCTTGAGTTACTACCCTGAAAGTTGGGGGGTTTTAAGGCACTTACTATTATTACCTATAAATGCGCTGTCTTTTCAGAGATTTTGACAGACCCCTTTAAGTGGAGTTAAGGGCCCAGAGCAGAAAATAGGAGCATGAAGTCATACAGCCTATTTTCAGAGCAACCATTGAATCCCTAGCATCACTTCAGGCAAGAAAATATTTTTTCTGTGTTTCATCTTATTGTTACCATGTTTCTCAGATGCAAAGAAGAGTTGGTTGTTTTACTCACACCTGTAAAACAGCCTCAGAAAGAGTGCAAGTCGACAGTGCTCTTAGAATTCGTTATCTCATCTCCCTTGCCACACTTTTCTACCTACTTGGCAAGTATTTTTCCTGAAGACAGAATAACCTCAGAGCCACAGGCGGCTATGAGGTATATAGTAACACACAGCAAAGCCTTTTACATGCTTGCCACATGCAATGCACAGAGTAATCACTGAGCAACTTTCCATATTCCATAAAGATGAAAAGCATTTCCTTCCACCAAGCCCTGCAGCAGAGGGCCGCATCCGCCAGAGCCATTCGGTTGATTTCAAACAAAGGTAGGAAGTGGCTGTATCCTAATGCTTCATTGTGGTCCCATGAGTCAGTGCTTTGGAACTCAGTACCTATTCTTCACTCTTTTACCAGAAGAAGAAAAAAAAAAAAAAAAAAAAGCCCACCCAGAAAAGAAGCAGATAAACAGAAACAGCAAGGGTGTTCAGATAAACACTTTGCTCAAGAGAGAACTCCTGGTCCTTAACTTTTCTTTTCAATTTCTAATCTCCAGCTCTGCAATAACATTTACTCACCAGCAGGAAATCACTTGTGGTGAAGTTTTTCTACTGCTACGATGGTCCAGCACTGAACTGACCTGTCAAAGCCATGTTGTTGGGGAGAAAGACAGAAGTTCTACAGGCTGAGAAGGTGACTCAGTAACCCTTCTGAGTGGAAAACCACTCTTGCAAACACAAACATAGGACGTTATTCACAATAGTAACTAGGGTAGCCAAGCCACAAGAAGTAAATTTTCACTTACTGGTTAGCATATTTTTTGGGGGTTAACAGATACCTTTTACTGAAAGCATAAGCATGAAGGAACAACAGAAGTGTTGCCAAAACCACATCACACAGCGTTGACCATGCTATTCTTCCTAGCCGACAAAACTGCTTATGATGTGGATGACCAGATTAACATTACAAGAGCTGTGGTACTGCATGCTGATATGGTATGCTACTGGGCAAACACCATAGCATTTTAAAAATTCCTACCAAAAAAAAGGTATTAAAAACTTTGCTTTTGTTTTATATCACTAGAAATCATATTATCCACCACAGATATGCAGCTGCCTCTAAGGTGAACAGTGACAAATACTTAACAGTGAAATTAAAAATACTCAGTATTTCCAAAGCTCAGTATCTCAGAAATACCACAAGCTGAGTATAACAAACATCTGCAGTTACAAACATTCACATTATCTTCTCAAAGGTACCTGTGGTGACTGCAAGATCCTGCACAATCATTACGACCACAAAATGATTACACGGATTACAGGACAGCAACCTCATTGAGGCTGGGGCAACTTTACTGTTCAAATAGAGACGCCAGTTACATGATCTGCTAGAGAGCAGCATTAAAAAGAAAAAAAAAAGGAAAAGACTAAAAGATGAAAATAATAGTTCAGCTAAAATGCATTATACCCTTTTTAACATTACTGAAAGACATTACTGTATATTTTATAACTTGAGAAGTTATAGCATAGACTCAATGGTGTTTTATATGACAATTTCCAAATACAAAAATAATGTAATTTTTCTTCTGTTGAAGTGATAAAATTTCAACCTATAAACGTATGGATAATTTGTAGATTGAAATGCTATACTTTTTGAGATTTTCATAACATTCACTAAATTTTAGAAGTATTTAATTTTATGGAAAAAGTACTCCAGTTCTCCCTATACAAAGCAGGAGACTATACTCTTTTTCTTCTTAAAAAAAATCTTGATCTAACTGTTGTTAAGGTACATCATTACATATCCTCTGACTCCCATACAGATAATTGTCTTTTTGTTCATTTAAAAGATATAAGTAATGCCCCTTTGTTTTGTTTTGTTGTAGTGTTGTTTTTTTTTGGGGGGGGGAGGGTTTTGCTAACATCTAACAATAAAATTCTATTCATGTCTTTAGCATATTTTAGGGACTCAGGCTGACCATATTAGCAAAACTGTATGGAGTGCATAACGTCATATAACAATGAGTAATCTGCATGAAATTCCCTTATACTTTGCCAAAATATCAGATAGTCAGAACTGTTTACAGAGGTACAAAACCCATAGAGAGCACAGTTTATAAAACAAAAAAGGAAATGTACTCTATGCAACAGGAAAATTAAAACACAGTGACAGCACTATCTTGTTAGAAACACTTGGCAGCATGTCTAAAGCATCATGGTCAAAGGCATGATGCAGTATGTGCTGTGCTCCAGTCAGAAGCATTCCCAAACTCCAAACCTCTCTAGCCATCATCACCACCTCATTTGGCAGTGGCTCCAAAAACTCAGTTCATATAGTCTAAATTTACTCCACATGAAATAATGAAATAGACACAAACTTACTAGATCTGTGTTATGTTCATTAAAAAAAAAAAAAAAAAAAAAAAAAAGGAACACTGGCAAATAGCAATACAGCGTAAAGCTGGGCAGCTACAAATACAAAGACAGTACAGTAGCACTGTATCATGAAAGCTCTCTTCTACATCATGTCCACATCCTGTTTTCATTTTAGATTTTCAGTGACACTTCTCTTTATTTGTCTTCCTTTCTAAGTTCTTCCAGTTTCTCAGCTCCACGCTTTTTTTCCACATTGCTGCTGCTGCTGCACTGGACACAGAACCAATGTGTTCAGAATAGATAACAAGCAGTGTTTTGAGTGGATAAAAAGGCAAAAGGACACCAAAAAAAGAACTGACATCTCTCTGATTAGAAGCTGAGCTACAAAAACTCTGAAGACTGTATTCCGCTTTTCTAAAAGTTATTAACCAAAATTATTTTCTCAGATTCCCTAAAAAAGCCCAGCAAAGGAAATTAATACATTCAGACACATTGAATCCACATTCACTGTGAATTCTGTATTTCTGCTGTGATTCTTAAAGCACACATGCATAAACTGAAAGGGGTCTTTTAAAGCAGCTTTGAGGATTGAGAGATGTGCTTTTCAGCACACTTTGTCATTAGCGTGTCACTACTCAGAAGAGCGAGGACAAGAAACAATCTCAAAGACAGACTGGTGCATACCAGAGATTGTGTAGAAGACACAAGCTAATCTGTCTGAAAGCAGAGATGTTAAGGTAAACAAAAATATTTCTTTTTATCTTTATGTTTTTCAAACTTTCTTGAAGAAAACAAACAGGCAATTTTTTTTATTATCTATTAAAAACCCTTTGAGTATACTGAGTAGATGGTTCCTTTTCAGTTCTTTCCTATGGTTTTCAGACAGAAAAAACAAGAATGGAGGACTGTATTCCCAAAACCTGTTACTGAAAGGCTTGAATAATGAAATTGCAATACAAGCTCCCAGCCAAAATCCAGGACAAAATATGACATAGCTCTATAAAAAAGAGGAAAGAGGATGAAGCACCATTTTGTCTTCTTATTTTAGAAGGATTGAGACATAAACCTTACTTGAAATTTACAGACTAAATCCTAGACTTCTTCAAAAAGAAGGAAAAATATTTTTAATTGTTTAATTGGCATGTGTAAGTACCTTCATAGGGAGAAAATAACAGATCATAAAGAGGTCGTCATTTTACATGAATGGCACAGCAAGAACTTTACAGTGAAGCTAAACAACTTCAATTTAGCACCAGCAAGAATGACAAAGCATTGGAACAAACTAGCAAACTACCAAATTTTAAGATTATTTTTTTGTCTCAGAGTATCTAAACTCATGTATCTAAACTTTGAAAATAAAATTTGTGTATATAAGTGTCTATTCTTTATTAAAGTAATTAGAGATATTATTTGAACCAAGGACTGGAGCACTCCTGTAGCCTATATTCTGCCTCTTTCAAGAGATGTGACCCTGACTAACTGACTTTGCACTTCTACCTTAATTTCTTCATCTGTAAAATGGAGATAACGCTACTTATTTACATATCTCAGTGCATAATGTGAATAAACTAATGTTTTAAACTGACAAAAAGATGAAAGCCAACTTTAAGCATAGTTTGATTAACAGAACCATTCATACCATCTGCAAATTAATAAAAAAAATTCCTTTACAGATTTCTTGCAAAGATCAATAATAATTATACCAAGCAGGGAGTCCAGATATTAATCACTTAAATGTTCTGTCATATTCATGAATGTCACAGAAATATCAGTGTAGGTTCTAAAAAGTGACTGAGAGTGGCCCCTCTGAGAACAAAGTGTTCAGGAGTTCAGGACTGAAGTCCTCCCACCTTCACATAAAATCTGTAGCTGTCATGAGCCTTTCTCCTGTTCTATACATCAGATATGTCTGCTTGTAGGGAAAAAAAAATAAAAAAAAAATTACTATGAAGAAAGCCACGTTTTAATTTAGAATTTAATAAAAATTTATTAAGCATCACAGAGCACAAACAAAGCTGCTCCATAAATCTCTCAGCTCTTTTTATGCAGGAATGAAAGAAAACACTGTCTGCTGAAGCAGATGACAGATGCTGGCTTAAAGATAAGTATTATTTATACTTCTGTACCAGATTTCTTCTTATGCATATCTTATCATGCATGGATATACAATCAACAAAGCAATTATTCTGTATCAGTCAAAGACCTTACAACGTAATTTTTCTCCATGGGAATTTATTTTATACAATTCATTGTTCAATAAAAAATGGAGGAAAAAAAAGAAATTTAAGCATTTCAAGAAGATGTTTAAATTATATCTGAAATACTCTGTCCTGCTGAAGTGCTTAAATGAGGCAATTGAAAAGTCTATAAACCGTCATGTTCAGAAATGCACTGAGGCTTTGCAAATCACTGAGGAACACCTCTAATACCTGCAAATATCTGAAATCAGGGAATTTTTCATAAAATCAGCTAATGCAGGTGATTTTTCCTCAGATTAGTCCAACAGACTCTTCCCTCACTGCAAAATACAGAGTGCACAGCTACGATCCATGGTAGCAAGTTTTAGCATTATCATGGGTATCAACATGTATTTTTGATCCATAAGCAAAATTAAAAATAATTTCCACATTATATTTTCTTCCTTTTCTTATGCCTTTCCTTTCCCCTTCCCCCATGAACACTCATTTAGTAGTAGTTCACTGAAAAACTGTGTTTTTCTGGCTTAATAATCCAAAAAAAAAGAGAGAAAAGGATACAATAATCTAAAAGGCTGAAGAAACCTTCCTGCAGTGATCTACTCTAATGTGTCTAAGACCAGATTTTGAGTAATGGAGACATAAACAACATGTTTCTGCCATGATATACAGGCACCTCCATCATAATCACAAAAAAATTGTTCTGAGAGAATTCAAGTGATAATTCCTCGGAATTACACTAGCAAAGAAATTAGCTTGTAGGCACTTGCTTTAATTGAGTACAATTGTGTCTTGAGACACAGAAATTTATAAGTAAAATACTTTACATAAATCAGCACTTATGCTTAAATACAGAATTAATTTTTCTTTTTGAATTACACAGAAATACACTATAGGAGGATATAGAGGATGATAATCAATTAGAGGATCATAAATTTTCATGAGTTTCTGGAATACTCTTGTTCCCCATAAAGATACACGACACAGGAAAGTTTATCTGAATAAGTAAGAAGCCCTCTTTTCAAATCTGGCTATTAATATCCATCAAAAGTATCTTGACAACCTGTAATATGATTAAGATTGAAATAAATTAAAAGCTTCAGTGTACTTGTATATCTTACCTCTGTATGAACAGTGTGCTTTTTCATTTATAGTGAATGACACTAAAAAGACTAGCTACTATATTACGGGATTTAAACAGTTTTGCATTCTTCCTTTTAATTAAAAATGCTGTCACTAAAATTTTTTGCCATGCCTGAACCCTTCAAAGTGAATATCTGTTTGTGCTAGAAGTTATTTATAATGACTGGCCAGTCTACTGATCAGTCATTGTCTGTCAGGCAAACATTTGAACTAATTATGACCTAAACCAAAGAGACTTAAGAATAAGGTTACTTAAAATTTTAGAAAATAAGAGGAGAAAGGCTTCTGAAAGAAGCACCAAAATACATTCATTTTAAGTGGTCTAAAGGAATCCCCAAATTGCCAGTCACTGAGTAGAATGTTGGGGGCAATGTCTTCAAATCAGTGGAGTCCAAATATTATTTTCACAGCAGAGGATAGGAAAGTGAAACATAAATGGAGTTTTCCAAAATATTTAAATGGAAACCTTCCAAAGGTATCCTCAGAATGTCATCTTATTTTTTAATTTTTCTGCCTGCCATTTTCTTAAGACATAGGAAAATAATTTTCAAATACAGCCAATCTGAAGAACCAGATAACTTGTATTGTAAGAAATGCAAAAGTATGCCAGTGTATGCAACATATACAGATTTGACACTGTCTACACATTTAGATGAAATACAAAGACACAAAATAATAAGCTTTTATGTTTCTCTTAATTGTCAGAGCTGGAAATGTCATAAAAATTTCCACCCACTTCAGAAGAATTTGGATTAGCTCCTCTGAATTGTAATAGTAACACAGGAAGCTCCTTTTCTGGAAATTTAGAAATTTATCTAAAAATGTCAGTGGCTTGTTTTATATTATTATTGACTTTAAGACAAATTTGTTTTGGAAAAAATATCACTGCCAAGCAAAATACTACACAAAATAGCCACTGAAGAAATACCTATTCTACAGACCTAATTTTAGCATTTCTTTCTTTTTTGTGGGACAGTACTGTAACTCTATTTCCACCAACTCACCTGATAAACAGGCCTCTTGTTAATAGAACCTTTCTTGTTTAAATTTATGACTTATTCATTACACTTCTGATAGTCGACAGTCAGTCTTCTGTTTATGACAATCATGTTTTCAAAACTATTCACAAATATAATTCTCCCTCTATGCTGAATATCCCACCTTTTTTCTTTTTTTTTTTTTTTTCCCTGTGGAGAACACATCAAAATTATTATTGAAAGTAATACATCTGAGTTTGTCTGTCACAATAAATATTAAATGTTCTGGGCCTTTCAAAGGGTTGACTTTTCTTTTGTTTGTCTTTTCTCCAGGAATTTCTGCAGTGTAGGAACTTAGCAATTCTGAGTAAATAGCAGAATGTAACATTTCACTAAAAATGAAACAAACCCTAGAAGCTTCAAAGAAAAACAAATGTACTGGCATTTCTCTGAAAATTGGCAAGAAAGGCATTAGGGAAGCAAAAAAAAAAAAAAAAAAAAAAAAATGAACAAGAAAAGGAAACTCCTGCTCCTTAAGACTAAAATATGTAACAAGTGAGAAAAAGAAGTGGCATCCCTTGTCAACAAAGTCCTCTCTGGCACCCATTCTTCAAAGGGAAGCACTGTCAGGACTGAGCTGCTAAACAGTTAATCTTCAGTAACTCCACTAAAGAGCACTAGTGGCAGGCTGCCCGTCATTCTCTTAGACAGAGCTTGTCAGAGAAAGTAGGGCAGCTTGTCCAGCCCAGCAGTCAACTGATTACTAGCGAGCTCAATGGGGCTGCCGGCCAACTCCTGAGACCGCTGCCAGCCCCTTGGGTATTCAAAGGCCAGGATCCAGTGTGGCTCACTTTGCCAGAATCACATGATGTCAGTGCTGTTTTCTACAGACCAGAATAACCAGTCATTCAGGTTGCTGCAAATGGTATGCAAACAAATGTCATAAGCTCAGCAAGGCTTGCACCTGCATTAACATCCAGGGGTTACACGCACAGGTCGGATCCTCACCTCTGCAGAGTGCTTCTGAGATCCAGATGGACACAGTGTGGTGTCCATTCAGGCCTCCTGCAGTAGCTATAGTTTAAAAAACTGCTACAGTAGTTTCACTGACCAAATCCCACTCTGGAAACTGCATTTCTAAATTATTTTTTTTTTAAAAAGAAATGACACCAGAGAGTTGGGTCTGGTAGAGCTGAACAGACACCAGCTAGGTATTTACAGTTAAATGTATGGAATGGAAACAAAACTCCTAAAATGTCTAAGAAGAAAATGTGCATTCATTTAATATCTAAGGAAATTCAAAATTTAAAAAAAAATTAAACTGATTTCTAAGCAGTATATTTTTCATAAAGATTTCTCTCCATGCAAATTTCACCCAAACCTGTCAGCTTCCCATCTGACATACTCAATAGCATATATAATACTGTAAATGTGAAAATTATTTGAAAAGTGAAATGCAGTGATGGTAAAAAAAAAAAAAAGAAAAAAAAAAAAGAACAAAATTTCTTTTCTACTTCAAAAGTTTGCAGGTTTGTCAAGCTTAGAAGCTGCATGGGTGCAGTTAGGGTTATGAACTCTGAGTCTGACTAAGTGAAGAAAAAACAGGCAGCCCTTTCCCTGCAGGGTTTTTTGGCTTGGGGGTTTCTTTTGCAGGTTCTGTTGCCTGTATCAGTGTACAAAGCACAGATAAATATCCCAAAGGTATTAATTGGTGCTGCACCTGGGTCAACGCAGACTAGGAGATGAACAGATGGAGAGCAGCCCTGGGGAGAAAGACTTTGGGGTGCTGGAGGAGAGGCTGGACATGACCCAGCCATGGGCACTCCCAGCCCAGAAAGCCAAACGTGTCCTGGGCTGCATCCAAAGGAGCGTGGGCAGCAGGGCCAGGGAGGGGATTCTGCTCTGCTGTGCTCTGCTGAGACCCCACCTGCAGGGCTGCATCAGCTCTGGGGTCCCAGCACAGGAAGGACATGGACCTGTTGGAGAGAGTCCACAGAAGGCCACCAAGTTGATCAGAGGGAGAGAGCACCTCTTGTATGCAGAAAGTCTGATAGAATTTTGATTTTTCAGTCTGGAGAAGAGAAGGCTTTAGGGTGACCTAATGGCGGCCTCCTAGTACCTGAAGCAAACTTACAGGAAAGATAGGGCAAGATTGTTACAGAGAATGTAGTGACAGGACAAAGGGTAATAGGTTCAAAGTTATGTTATGTTTAAATTAGGTATTAGAACAAATTCCTTGCTGTGAGGATGGTGAGACATTGACTGCCAGAGGAGGCTGTGGATGCCCCATCCCTGGCAGTGTTTAAGGCCATGTTGGAAAGGGCTCGAAGCAACCTGGTCTAATTGAAGGTATCCCTGGTCATGGCAGGGGATTTGGAATGAGATTATCTTCAGGATCGCCTTCCAAACCAAACCATTCTATGATTCTATTTATAGGAAAGTCCTCTGGACTTCATGGAGAATAACCACTAAAGAGTGGAAACTATGAGGAAAGGAGGAGATGCTGAAGAATACCTCTGGCCTCCTTACAACATATCAAAAAAAAAGTGATGGAGTTAACAGTAATTTTCACAAAGCCAAATTCTACTGATTTTGACCACTTTTAGGTAGTATCTTTGTGTCTAAACCAAAAGAAGCAGTGATGCAAGACATAAACCAACAGGAGTGTTGTAGAAAAATTGGCTTTAAACACTGAGCTAGAGCCTCAGGCCCAACACAGCTGCCCAGAACACTTGAGGAAGCCAGGAATTCTCACAACACAGACAGACTTGAGAACAAAAAAAAATCTCTAGCTGACAAAGTAAGCGTGTCAGGATGGCCTGGTGACAAAAGCAGATGGGGTTGAAATGCAGTCCCAAACCCCTTTGGCTCAAATGTCTGTCTCTGGAGATGTGTGCCAGTATCTGCCTGCAAAAATGCAGGGACTCCTTTTAATTTGGAGGATCACTGCCAATTTCCAAAGTCAATCCAACAGTAAGTAACATCTCAACTTTTGACTTGTCCTTGTTCACTCTAGTGTCTATCTGTTGCAGAATTATGAATTAGAGTTAAATCACACATAACTTTAAACCTCAGCCAATTATCACCAGAAGCATGGCACTCTGAAATAACAACAGGTGTGTGTTTCTCAGATTTCCTTGGCATTAGCAACGTCTTCTCCCCTCCAGCATCTGAGACTTTTGACAAGTGGCCCTTCTGTCTCCTCCCTAGTCTAACCAGAAAGGATATAAAGTTGCACCTATGACAGCCATTTCTATCAACTTGAAGAAGCAACTATGGCCATAAAATGAAAAATAATGTCAAATTACAGAAGTTAGAAAAGCAGTGATCCAATAATAACCTAGAGAGGTCAAAACTGCCACTCATTTACTTTTCAAGACAAAATAACAAAAGTAACACATGGTTTGTTCGATTTGGAGGAGAGACATATTTCTTGTCATTCAGATTTGGTACCCTTCCACCTGGTGGCAGTTAGGCTTGTATATTATTCTAAATCCTAGAATAAAGATACACATAGCACACAGTATCAGAGATCAAATGACAGTGCATGTTTTTCACAGTAATGTCACTTATTCTTGGGAAAAGCACAGTACAATAGCTACACTATGTACAAACTAAGCAAAAACATGACTCATGACTCACAAATTAAATCCAAGCACTTCATGTAAATCTTTTGGAAATGTGAATATCCAGGATGCAAAGCAAGAAGCTGGCATTAGTATTACAGCATTCTCTCAAAATCCATTTATGCTAAGTGTTGTGCCATATGAGCCTCACCTCCTATGAGCCTGATAAATATATAAGGCAAATTCATCTCTGAAAAATGTGTGTTTTTAATGAACTGTGATCTTCACTGCCACTAACAACTAGTTCTATGACATCATTTGGTGTTCTTTGCCATGAAATATCTCAATATATTACACAATCTGTCATTCTGAGATCTCCCTCTTACTACTCATATCCACTGTTGTCAATCCCAAAGATGAAATTTATTTAATCAGAGGTATAATACTAGGAGTCAATTTCAGATTTCAAGGTCACTCTAGTTTTGGTTCCTCTAGTTACTCATTTCTAACAGAATTGTATTCAAGATTTGCATTTCATATAAATACTGCATACTGTTACTAAATACTCTGTTATTCTCAGCTTTTAAGTGTTAGAGGCATGCCACATGATGAGGCCTTTGATTCATTTTTTTTTTTCTTTATCAGTTAGTGGGGTTTTTCTTCTCCCATATTCCAACCTTCACTTGATTAAACTGAATTTAAGATTAAGGAAATGGTGATGGAAACATGATTTCATATTTTGCTTAAACCACAGAGCTACAAAATGGTCTTACACTTACAATTTGCTGTAATGTATTTTACTGTCACTGAGTACATATGACAAGTATTAAGATGTAGTGAATCAGTCAAATATCCCATTCATATAAGCAGGCCAAAAATCAGTTGATTATAATTTTCACCATGACAATAGTTATTTGCTCACAACCCAAAAATCTGAAAATAAGGATGGAAAAGCTGTCTGAAAACTCTACTCAATGGCCACAAATCACAGGACTGGAGTTAGGAGCAAGTTTTTGTGCTTTTACAGAGCAGGTAATTTCTTCAACTGGTCCGTCTCTAACGTACAGTAAAACTGAAAGTTTAAAAATAAGGGAAAGAAGTCATCTTATCATACAATAAAGAGACAGCCAGACTGGACTGGAACAACCCTGGCCTCTGGTGTTTCAGTGAGTCAAGCAGCATCCTGGGTCCAAGTCCTCACAGCCTCGCAAGGCCGACACAAGCCCAGTCACCATCTTGTCCTGTAACGTAGGAACACAGAATCAAGCCTGGAGGACCTGGGCACAGTCCCTAAGCCACTGCATTCAGTGGCTTCAGGGAGACCCAGAAGTTCTCAGCAAGTTCTCAGCAGCCACTGAGGAGCACAGCATGTTGTAGAAACAAAGCAGTTTTTCCTGCCCATGCCTTAAAGAAATTCCCCAATTTTTTAATAAGTTTTCCATGGCAGGCTTTTTACACAATTGCACAAACAACACACCCAGAGGTGGCAGGCAGCTGAACTGCCTTAGAGCTCTGCAATTTTTAACCTGTTTTTCTTTTTAAGTCTACTGTGTGTTTTTTGGAAAGCTGATGGAGAGCAGAACTTTTGGGCGCTCTCGCTCTCACTCTCACTTCGGAGAGGGGCATAATTTGACACTGCAAGCCTCATCTTACTGAATGGGTAAAAAACCACCTGAAGAGCAGCCTGGTCTCTTGAAATTCTTCTTTGAAAGTAAATGGATTCCAAGCATATTAAATTACAGTCTTTAATGAGACAATTTAGTCAGAGCCTCTCAAGTTCATAATTTTTCATGTGTCGATACACTTTGCTGAGATGAGGCACCTGCCTCTACAGGAGTTATGCTTCCTTTCCTTCCTTCCCCCCCTTACACATACCACTGCAAATCTGAAGGGATATTTCAATCACCACTTTGATAAAGAAGATCATTTTGGCATAGAGGTGATCTCTTAACAGATTAAGGATATTTACTTTCTTCCTGATGGATCATTCCCAGAGATATCAGCACAACACAACCTACGCAATTAGTTTTCACAGGTGGCTGTTTTGCCTCCAGTAAAACTGCTTTCTTTCTCCTCCTGCAAGTCATAGCAGAGCAAATGTATATAAAAACATTTCAGATATGAAATAAACACTTTCATAAAAGCAGCTGTGATGCAATGCATCATTTCTGTCTGACCTGAGCTATGGAATGAACTTTTGTTGCCAGAATCAAAGATGGTAAGGAAAGAGTGGAGGACAGAGGCCAGAAGAGGGCTGGGGGAAGATCAGGGCTCAGAATAGCACAGTATAAAATTACCTCAAACACTCAAAGGGTAAATGCCTGCTTGGTGCAAGCACACACTCTCTATGTATTCTGCTGCACAACCTGTGCAAACAGGCTCATGCTGCCATGCAAGAAAAACCAAGACAGTTATCTAAAACTGCGAGTTAGGAAAGGCAAACCCCTCATATATTATGTGCCACAGGCAGTGGATTCCCTCAAGCACAGTAAGAAGCATACCTGAACCTGTAATTCCACCTTTATATACTTTAACTGGCCACTCTCTAGGAAAGTATAAAAGAAAAACTTCCTAAAACTGCTGTCTGACATTTTCAAGATACTACAATGTCAATGTGGAAATCTCAGACAAAGTATCTGTTAAAGATATCTCTACAAAAAGAATCTCGAACTGTTACAAAGTAGGGATTCAAGTGAAGTTTTTTGACAAGTTCCTTCAGGACTACTATACATAGGAATCTGGCTGTACTATTTAAACCTCTGTGAAGCTTATTTGGAAATTTATTTTTTTTTTCAGTGCTCAAAGAAGAAAACATAGGAGAAAAATCTTATTCATTTTTGTGAAGTATTTTCTTTATATGGTCATTGCAGGAAGCCTACAAAGATATTAGAATATTCAGGCTCCACAACAGATATGGGTTTTTTACAACACTTCCTAAGCATAACGGTGCAAACCTAAGCATGGTATATCAGGTCTCACTTTTAACTGGTACGACCAACTTACTCATATTGGAGTCTAACACAAAGTGCCAGTTGAGCAAGAAAGTTTTCTTAACTTTTTTTCCTGGAATTTCTTTTTCTCTCAAAGATGCAATGCATACAGTAATGTTTTAATGCTGGGGAGAAAGACAGAAAAAAAAAAGAGGAAGATTTTTGATAACTCCTTCAGCTTATTGATTTTGGTGAGCAATTACAATTTTTTTTCCAGGTAATTTTATGCACACTAGCACAGCAAGTGGGAAGTCTCACCAGAGGCTTCAATCTTTTTTAGGGAAGAAGCTTTTAGGAAAAAGGAGAGAGGAGAGGGGAGGGGAGGGGAGGGGAAGAAAAAGAGTAACTGTGGTTATAATTATGATGATCTTTCATGTAAAAGTTTGAATTTGGTATTGATTACTACGTAGGAATGCACACCACAACAGTTTCATCCTCAAATTCAGTGCACAAAACATACACAGTAAGAGTCTAGAGCTCCCCTAAGAAAAACCATTACTGATTCACAACACTTGAGATTGTAGTTCAACCAATAATTAAAGTTATTTTATGTAGCTCACTGAGATCTTATGAGGACATACTGTATCTGTGGGGATAAACTATTGTAGATTTCTTCTACAGAAGAAGCACTTTCTTCCATAGATACAAGAATTGACCAGAAGGGTTTCTCAGGCTAATGTTTAGAGTTCCTGCACACTGTCATACCAGCCTCTTTACATAAATTAATACCGCCATTCACAGCAAGCCTCTAAGGAAACCTAAACTACCTCAACTTCCATGATGTGTTCAGAACACTTTGAAGAAATTAGGATCTGATTTTGTGCTACTAGGTAACTTATTTTTCTTCATATCTTTGCCATTGAAAGTCCCCTGGCACAGAAAAGAACCAGAAACTTCTGACTGTCTAATGACTAATGGCTGCTGACTGTACACCAGTAACAGATCTGAAAGATGCTTCACAGCTCTGTGGCTTCATGGTTTCACAAGCATTTTTATTTCCAAGAAGAAATAAATAATGCCAAAGAGGCAAGGAGAAATAGCTGAGGTTTGTTCATTCCCTCCATTCACTACTGCCATTTTAGCAAGCCAAAATTAATTCTTGTTCCTTACTTGAAATTATTCTAAAAAGACATATTTTCTAAAGCTGTGTCACTTCCATTAATAAATAAAATATCATTACATTATATTTTTAACAGTATAATATGTGCCCATAATATGTTCTTCTTTATCCTAAGTTTTTATCATTCTTCTACTTCTCAGAAGAAACTCCTTGTTCCCACTATATAAAAAACCAACAACTTTTCCCCTCACTTGTCTAGTTGATGAAGAAATGAGAGAATAAGAGGGAACATATTCCTCTACTTAAATCCAAAGAGGACATCAAGAGCTGGTAGCAAAAGCTGCAGAACTGTTCCTGATCTGGAAATGCTCAAAGCACTCAGCACCATCAAATGGATTTTTCTGCCAAAATCTGATGTGACTGTATGCTAATATGCAAACTGAATCTTTGCAAGAGCTTTCAGCTTAGCCACATCCAGGTCTTTTTTTCAGAAGAACAGCAACAGGAATACCCTGACACCACAATGACCTCTATGCCTAATTTCAAGACTTTGCTCAACAGCAAAGAGAAGGCAAAGCTTGTCAGCAAAACAGCTATAAGATACATTTATTACAATCAAATACATTTTTTGTTCATATCATTTTTAGGAATGTCTAGCCCAGTTTTGCTGAAACTTTATAATAAAGTTCAGCCCTAGGTGCATTCTGCATGGCAAAGTCAAACTTCAAAGAAGTGAAGCTTAACTGATTTATAAACAAAGGGAAGCACCCTTGTAACAGGAGGATCCTGGCCACCTCAACTCTCAGTAGTACTACCAAGCCCGTTTAGAATAAAAAGAAATAATGAACTTTTTAAGAAAACAAGAAAAAGTAATCAATTGCACCTCTAATGCAGACATTTTAGAATTGTAATGAAATGAATATAGGAAAAGTCTGTATTTGGGAGCTGAAAATATCTTTCCAGATTGCTGCCAAACAGGCAATGAATACTAGCCAAGCTTGACACAGAATATGGATCTTCATGGGTATAGTGACAGCATTTAGCCTCATCAGGGATCTGTCTTTGAAAGTATTCTGGATTAAAAAATTCTGGGCCCAAAAGGTGTTGACCAGTCTCCTATTCTATCCAGTTGCTTTAAGCAGAAGTCTAAGTCATCCTTCTTAGCTCATGAGACGCTTCATGTTCACTGTTTTTAAGGAACTTTTGGGATTCAGAACAGTGCCTAGCTGAAAAATGTTTGCATCTGTCTCTCTGCCTCCCTTCTTCATAGCAATAAGGAAAGGACAAGGTCAGATTTTTAAGATTTCCATGATTAATAGAAATTTGCTTCCCAGCTTAGATACACTGTAAAAAGCCCTTCTTTAGAGAAATACATAATATTCCTCTGCTCCTTTAGAAGGCAGGATCCTTTGTGACTTCTTCCAGTGCTGTGATTAGGAAATCACCTTTCTCCAATAAAATCTACCCAGTGTCATGCCAAGTAAGAAGACCACACAGAAATCTCGTTTTCGTAACCCCATCAAGTCTTCAGAAACAGGGAGCAGACTTGACTCTTCCTTAGGTGATTTACCTCAGTAAACGTGCTTTTGAAAACTCTGGTAAGGAGACAACTACCTGGTATTAACATGATATAAAATAGGTGTATAGTGAACTATGTACAGTAAAAACTTGCTAAATCACAGAAGCCAGTAATACACATGTACACACAAGAGCAGCTTTCTCTTTAGAAAATATAAAATAAAGAATTCATACACTAAAGTCCTAGGTCATAAATACATAGATTCATATTAAACTGTCAAAGTACTGCCTCTGTCAGGGGATTTGTCTGACTTCAAGGGAATTGTAGCCTCTTTCTGGGAATTCTGTTCCTTGGAAACACTGAAGACCTCAGATATTCTAGCTCCACTAGGTACTTGGATACTGGGATTCTGGATAAATTTGTGCCTCTGGATTCTTGTACTTTATGAAGCAGTTCATCTTGACATGGGACAACACAGAGTTTTTGCTCCTCTTCCAGCTTTATGTACAATAAAACACAGGATTCAACTTCACCTTTAGTTATGTTAGTTAGGATAGAACGGCTGCTGGAATAGCATTTTGGAAAAGGACTGAGGCTAAGCATTTTGAAATGCCTAGATATTAGTTATTTGCCAACTCACAAATTTTAAGAATAAAGTTAAAATCTCAATACCAATTCTTTATTATAAAGAGAAATAAAGTAATTTAAAGCTTCTACAGTGAATGTATAGGTCAAAACCACAAAGCTTTCCCTGTAGATGGTAATGACACTGACAAAAGTTAACTGTTCACTCCTTTGAAATAAAACTGATACATGATACTTATGAAAGTACAATATTTTGTGGCTATCAAAAACTGCCAGTGTTCCTGTTATTATATTCTGTGTTCTTTTGCAGAAACTAATTCCGTTTCAGTTGCATATCAACTTTTCTTCGCTAAAAAAATAAAGTCATGGAACAAAGTACTCACTTTTCTGAACTTACTGACTTACTAACCTAGGGAAATGCCACAGAACAACAGATGACTACAACACAAACATTTCTGCAGCTGAATTGAGCACAGACTACAGTTTTACTGAAAAATCTCACAGCATCTAGCCAGCATTATTCAACTGCTAGAAGCTTTTGTTTTATATCTGACCCTTGTCTCATAAGAAAATATTTCACAAAATGTTGGACTAAAAATTTTACAAGATCAAGCCAATACTTTCTTTCTCCAACTGAATCATAAATAGTGTAAAAATTTACTGACTTGCTGTATTTCAGCATTTCTGATCCCAGATGGAACCAGGAACTAGAGAATAATTCCAGAAAAAAAAAGTGAGAATCTTGTTTACTCTTTTACATCCTTGAAAATACATCTGATTTGAGGTTGGCTTTAACTAGCTGTTAGACAGTAGCTCAAGCAGCTCAAACATTCATAAAGAACTTTTCTTCTTGAAGCTCATATGTTAGAGCAGCACCTAGTATAAGTAACTGTTTCTGCCAAAATTACACCAGTCATTTGCCTGAGATTTTCCTGTATACATATAAACGATTCACACTTGTTGCCACATTCATCTTACTGTCTATTATCCATTACTCTTCAAAGTCACTGTTACTCATATTTGTGTGATTATTATTCTTTGTTCTATGGAGTTTTATTTTTGGACAGTCCTGAACTAACAGTAGTGACTGCAATGTCAGTGATTTTTTGCTATGGCATTTAATCTTTCTTTTTGTATCTGCAATTTTTGTCACTGAAGAAACTTTAGACCTTGTGTGAAATATGTCATATACACCATAGGAAAAAGATATTAACATCAGAGAAGAGTCTCCATTGATAACCAACTCCATATGCTATTCTTTTCATTATTAACATCTATTTCTGGGAGGATTACAGCCATCTTGTATAAACAGAATAACATTTAATGAAACAAAGTTGGACTTTTACATGTGAGAGACTTTTTATTTCACATTCACTTTAACCTCTCTTGGGTTTTTTCCCCTTACAAGAGTGCTGAAGATTAGATTGGTGCCCTAGGGACTGTTAAACTTATTTTAATGTAACTTACATATCTTTTAACTTTTTTTCTTTTCCATGAATCTGACATATGGTGCATCTGGGAAATTGAAAGACCATCAGGAAAATATCATTCCACAAATACATAGTTAAACGCTCAGTGTTTTAGAATGAGTAAACCAAAGTAAGGAACTAATGTCTTCTTTTTTTAAATGTTCATTTGGTTCCTTTTCAGAAAAAATTATCACCAACTTCAATATAGGCAATATGATTTAAAGGTCAGAAGGAAATTGTAAGAGGCCCTTAGCAGCAAAATTTTAGTATATATCCTTTGCAGGCTGATGTTTTTTCTGTCCTAGCAGATCTGTGAACCCTTTTTTTTTTTTTTTTTTCCTATTGCTAGGTATGTAATTTTGAAGGTGGTTTGTGTTTTTTCCTTTTTTTAAAGAAGACAAATCTTAATCCTATCCATGCAGTTGAATGAGATATTAAAATAGTGTCATTTTGGAGAAGAGTTAAGGACCAACATCGTAATGTTTACTGGTCAATCAAGGGATAAAAACTAGGAATGAAATGGAAATAATTCCTGAAGGTAAGGAATAATATATGGAGATCAGTTTCCTGGTGCTACATGAAAAGGTAGAAAAGCCAAGATTTCCAGGTAAATCTGGCCACCATATGAAGATGCATAGAACTGTGCTTTGCTGTTTTCCCCTAAAGCAATTTAATTGCTTATGTTTTGAAATGCTGTTGCATTATGTTCTCTTCTTTTTAAATTGTATTATACCAGACTCTAGCTATAGAAATCCTGAAAGAATCAGGTCAGCAGGTCAGCAAGAGTCCATAGATTTGCTGAAGGCCACCATGAAAAATAACACTTTAAAATTAAGAAAAAAAATTCTTAGACCAATGCATCAAGGAGTTTCATCCATTCATGAGAGAAAAAAATGAATCTTTAATTTTTGGCTACCATTTTGCTGTCTTGTGAAGCAAGTAAACGCACTGTGTTCAGACTGGAAAATCAAATCTGAGCTAGTAAAAAGAACATTGTGATAAATAAAATCTTAGTTTGAGCTTTTATGACTCTTACAATACTTACTGAAGAAAACTAACAAAGTTTACAAGTCAAACATAGCAAATAGTTAACTGTGCGTATTTGTATAGAAAATACAGATGTGCTTTAAGTTCTCTGTCCTTTTAAAACCAATATTAACTACATATTAAATGGCAATGAAAGATCAAATGTCTTGTACAACTTCTCATGTACCAGTAAATTTCCATGGTCAAAGAGGCTGCAGGAACAACTTCCCTGTAAGTACCATATCAGTCTGCAAAAGACTCAGCAAACTATCATTGCAGATAACAAATAAAACATAAAGGCACATTACTCAGAACATCATCTTTTACCAAGTGCAGTCACCTGGATCCTGTGATATTTTTATGTTGTATTTAGTATAACAAGCATCTTTTTCTTTTAAGTCATTTACACTACACAAACATACAATCTATTGATTTCTGCCAACAAAGGGATTTTCTTTTTCCACAGAACTACAATCTATGCATATACAGATTTCAAAGATATGATGGAAGCTCCAAGTGTTTTAATAGCCCATTATCAAAAATTATCCCTTGGCAATAAAAGCCCAGACCATTGGCTTGAGATCAAGTCAATGAAAAATGGGATTATACAATTTTATTGAGAGAGGGAGAGGGACAGAGAAATGTGTTTTAAAAAAGCCTATGATCACAGAGGGAGGAAAAAAATCCAGAGAGGGTAAAAGAGAGATCAGCCCCATTTTCAACCCAATCTACTTGTCTCTCACATATAAATCCTCCAGATTTTCTAAGTGGTTTTGTTGTTGGGGTTTTTTTTTTTTTGGTTTTTTTTTTCTTTTAAAATAATAAAAATGTACTAATGTTTTATATTTGTTATTTTTTAAAGAAGAAAAAATCTCACTAGGAAAAAAAAAACAAAACAAGAGGTGACAGGAAACAAAACAGCATTTTGTCTTAAATTTGCACAACCTAATTTATAGTAATAAAGCAGAACCTAAGAGTTCTGGTAAATGTCAGTGCAGTCATGTTCATTACATATGTTGATAGGTATGAAGCAAAGTCTCTGTAGGCCCTTCAAAAATTGCACACAGGCGATTTAATGCAAACCAGAAGTCACTGACTGCTGGATGAACATTCAGTTTCATTCCCACATGGATATTAAGACAAAGAGAGGGAGGGGGCTTCCTCCACATTTATTTACAGTTAAAGGGTGGGTCTTGAGGAATGAGCATGAGGCCAGTGAAGAATGGATTTGGTTTATGGGAAGACACCTCCCAGCCTCCCATTCTGCAGCCACCGCAGCGAAAGCGCCTGGGTTGTGTGTAACCTCCTCCCTCCCCCATCTCGCATCTGCCTTGCCCAATCTCGTCTGGGCCCGCTCCAATAACAACATCTGCTTGGCAGCTTTTCAAACCCATGGATAGTTATCTAACTGAGGCTTTTGTGCTGCACTGTTTATTCTATGTGAAGAAATGCCTCCTTAGTTGAAAGAGTACTTTAGAAAAGCTGTGCAGCTATTAGCAAGTGAAGCACAAGGCTAATAACCCCCACCTGCTCATCAAATTAATTATGACATCTGAGTCATTATAACTCAGAAAGAGCACATGACTGCAGACTTGTCACACGTAGAAATAAAAAC